>NC_064813.1:11527808-11588365 GCF_023721935.1 Panthera uncia | reverse complement strand
CTCAGGAGAGAGTGTATTGGGTTATATGAGTTGGGGAGGGAGGTCTGCACTAGTAAATATGGGGTCATTGGCATCTAAATGGTATTTAAAGCCTTGAGAATGGCTGAGATTACTCAGGAGAGAGTACAGTTAGAGAAGAAAAGAGAACAAAGATGGAGTCTTTATGTTCTTAGTAAAAGGCTGAAGAGGAGGAAGCAGCAAAGGAGCAGTCAGTGAGGGAGAAGGAAAAACCTCAGAGATGATTGTGTCCCGGAGGCCAGGTGAGGAAAATATTCAAAGGGGAGAGAATGATCAGTGGGGTCAAATGAAGCAGACCTATCAAGAAAGAAGGGCCCTGAAGTTGACCACTGGATTTTGCAATGGAGAGTTCATTGGTGAAGTTTGTGAGAGAGCAATAGAGTCAAAGTCCTGCCGGAAGGGATTTAAAAGAAAATTGGAGGACGGGAATATAGACAACTTTTTTCAGGAGTGTTGTTGGATGTTGAGCAAAGAAATGAGGTGGTAGCTGTGAAGAAAAGCAGCATCTTTTTTTTCGCTCTCTCTCTTTTTTTTTTTTTTTTAAGATGAGAAGAATTACAGATGTGAAAAATTGAGGATGTAGAAAAAAGAGTGAGACTTACTGGCACAATGTCCTTGATTAGGTGAGAGGGAATGGGGTGCAGGAGTAGTTGTCTGTAGCAACAGGTGTGAAGGCGGACTATGGGGGCGCAGATGCTGATTCTTACTCCCTTAGTTAAGACAATAGGAAGCAAGGTCAAAAACAGCTAAAAGTGAGGATGAGGGAGACGGTGTTTATTGGTTTGAAGAGAGAGAAGATGTGAAGTGATCATCAGAAAGACTAGGAACAGGAAGCAATTAGGGAAATATGGTTGTGGTGCTGAGTAAGTGGCCCACCTGATGTTCATGGTTCTGAATTCTGAGTGTGGTTGTTCTCCGTCCTTGTTCAGCCGCATGGGTGTAGGTGCAGAGTAGGTGGAGCGTTGACTTCAACCATGGCTGTAGTTTTGTGAAGCGAACTCGATAGGAAGGTCTCGGTAGTCAATGGAGTGTGCAAGAGAGTGATTATAGTCTTTGACCTTTGATCTTAGTAGTAGACAATCACTCTACATGTAGTCTTCCTTTCTGGAGTTACATTACCAATCAGATCTTTCAAGATATTACATAAGTGATAGGAATAAATAATTAATGAAATAAATGGAAGCTGGAACTGAAAGTCACTGACCATGCTCATTGATATTTGCTTCCTCTTTCCCTCCCTTCTTATCTTACCCCGTCCATTTCCATCAGTTTATTTAATAAATTTAAGCTCAGGTATGCTTGTCAGATTTTAGACAATTTAGGCTCTATATGTATCGATATATTAGATGATTCCATCAGTGAGCACCGTAAGGGGAGCGATTTTCATGTTTCGATCAGTAGAACCTGCATGGCACATAACAAATGGTGAATGAATTCTGGTGTTGGCCACTAAAATTCCCTGGTTACTTCCCATTAGTGAACAATATATTTTTTAAGTTTTTGTATTAAAAACCGTGATGTAAGTAAAATGGGAAGAAGTGGGAAAATAGCATATAATTTTGATCTTTTTCTCAAGGTATTTTACCTTACAAATATTCTTTGCCTTTTATGAAAATACCATGAATCTTGACTGTGAGTCCAACTACACCATGTTGCAGTGTTATGATTTATAAGAAATGCATATTTGGTCGTGCAGATGACCAAAGTATATTTTTCATATATATTTGATCTTTGTCCAGTTTCTGGGGCACAGCTCTGCCAAATGCTTGCAATTTCCTGAGTGTTGGGGGTGATAAAGGTGTCCTTCGTTACGTTAATGAAATGACTTTTGGAAAGCATCTGAGGATAGAGGCTGGTTGCCAGGAGGACCAACAGTGTGTTTAGAGGGTTAGAACTTTCAGTCTTTATCTCACGACCCCTGGGAAGGGGAGAGGGGCTAAGAGGCAGGTGGGGGGGGGGAGGGTGAAATAGCTGATAGGGATTAAGTAGTGCAGTTACGATGAGCACCTGGGTATTGCGTGGAAGTGTTGAATCCCGATATTGTACACCTGAAACTAACACTACCACACTGTATGTTAACTAACTAGAATTTGAATAAAAACTTAAGGAATCGCCAATGGCCAGTGATTTCATCAGCCATGCCTGTGTAATGAAGCCTCGTAAAAACCTTTGGAGGTTTGGAGATCTTTGGGGTTGGTGAACAAGTGGAGATTGGGAGAGTGGTGTGCTCTTTCCCCATACCTTGCCCCGTGTATCTCTTCTTCTGGCTGTGGATGCGTAGCCTTTATCGTATCCTTTCATCAGCTGGTAAACTTAAGTATTTCCCACAATTCTGTGAGCCTCTCTAGCAAATTAATTGAACCGAAGGTAGAGGTCGTTGGAACTTTGTGTGTCTATAGACAGGCAGACAGTCAGAAGCATAGGTTGCCTGGGGTTGGTAACCGGCATCTGAAGTGAGGGCAGCCTTGTAGGACTGAACCTTTGATTTGTTGGAAACCGATGTTGTCTCTGGGTAGATAGTGCCAGAAGGGAGTTGATTTCTTGGACACCCTGCTGGGAGAATTGCTTTGGTGTTCTGTGTGGGAGAACACTCCCACACTGCAGTTGGGTCTGGAGCCCCTAAAAGACATATTTTTATTCGGTAGTTAATATAGGTTGTGCATTTATTTAATACTATTGATGCTGAAAATAAGTGGATTCAGAAGCGCAAGGGAGGCTTTATACTTTAATATGATAAAGCTGGTCTTGTCTTTTTTTTTTTTTTTAATTTTTTTTTTTTTAACGTTTATTTATTTTTGAGACAGAGACAGAGCATGAACGGGGGAGTGGCAGAGAGAGAGGGAGACACAGAATCGGAAGCAGGCTCCAGGCTCTGAGCCATCAGCCCAGAGCCCGACGCGGGGCTCGAACCCACAGACCGCGAGATCGTGACCTGAGCGAAGTCGGACGCCCAACCGACTGAGCCACCCAGGCGCCCCGTCTTTTTTTTTTTTTTTAATGTTTATATATTTTTGAGGGAGAGACAGAGCATGAGCAGGGGAGAGGCAGAGAGAGAGGGAGACACAGAATCCGAAACAGGCTCAAGGCTCTGAACTGTCAGCACAGAGCCCGACGTGGGGCTTGAACTCATGAGCCGTGAGATCATGACCTGAGCCCAAGTCGGACGCTCAGCCAATTGAGCCCCCCAGGTGCCTCTGCTAGTCTTGTCTTAAGTACATGTTTGTTTCTATGGCTGCGCATACATAATGTGCCTATCTTCAAATACAGTTTGCAGAACGACTGTTTTCTTCTTTTTATAGTGGAGAAGCTTCTGCAGAGTTAGCTACCGTAATCATTCCTCCTGAAGAAATGTCTTAAACATGTTTGTTTCTATTTTGTACACTTAAATTTTTTAGCTCTTTCTGACATTCGTCCCTGAAATACCCCATCGTCATGAACCCTGGAGGACACACCTTTTCTTGACTCTTGTCTTGGGAGGAGTGAGTATTGTGGACATCGTGTTAGCTAATTAGCTATGAGAGAGAAATCTGGCTGCAACGCACAGCACACGTGAGGAAGCAAGGACAGGACATGTGAATTAAAAACTGAAAAACCTCACACGAGCATCCCCAAATAAGCTCTCCTTGATCTTAAGTTCCTGTTAGTTACGATTTAATCCTTTGTTCTTCCTTATCCAGATTTCACCAAAGCTTAGACTATAGTCACAATTTTCTCTTCAGTTGCCTGTGGCTACTCACTGAGAGCAACCACTGCAATGTGGCTTCGTCTTTTCATTCCACCAAAATCTTTTTGGATAAAATAATCAATGTGCTCTTACTTACAAAATTCAAGGAAAAATTTTTATTTCTTTTGTATCTGTCTGCAACATTGAAGTTTGAACACTTTCTCCTTTTTGAAATTCTCTACCCTATTTCGATTTTGTGATGTCTCACTGCCCTTGTTTCTTTAGGGCTGTCAGGTCATGACCTATGTCTTATTAATTGGCTGTTCTTCCTTCACCTGTCCTTTAAAGTGATGATGTTAATCAGGCTCCATTCTCTCACCTACTAATGTCTTGCTCTGTTTCTCAGTCTTGGTCCGTAAAATAAGGGAATAGTTGTACCTACATTATAGTGTTCTTCTGAGGATTAAATAAAATGATTTAACTGTTTAGCATAGTGCCTAAAACGTAGCGTTTAATGGAGATTATCTGTTATTAACACTCCACTTTCATGGTGCTTCTCCAATCTCTACCTATTAGTTGTACGCGTATAATATCAATATATAAAAATCAGCAGTGTTCTTGATATACCTGAAATAACCAGTTAGAAAATGTAAACTTAAAAGAGAGTTCCTTCATAGTGTAAAAAAAGTATATGATGCTCAAGATAAACCTAACAAAAGATGTGAGAGATCTTTATGGAGAAAACCATAAATTTTATTGTAGGCCAATAACAAAAGACTTAAATAAATGAAGATCTACACCACGTTCATGCATGTGAAGATTCAATATCCTAATGATAAAAAGTCTTTCCGAATTTATCTATAAGTTCAGTGCATTTCCAGTCAAAATTGAGGCAGAGTTTTTCCTGACGCTTAATGAAATTCTTGCGTAGAAGAGCCAGAAGCGCCAAGGAAGTCTGGAAGGGTAAGAAGAAATGGTGGTGATAAGATGACTTCTTTCTGCAAGAGGAAGCCTTTTATAAAGCTTTGGTAGGAAAAGCAGTGTGATATCGGTATGGGAGTAGACAAGTGGGTCAGTGTAACAGCCCAGGGTACTCAAGAAATGACCCATAAGTAATGAGATCTTGGTGGCGTTATGAATCATTGGGCAAGAGATAGATGGATAGTCAATAAATTGTACAAGATGATTTTATGTGGACAACTCAATTTCTTAATTCTATGTGTAGGGTTCTCCGTAGTCTTTCAGATTCATACTCAAATAATGCATCCCAAACTGAACTGATTAATTTTAACTCACCAAACTATTCCTTTTGTATTCTGCATACCATTAACAAAGGAACTTGAGGGGCGCCTGGGTGGCTCAGTCGTTTGAGCGTCCGACTTCGGCTCAGGTCTATGATCTCTCGGTCCGTGAGTTCGAGCCCCGCGTCGGGCTCCGTGCTGGCAGCTCGGAGCCGGGAGCCTGCTTCGGATTCTGTGTCTCCCTCTCTCTCTGCCCCTTCCCCGCTCATGCTCTTTCTGTCAAAAATAAAAAACCAAAAAAAACAAAAACAAAAACAAAAAACAAAGGAACTTGAGAGCCAGTAAATATTCTTCTGCCTCCTTTATCCCCTACATCCAATGAATAAAAAGTTGTGTAGATTTATCTTCTAAACATTTTCTTCAGTTCTCTCCTTTTCCTTCATTCCTACTCTCACTGTGTAACCCGGGTTGCTATAATAGCTCTGGCTCAGACTTTTCTCCCACAAATTCCTCTTCCACATAGGTTTCAGAGCAAGCTCTCTAAAAATATTGATCTGTCCATGTCGTGAATCTGCTAAAAATGTTCCAGAGTGATGCATTATCTTAAAGCTCCTTAACGTGTTTTATGAAAATGATCTGAATGCTAGCCTCTTCTCCAGTCTCATATCCTGCCTCTCCTTCTTTAGACTGTGGTGTTCTTGCTCTATTGCCTTTACTCTTTCTGTCCCTCTGCCTTGGGATGCCATATCTCCCTTTGTCCAGGTAATTTTTTTTGGCCCTTTAACTCTGCTCAGAGTTCTTTATATATTACAGATACAGGTTTTTTACCCAGGTGTATGATGTGCAAATACCTTCTCACAGTGTGTTGTTTGTATTTTTATTCTCTTCAACAGTGTCCTTGGATGAGTAGAAGGTTTTAGTTTTGATGACGTCCAACGTATCAATTTGTTCTTTGATGTGTTGTGGGTTTTGTGTCACGCCTAAGAAATTGTCACCTCATTCAGGGTCACAGAACTTTTCCCTTTTGTTTTCTTCTAGCGATTTTATAGTTTTTGGTTTTATATTTAGCTACATGATCCATTTTGAGTTAATTTTTATATATGGCATAGGATCTGACCAAAATTTGTTGATTTGTGTATAGACGTCTGATTGTTCCAGCATCATTAGATAAAATCACAATTTTTCCTCCACTCAGTTACCTTTGTACCTTTGTCATATTTGTTGACTGTGTATCTGAGAGTGTATTTCTGGATTCTTAACTTTGCTCTATTGATCTTTTTGTCTTTTTTCAATGTGAATTTTGAACTTATTAAGAAAACAAACATCCCATTTAGAAATGGACAAAAATTTTGAATAGGCATTTACTTCACCAAAGAAGATACATGAATGGTATGTAAGCGCACATTAAAAGTACACAACGTCGGGGCGCCTGGGTGGCGCAGTCGGTTAAGCGTCCGACTTCAGCCAGGTCACGATCTCGCGGTCCGTGAGTTCGAGCCCCGCGTCAGGCTCTGGGCTGATGGCTCGGAGCCTGGAGCCTGTTTCCGATTCTGTGTCTCCCTCTCTCTCTGCCCCTCCCCCGTTCATGCTCTGTCTCTCTCTGTCCCAAAAATAAATAAAAAACGTTGAAAAAAAAAAAAAAGTACACAACGTCAATAGACATTATGGAAATATTAATTAAAACCACAATGAGCCAACACTACACAGCTTTCAGAATGGCTAAGGTTTAAAAGAACGGACCATATCAAGTGACAAGGATGAGGAGAAACTTAGGAACTATCATACACTGCTGATGGATGAGAATTTAAAACGGTACAGTCACTTTGGGGGAATGGATGAGAATTTAAAACGGTACAATCACTTTGGGGAATAGTTTGGCCGGCACTCAACTAAAAACTTAAACATGCAGCTACCCTGTGATCCAACCATTCCACTCAAGTATTTTCCCAAGACAAATGAAAACGAATATCAATACAAAGACTTGCGCATAACAACTTTGTTCATAACCACCTTATTTGTGATATCCCACACCTAGAAATAACCCAAATGTCCAAGAGATGAGTGGATAAAGAAACCATGATATTAACACATGGAATACTATTAGGCCATAAAAAAGAATGAAGTACATAGCATGAATCTCAACATAATTTTGCTGAGTGAAAGAAGCGGGACTAAAGAGCACAGACTATATAATTATATTTAAGTAAACTTATTAAAAATTAAACTGATTCCTAACGATGGAAAACAGATCATTGGTTACAGGGCCAACTTGTTAATGGTAAGGGAGGTAATGGTAAAGGTAATGGTTAATGGTGGGGGAGGCAGGGAGAGGCAGAAGAAAGGGATTGCCCAGAGGAAGGAGGGATGACTGATAATGCTTATTATCTTGATTGTGGTGATGTTTTCTCAGGAATAAACTGTCAAAGCTTATCAAATTGTATCCTTTAAATATACTCAGTTGGAAGTATGTTCATTATACCTCAACAAAACTTAGAAACCAGTGGCAACAACTCTGCTCAACTGTTATCAATTTCCTGGTTCTATGTGAGGTACCCTTCATACCTACTATATACCTCTATTTCTTACCATCTTTGAAAAGTATTTGTGGTTATGTTTATCCTCTCAGTAGACTGTGAATTCCTTGAGGATGTCCAATTCATCGTCATACCTCCAGGATCTAGGTCACTGGTGTTCAAAAATGTTTTGGAATTCAAAACTTAACAGAGACCTTATGTGCAACTCACTACGTTGCAGGCATCATTCCACATGCTTTTATATCTGATTTAATTCTCACAGTCTCCCGTGTAGTCGCTTATGTCATCCCAATTTACCAGGAACTGAAACTTGGTGAATTTAAGCACCTTGGCCTCCTGACAACATGAGCCCGAGTACCTCTGTCTCCAGAGCCCCATGTTTAACCACCAGCCCCAACTATGGATACCAAAAATAGTGGCCTACCTTGTTTTAAACATTACCGTCTTTTAGAGTACGTTAGTGATGGAAACACTTTCAGAGAATTTGGCAAGTGGAGAGAAGAAAATTTAGCATCAGTAATCCTGTCACTGATGTTTACAGTTTGTTTATGGCATATTCCTTCCAGCTTGTTCCCTTGATCATTTATATAATTTACATAGGAACACCATGTACCTGATTTTAACATGATTATTTTTTTCACTTAATATGATATTTTTCATGTTAACAGATTATTGTCACAGGAGTACATTTTAATGGCTACAGAATATTTTGTTGTATGAATATAACATGATTTATTTAAACATCCCCTTACTTTTGGACATTTTGTTAGGTTCTCTCTCTTTTTTTTTTTTATTTGTAAATAAGGCTGCATTGATCACGTGACTTCATATTTCATTTCTTAAAGGTTTGGATTTTCTGAGAACAGATTTCTTATTTGGTATGAGGGTATGTAGAGAGCAAGTTCAGTGTTTTCATGTTTAGTCTGAGGCATTTACAAAAATGATATTTAAAATTACTATGTAAAAGTTTTGGAGAAATTTTTAACTAACAACCATTTAGTGATGCTTTTATTATGGTAATAAAGATAAGAATGAGGATTAGTCAGATGTTTTAGTGAGATTACCGGTGGGATTTTAGGTGAAATTTATGAAACAGTGCTACTGTTTTGTTACAATTTGTTAAGTAAGATATAGTAAAAAAAAAAAAAAAAAATTGAAGACTCCATCAGTCTTCATTTTAGTTTTTGGTAAAGTTACCTATGTCTATCCTTCCCTGCTAGGTAGTTTAGGAACATATAAAGGGCTAAGAGTAATAGCAGGAACCCTTGGAAGGAGAGGAGCTTTATGTAAAGTGTTTAAGCAGCTCAGATCACAAAGGGATGTGAACATTTTTTTGTGCGACTATCACATTTGTTGTGTAAACTCTCTAAATCAGTTGCCGTAACAATGACCTAGTAGAAGTGCTCTTGCAAATGTCCGTTTAGATTAATCCTTGGGACAGATAGGACAACCTGTGCAGGGAGAAAGAGCAAGCAAAGGCAGAAAGAATTAACTCACATTCGCCCAGAAGGTAGATTTAAGTAAAACCTTCGTATTCCTTGCCTGAAATACACATTTATTCAGCATATGTAAATGAGTGCTTGGAAAGCTGGCATTTTCAGTTTTAAAAATTGAGGAAGAGAAGAGGAAAGTCGAGACAAAAATAACTGGCCCAATAATTGGTTCAGCTAGAGGTGGAACAATTTAGCACAGCTTCTTTACTTTTGAAGGAAAGGTGATGGAAAAGGCTCAGGGCTTTGCAACCAGCGCGACCTGGGTCCGAATACCGGCTTTGCCCCTTGCTAACCCGCAAGGGCTCGTTAGTCAAGGCTTTCTTATGTGTGCAGCGTGGGTAGAGAGATCTTATTTCCTAGCACATGCAGAATGTATTAGTTTCTGAATTTCAGTCGTTTCATAACATTGAGAAGCTGCTAGTGCAAAACGAGGTCCCGGCCTACTCGGAGCTTGCATCTGATGGTGAAGGGGATGCCAGATACTAAACAAATAGACGTAAAACAAGTCAGGTGGTAAGTGCTCCGAAGAAAATAAACCGGGGGAAGGGATAGAAAAAGCCCAGGGTGGAGGAAGGATTGTGCGTCGAGTGGAAGTGAGGAATGCTGTGAAATATATTGATATATAAATATAAATGTGTGTCAGGAAGTCCTCACCGTCTCTGGTTTGAGCAGAGATCAGAAGGAAGTGAGGGAGGAGCCATGCAGATATCAGCGAGAAAGAGTGTTCCGGGAGGAAGGGAAGAGTACAAGCAAAGTTTCTGAGGTGGGAACTTGTTTGCTGTGTTTAGTCAAACCTCGAGGGGGTGAGGCCAGTGGTGGCCTGACGGAAATCTAAATGTTTTTGTGGAAACAGATGATTAGCTCAAGGTACAGCTAGGGGCCTAGGGGCCAGATCCTGAAAGGCCTTGTAGACGTCTAGAACTTTAAAATTCATTCCGAATGAGATAAAAGGCTACTGGAGAGTTGTGTGCCGAGGGGCAGCATGTGTTTTACAGGTTTTCATGCTGCCTGCAGTGTTAAGAATAGATCAAGCCAGGTGGGTGTAGGTGTGCTGGGGGGCAAGTTGGAATGGGGAGAGCAGTTAGGAGGCTAGAGCAGTTGTCAGAGGGAGAATTGGTGATAGGCATGGACCGGGGTGACCGATATGGAAGCGGTTGGATTCTGGCTGGACACATTATAAAGGATTTCCTGAGCGACTGGGTGGATGGCTAAGGAAAGGAGAGAAATCAGGGATCACTCGAAGTTTTTTTTCTTTGGCCTGTGCAGTTGGAAGGATGGGAAAACAGGGTGGGAGTGAACAGATTTTATGGGAGACGGTGGAAATCAGGACATTTTAAATGTGCATCCTCTATAAGCGGTAGTGGCTGAGATACGGGTGTGGAATTTAGGGAGGAGGTTGGACTGGAGGCAGAAACGTGGGAGCCATCAGAATACGGATGGCATTTAAAGACATGGGACTCGAGCTCATCAAGAGAGTGACCGTAGGTAGAAGATGGACCCTGGAGCTCTCCAACACGGAGGGGTCAGCCGCGTGGGCAAAAACCATCAGAGGAGACTGAGACGGAGTGGCCAGTGAGGCAGGAAGACAGTCAATGAATGGAAGCGTTGCAGGATGTGGAGTGAGATCACCTGTGTCAAATCCCGCCCGGCCCAGCCAGGCGAGGGCTGAGAAGTAACCAGAGTACTTGGCAACGCAGAGGTCACGTCGAGCAGTTTGGGGATGAAACCTAAGTGACTGTCACCTTAAGAGAGAATGGAGGTGAAAAGTAAAGACAGAATAAAGACCACCCCCCCCCCCGCCCCCGCCCCGCTTTTGAGGAGTTTTGTTGCAAAGGAAGCACAGAAACGGGAACTCTAGAGGAGGCCTTTCCTTTCCAGTTTGAACAAGTCCACATCTTCTTTGTGGCTTTCAAAATGTACACAGTACATTGTACTGTGGCTTTCAAAATGTGTAGTACATTAACCCTTCCTGTGATCTTGCAATCTTTAAATTCGTTGATAAATGAGTATTTACTTTGAGGCATTTGTTTTAGGTGCTGAAAGACCTACAAAGCCATGCAGGTTAGTTACTTGCTGCAGATCTAAAGCTTGTGAAGGGCAGTTGCCCAAATAGCCACAGTTTTGACTGGGGACGTCACAGAAGGCCTCCTGGAGTCGGTGATATTTGAAGTGGCCCTTTACACGTTGGTAGAGTCCTTTGGAGCTTGGGACAGAGGGACTTATGGGGAATGCTGGAAATAACAGTAGGAAAAGCTTCAGGCGGAAGGCATTTATCTGAATAATTAAAAGAATTAATTAGTGTGACTGTGTTTGTGGCTGGTTCAGATTGCTGAGTTGTCATCTAAGGGAACCATGGACAAAGCAGATACCATAGCCTGAATCTGGTTATAAAATAAAGCTTATATGATTTAATTGTATGCTAGAATTCTAGTAAGTTCATTAGTTTAAGCTAATTAGTTAAAACTAATTTCGCAGTTCTGATTTTTAGATACTAATCTGTTTCTACAAAGAATTCCTAGTTTTTAATTTCACAAATTTTAATAAAAAGTTTAAAATCGGACCTGTGTCTATGAACTAATGCTTTGAGGAAAATAAGAACTTTATATTCATTACTTCCAATCTTCAAAGTATGTTAAGATGTTATTAGTTTTAATCCTAAGGCAGAATGCTACATGTCCTCATTACTTTAATGGTACTTTTTTTTTTTAGATGATCTTTTGATTCCAAGACTTAAAACAGGGTTCGGTTCATCAGTCTTTGTAAAAGTCATTTTTAGAAAATTTGAAGCAAAGAGTTTTCATTATGAAACTTTAAAAGTAATCCTGTCGTTTTTTTCCCCTCTCACATTAATAACCTAGGAGTCCAAGATAAGAGATTACATATGCCAAAGTTATTTCTTTTTGTCTTTAGGAAACGGAGTTATTTTTTCCTTCGAGTGGAGTTTGTGGACCCGCAAACACCGCTAAATTTACCAATTGCACCTGTTGCATCATTAAGCCCCATGCTATCAGTGAAGGTAAGTGCTGTGTTAAATACAGTGTATCCAAGTACATTTTGTTAATAGGAGCTTATTTTCTTAGTTCATTTTTTGATGTATTTCACAGCAGAAATGAAAGTATCATTTTAGCATTTTTTTTCTTTGAAGCCACATGAATAAAGGTAACACGAGTGAAAAATCTGTCTCCTCTTATATTTATCTGCATATGTGTACCTTTTTTAAAAAGGCGTTCCTTGAGGTGCTGATCGTGACCATGCTTGTCCTGTTTAAGATCTTGATTCCTTGACTTTAAATCCGCTTCCTCCCACCACATAACTGATTTACTTAATTCACTGAAATAGGTCTTAAAACAATGTCTGCAGTATGCCCTGAGAAAGCTGGAGAAACTTCCTTCAGTTCTTAGTATATGAAACAAAGTTCTGTGAATACAGAAATACACATTTGTACATATACATACATATACACATGTGCACATGTGCAGAGATAGGTAGATACATATGTATGGCTATATACTGAGAGTGTAAGCTTTTTTCTTTATTTTTCTTCATCTGTTTTATTCTGTTGTGTGCATTTTTGTGAACTATTCCCAATTCTTTTGGAAATGAGATGGATAGAATTGAAAAGATTGCCCTTAAAAAAAGTAGAATATTCTGAATAATAAACATAGGTGAATGGGTTTTTTTAGTTGTTGTTTTTTTTTTTCCCCAAGTATCAAAGCAATTCGGGTATACAGTAGAAAATTTGGAAATAAAGTGAAAAAGGAAACAGTAAAAGTTACCTGGTTTTCCATTGTCTTGACATTGTTAATACTTTTATATTTCCTCTAAATTCTTTTCTTCTGAATATGTGGATGTGTGCATGTAATTGTTGACATGCATTGTTAAATTAAACATGTTGAATGACATGTAATTGTTAACATGGTTGCAATGTATGTCCATAGGATATTGTTTTAATTTTAGGGAGCATTTTGGATGCTCTTAATTCTTCACGAATATTTTAATAGTTGTACACCATGCAGTCATAGAGATGTAGCATAATATTTGGCTACTTAGGTTGTTTCCAGTTTTTTGATGTTAACAATAAAGTTTTAAAGAATATCTTTGTACATGAATATTTGACACTATCTCTAGTCATTTCCCCTGGCTAGTTTTCTAGAAATAGAAGTATTGGTTGAAAGGATATGAAGATCTTAAAGATCTTGTTGCATAATTAATACTTCTTTAATTATTTAGGAAGTACTTTAATACCTTGTAAATCCTTAGGACCACAGTTATAGGGAGCTAACATACACGATCGGTAACGAACATTTATGGAGACCTTTCCACCATGTGCTAGGCCGTATACCGAGTACCTTATACATTATCTCCTTTCGTCTTCATGTCAATTATGCCAAGTAGGTGGATATATCATTCGTTTCCAGATAAGTGAACTGAGGCTATCTGAGAATAAGTTATTTCCCCCAATATAGAGCAGGGAATCTAGGATACAGACCTGGTCTCTTCTACCCTCCACGTTCTCTCCTCTACATATACGACTCCACAGCAAGATGCTTATGGTAACACGGTTAGCAACACTTCCACAGGAAGGAATGATAATATTTGAAAGGGCTGGTGTTGACAGCCTATGAAAAACAAAATTGGGACTTTATGTTGCATTCATTTTCTTACCTTGGTATGAATACACACACACACATGCACACACACACACATGCACACGTTTATACCCAAATATGCACACACACATATGTGTACATACATATGTATACATACATACATGTATACACATACATAATATGCGCATATATACGTATATAATACACATGTTTTATTTTATTGTTATGTTTTTAAAGTTTATTTATTTATTTGGGGCGCCTGCGTGGCTCAGTCGGTTAAGCGTCCGACTTCGGCTCCAGTCATGATCTCACGGTCCGTGAGTTCGAGCCCCGTGTCGGGCTCTGGGCTGACAGCTCGGAGCCTGGAGCCTGTTTCGGATTCTGTGTCCCCTTCTCTCTCTGCCCTTGCTCTGCTCGTGCTCTGTCTCTCAAAAATAAATAAACATTAAAAAAAAATTTTTTTTTAATGTTTATTTATTTATTTTGAGAGAGAAGGAGAGCATGAGCAGGGGAGGGACAGAGAGACAGAGAATCCCAAACAGTCTCTGCACTGTCAGCATGGAGCCCAGCGCGGGGCTGGCACTCATGAACCACGAGATGATGACCTGAGCCAAAACCAGGAGTTAGGTGCTTAACTGACTGAGCCACCCAGGTCCCCCCACACACACGGTTTAATATGATGCGACAAATTCTTCTTGTTTAAAAGCTTCAACTTCATTAAAAAGCTTACCTTTGGCATCTTAATACATTCAATTGGGTCTGCAACTGTTTTATTTTTTTCTAAGGAAAAGTGGGATGCATGGAAAGGCAGGAATAAAATAGGATTCTAGTAAATATGGTTATGTACTTTATTAATTGGATAAATAGAACTGAAGTAATGAAAGTGATTAAATGAATGGCGATGTCAAAATGATTTATTTTATATTTATACAGGTTTAAATCATTCTTAGAGCTATTTTTTAAAAGATTGGCTATGTTTCATGTATTTATATTTGATACATAACATTAGAGGCATATGAGTTGATTGAAGGAAATTTTGTAAAATCTGGTCAGATGGCAGAATACTTTTAACGTTGGCATTTTGAGGCCTTTGTTTTTCTTTTCTTTCTAAATCTCAATTTTAGGGATCCTTTTAGACCATTTTAAAATGTGTAATTAATCCACTATAGCTTAGAGTTAAATTGTGGCTGCAGTGAAATGTAGTTCAAAACCTCGTGTTGAATTTATTGTTAGATTTACGTGGGCCCTTTCAAGTGCTGGCATATGTTTATCTTTTTCTATAAGGATCTCACTTCCCGGTGTATTTAATTTCACCTGTGGTCTAGAATAGGTATGAGGGAAGAAGGGATTTTTTAAAAAGGTGGTGTTGATGGGTGAGCAGTTGAAATAGAATTGGGTCATTTCCTTCTGTTGACTGTCACCTTCCCCAAAGAAGTCCAGAATAGTTTCAGCCAAGCAAACCTGTTGCTTAGTACAGTGAGAACACGCCTTGATGGTCTTGGCAGACTTCACTAGGGAGAGAGAGTGGGCCTGTATTGTAGGGTTTTGGGTGTGACCTTTAGAGATTTAAGGTGGGTCTTGCACTGATCTGATTGAAACTGGGTAAAGTTCATGATCTAATAGTTTAGGATTAGTGGGAACAGTGAGACAAAGCTCTTAACCAAGTCTTGTTAAGTACACAGTTCTTGGATAAGTGAGTTGTTTGTCCAGTTGAGGGAATACTGTGGACTGTTTGAGTAGTCTATTGTTGGGGCAAATGGACTTTTGGGAAGTTCCTGAAGCAAACAATGAAGTTATTTACTGATTTATAGCCTTATCTTCGGGTAAGAATTTCTTGGCACAAATAATAAAGTCATGTGGATGTAGGCAGCCTCAGTTCTTAGCCCTATAGTTAATTTGTATGGATGTGGAGGTTTACTTCTCCTAAGAGAGCTAGAAAAAAAGAGAGCTTAGTTTGCAGATGAGGTGGCGGGAAAAAATGATGGGGTACACTTGGGGCATCTGCCGTGTTCCTGTACGTAGATTAAAGTACATTTTGTCACTTGGGGACTCAGGATTTACAAGGGAAGAAAAACAAGGAGAATGTTCTTATGTTCTTTTTTCTTTCTTAATTTAAAAGCTATACAATGTGTTTGTTTTGATGTCCTCAGTATTATTTCCATGTAGCTAGTTTAATTCCATCAATGAAATGAATTATTTTTACTCTGAAATCAGGCTGTGTAGGTTTGTCTTTTGGCTCTGCTGCTTACTAGCTGTGGGAAATTGCATTAAGTATCGAACCTCTTTGTCCCTTGTTTGCTTATCTATCAAATAAGTATAATACAGCACATCGTCTTAAAAGGGTAACTGCAAGGATTAAATGCACTGACGGCAACAGTTAAATGGCTAAATGATTAATTAAATGGTTAAATGTCAGGATGCATGTGTTAAACACAGTGCCCAACTCTTAACATGCTCTATGTGCTCGACATTCCTACTATTATGATTACTACTCTATTCGTACTGTAATTTTTCCCTCAGGTTCTGGTTCTAATTTAAATCCATGCAGGAGGCTCCTCACTTACCTCTGGTTGATTCAGCAGTCATCAGCAGTTCCCTATTCCATTGGGCCATTGTGGTTGGCTGGGGGAGGGGGGGTGTGGGGAGCAGGAGGTGGCAGCCAGTGCCGGGATGGCTGCTTCTGCCCTTGTGTCACCCAGATTTAGCCTCTGAAGTACTAGAGTCCTGAAATTTTGTTGGAAAATTTCCCTTCTTATAACGGATTTAGGCATTAAACAGTTTCACTGCGTTTTTTCATAATACTCTCCTCCCTGAAATGTCGTTTCTCCCATAGTAAAGTGAGTCAAGGTGGTTTCTAAGTTTCCTCTCAGCCTTGAAATTTAAACCCAGTATTCGGTACCTCAGTGTTGTGTTTTGGCTGTAAAATTAATGCTATGTTCATGAAGACTGTTTCAAAGCATGTTGGATTTTATTTTTACAGCGGTATGGAGAGACAGTGTTGGGGTCTGCTTGCATTTAATTAGTTGGGAAGCAAATTACTTCTTCGAATTCTGGCCAGTTGACAAATTTACCCCGAGTTGACTCTGATATGCTAACTAGCACAGGATGAATACAGCAAGGTCATGTTTATCAAGTTTTTCACTTTTTAAAAGTGGGTTATTCTTACTCAGACTCTCTTGCAGAGTTTTCATTTCCGCCCCAAATGGTAGTTTGATGCTAGGTAGGCCCAGAGCCCCATAAGACACGTGCCACCAACTTGGGCTGCTTGAATTGGTTAAGTTCTTAACTTTTTGGTGTGAGATTTCCTTCCAGTAATTCAGCCCCTGGGACCCTGTGGAAGAGGTGTGAAATTTTTGGGTGCAAAGACATTGGACGGAAACATCGTAAATCTCACTTTGTGCCAGTGAAAATTCCTGGAGTGGGCCCAGTTTTCCTTAGAATGTCACAGTTTTGGAGTTCTGTGAATGTTTTATGTTCTATCTGAAAGAGTAGACAAAACAGTGGAGGGAACTTATAACAGATGCACCAAGTACATTGAACTACACATAAGACCTTTGCCTTTGAGTGCGTTGAGTGTAGCAGCATGCATTCTCGAAACACAAAATTAGAGGCAGTGAAAACACCTAATAGATTTGTAGGTTATGAGGATGTTAAATGAAATCAGTGATTTTTTTAAAAAAGTTTATTTATTTATTTAGAGAGAGAGTGTGAGCAAGGGAGGGGCAGAGAAAAAGGGAGAAGAGCGAATCCCAAGCAGGCTCCTCACTGTCAGCCTGGAGCCTGACGTGGGGCTCGAACTCCCGAACCGTGAGATCATGACCTGACCCAAAACCAAGAGCCGGATGCGTAACTGACTGACCCACGCAGGTGTCCCTGAAATTAGTGATTTAGAAGGAATTTCAAGAGGCAGTGAAGCATCCGACTTCGGCTCAGGTCATGATCTCGCGGTTTATGAGTTCGAGCCCCGCGTCAGCTCTGTGCTGACAGCTCAAAGCCTGGAGCCTGCTTTGGATTCTGTGTCTCCCTCTCTCTCTGCCCCTCCCCTGCTTGTGCTCTGTCTCTCTCTCCTTAAAAAATAAATAAACATTAAAAAATTAAAAAAAAAAAAAAAGGAGTTTCAAGAATTTTGCTGGTTTAACGATCCTGAAGAAGTAGGTGTGTATTATTAGGCTATTAATTTTTTTTTTATTTTGAAATAGTGAAATTTTGTTTGCTAATATGTTTCAAAATCTAATAGCGTTTAAAGTAAAATATAAGTCCCGAGGATTGTCAGCTGTGACGACTTGACTGAGGGGTAGAGGGAATATTCAAATCTGGTTAATGAGACACTTGAAGGGCTTTTCTCAAGGATAGCATCACAAAAACAGTTTTAATAGTAATACCAGTTCACATTTGTGGAGTGCGAAGGACTTTATGTGAATTATTTTATCCTCAAAACCATAGCATAGGGAGTATTTGAAGCGCATGTCACACTGAGGAAGCCTGAGCAATGAAACGTTAAGTAACTGGCCAAAGTCACTTGCTGGCCACCAAAGAGTCAAAGCTCTTAGGTGGTGGCATTGGGATATGCACCACGTTTGCCTTCATTCTGTCGCATTGTACCATTTTGCCTCTACATGGATTATCACTTAGACCATCTAGATTCCCATCATCACGTTTGATGGATTATTAACCCATTTTACAGGTATGGAATCGAAGCATTAGAAGACATAGTTAACATCCTGGCATGCCTACGGAAAGCCATCATGGGTAGAAGGTTATTTAATAATGGGTATGAAGGGTGATTTTAATTCCTAACATCTTAACCGGGTAAAAAAAATACAGTTTAAGATAGGACTTAGAGAAATTATTGCTGTTCTGGTCAATAATGGCAGTTAAGAGATAAATAATAAACAAGTTCTTGAGATTCTAAACTTAGAATACCTCCTTAAAACTTTTCTAGTTAGATGTGAGTAGTGCTTTTTATATTCTTGAAGGTGTTTAGTCGCTAAGGGCAGTCCTTGTTTGTTTTCTTTTACATTTCAAGAATCTACTTTTTGGGGTGCCTGGGTGGCTCAGTTGGTTACGCCTCTGACTCTTCATTTTGACTCAGGTCATGATCTCACAGTTTGTGGGATCGAGCCCCTGCACTGGGCTCTGTGCAGACAGTGCAGAGCCTGCTTGGGATTCTCCCTCTCTGCCCCTCCTTGGATCTCTCTCTCTTCCTCAAAATAAACAAAGAAACATTTTTTTTTTTTAGAAAAGAATCTACTTTTCTTAGGTATCATTTATTTACACTTGTTTGAGGTCACTGTCCCTTGCTTCTGCACTCCAGTGCCACTGTCTGCCTTTCAGATCCCCAAATACCCCTCACCCTTCTCTCCTTGAGACTCATTCCTTGCTTTCCATTCGCATGGAGTGTGTGTGCCCTCCCTCCTCCTTCCCCGGCCGCAAGTGTCATTTCCTCAGGGAAAGCTAACCTCACACCCCCAGAAGATACTAGGTTCCCAACTGACATGTTCTTTTAGCATTCTGCTTTTCTTCGGAGCCCTTAGCGCAGGTTGCTGTTATATATTAATTAGTCCACATACTGTATATTATATAGTGATTTTTGACTAATGATTTTGCGTGCCTCCTCCACAATATTACAAACTGTGATGGCAGAAACAGTCATTCTTCTCTAAATATTTTGCACTCTTCATTGTAAAATATTTTCTTTTTTTTCTTCCTTTTTTTTTTTTTTTTTTTTTAGCTCACGTGTTATTTCATATCTACACATTGTCAGAGAATGAGGTCTCTGTGATAATTGGTTCTTTGAAATTTGTCGATGTCCTTTGTTACTTAGTGCATGGTTAAATTTTAAAAATATTCCCAGTGTGTGCTTGAAAAGAAGGGTATTTGTCGCACTCTTCTCTCTTTGTATAGAAATAACTGTTGATTCAAATCTGTTGTTCAGATCTACATCCTTCCTCCATTTTTTTCTTTTTTTGTCTGGTTGATTTATCAGCTTCTGAAAATAAGTTTTTAGACATTCTCCCATGTTAAAATTACTCATTCTTGTTATGAATTTGTCAGTTTCTCCATTTAATTAGGACTGTTTTTGCTTTGTATATCCTGTAGCTTCATTGTTATGTATGATCTTTTTGTTTATTACTCGGTGTCCTACTTCATTCTCATTAATGGTTTTATGTTGTTTACCTTAAACGTAAGGTGGCATATCCTTTTTAAAAATTTTTTTTTGAGCCTTTTGCTTCTAATACATGTCATATAGCCACTATGGCTAAATTTTGTTTTATTTCTACTTTTAAAGATTTTTATTTTTTCAGTCTTAGGATAGTTGAATTCAACCTCTTGCCATTTATTATAGTTACTGATCTATTTGGATTCCACACATTCCAAAATCGGACAGATGTGTTCATATTGATTTTGTAGAGTGCTGGCAGGGCTCTTTGAAGGTAAGCAAACTGGCAGCTGTCATTTTCTTCCCCTGCCCCCCGGCATAAACACAGAGGCACCTGCAGGAGGCGGGGCTACACAGACACCGGTAGCCTTGGCCTAGGGCTGAGAGCAATTTTTGCTAAAGCTGTGCGCTCACCGCACCCAGCCCCTGCACGCACAGCTGCCCCGTGTGCCCCACCAAGGCACAGCGTGGCACCCAGCCCAGCTGTGACCTTCGGCTACCTTCCTGCACCACGCCCAGCCACCAGGTGCACAGCTGCCCCCGCGTGCCTTGCCCAGCCACCGCACCGTGCCTAGCCACTCACCCTCAGCCACCACTGGGTCACACTCCCAGCCCTGTGCCCCTGGCCACCCTGGCACACGGCCCCCGCCCGCCGTAGTGCTTTTGGGGATCCAGCATAGGATTAGTGGCCCCGTGCAACTTTTGCTAACATTGTTGTCCAGTTCCCAAGTTCCCAGGGTGCACACCCCCCTCAGAGCTGGCCTACCTGGGTCCTGCTAACAACACAGAGAGCAAGCACAGCCCACAACGGAGAGTCAGTGTAGGCGACTGCTCTGAAAGGAAAAGTGACTCAGATACAACAGCAGGGCATAAGCAACACACAGAGGCTATTCTCCGGAAGTGCCAGGTTCTGGTGCACAGGGGACATTGCACTGCAGGGCACTGTAGGATCTCTTCTTCATAAAGTCACTACTTGCAAGAGTAGGGGACATAGCTGACTTCCTTAACATACAGAAACAGACACAGAGAGGCAGCCAAAATGAGACAGAGAAATTTATCCTGAACGAAAGAACAGGACAAGGCACACGCAGAGATCAAAACAAAACAGATATAAGTAATATGCCTGACAGAGAACTTATCTCTTTATTTGTTATTATTTTTTTAAGTTTATTTATTTTGAGAGAGAGAGGGAGCGTGAGTGTGTGCATGAGTGGGGGAGGGGCAGAGAGAGAGAGAGAGAGAGAGAGAGAGAGAGAGAGAATCCCAAGTAGGCTCTGCACTGTCAGCTCAGAGCCTGATGCGGAGTTTGATTCCACCATGAGATCATGAGATCATGATCTGAGCCGAAACCAAGAGTCAGAGGCTTACCTGTCTGAGCCACTTAGCCACCCTCCCACCCTGATAGAGAATTTAAAGCAATGATCGTTAAGAATAATCATCAGACTCGAGAAGAATGGAAGATATGAGTGAGACCCTTAACACACGTATATATATGTGTATTATTCAGCCATAAAAAAGAATGAATTCTTGCCATTTGCAACAGTATGGATGGAGCTAGAGTATCATGCTAAGTGAGAAAAGTCCGTCAGAGAAAGACAAATAGCATGTGATTTCATTCATGTGGAATTTAAGGAACAAAACAAATGAGCCAGGAAAAAGAGACAGAATACGAGACCAAGAAATGGACTCCTCACTATAGAGAACAAAGTGATGGTTACCAGAGGGGAGGCCGGTGAGGGGATGGGGAAAATAGGTGATGGGGCTTAGGAGTGCAGTTGTCATGGTGAGCACCGGGAGATGTGTGGATTGTTGAATCACTGTCTTGTACACCTGGAACTAAGGTAACACTGTATGTTAACTGGCAGTAAAATAAAACCCTAAAAAAAGAGAAAAGGCTGTATTTAGCAAATGATACAGAGAATGCTTTCAACAGCCACTGATAGAAATCTTTTTTCATCTTTTCAGTTATTGCTGCGAGAATGTTATTTTTCCTTTTCTCAACTTTTATTTTTTCATCAACTTTATTGATGTTTAACGTCTATAACCATGCACACGTTCTGAAGGTACAGTTCCAGCACTAGTGTCTCAAACTCTGAGTTTAGAAGTCCTTTTGTTTTTTTTTTATATGTTTGTTTATTTTTGAGAGAGAGACCGAGAGAGTGAGAGGAGGAGGGGCAGAGAGAGATTGGGAGACTGGGAGAGAGAGAACCTCAAGCAGGCTCTGTACTGTCAGTGCGGAGCCCGACGTGCGGCTCGAACCCACAAACCCCGAGATCGTGTGACCTGAGCCGAAACGAAGAGTTGGACGCTTAACCGACTGAGCCACCCAGGCGCCCCAGAAGTCCTTCTTAATGTATGAACTTGGTCTTATCTAATGGCTCCTTCTTGGAGACAGGTGGTGGATGAATAAATGGTGTTGATTGTTTGAAGACGTTACCATGGGAGAAGCGAATGGATTGATCCCAGGCTTGCCTGTGTGCCTTTATGATTATAGACTCTATCAGTGAAAAAGCAGTGACAAGTCGTCATGTCCCTTCCCTTTGGAAATCAAAGCTTGCTCTTCACATCTGACTGGAATAAAGAAGCTCTGTTGCTAGTCAGCCAAAGCCCTAGCACTTAGCAACTGTGATGTGCACATGAAGAACCTTAGGCTGTCTTTAGAGCCCGGTGATGTGTAGGAGAAACCACAAATCTATACTCATCTGTCTGAATTAGCGGCCACAAGAATCTAAATAAGGGAATGGCAAGGAGCTCAGTGAAAACCCTACTGGACATGGCAGGGTTAATTTAACGTACGGTGTTTGGAAGGCCTCGTATGCTTCTGCGGCTTGGCATTTACTGATTGCGTGACCTTGGAAACACTTCTTGGATGCCTAAAGCCTCATTTCTTTTAATCTGCAAAATGGGGGTGGCGGTACCTACTGCCATTAAATAAGTTCATACCGGTGATGCAGTTTCCATAGCAAATGTGCAAGGAAATTAGGTATCAATAACCACAGTTTTAGAGATTATATCACATGATACATTAAAAAAAAAAAAAAAAAAAACTCGGTCAGTAGTGATTCCTTTATCTATTGCTTTAAAATAAACCATCCCCCAAACTTAGTTCCTTAAAAACGATTTTATTGTTTCTTAAAATTCTGTGGATCACCTGGGCTCTGCTGGTGATTCTTCCGTGGCACACGTGGGGTCGCTTGAGTGGCTTCTTCAGCTTGGGAGCTGTGCAGGAGCTAGAACATTCAAGATTGCTTTCCCCCCTCCAGAGACTCTTCCCTCGTGGCCTCTCATCACTCAGTAGTCCACCCTGGGCTTCTTTGTGGCATGGCTGCTGCCTTCCAAGGAGAGCATCTCAAGACCATCCTCCGCGTGTAAATGCTTATTCAGCTTCTGCTTGTGTCGTGTCTTCGTGTCTCAGTGGCTAAAGCAAGTCGCACGGCTAAGTCCAGAGTCAGCATGAGAGGGGATTGTGCGGTGCACGAACACCAGGAATTATGGTTCACTGGGTACCACCAGTGTGGTAGTTTCCTTCAAGTGATGTAAGGCACCCTGAGACCTTAACGTACTTGGGATGTGAAACTCAAACCTGAATACACAGTGTTGTGTCACTAGTATGGGAGACCGTGCTTCTCAAACTTTAGTGTGTGCTAGAACCACTTGGGCAGACTTTTTAAATTCACCTTCCTGGGCCCCAACTTCAGTAGGTTTGGACCAGAGACCAGAAATGTGCATTTTTAACAATCTCACCAGGTTGTGTTGATGAACACCCAATTTGAGAACCATTGTATCAGGAATTTTCAGGCCAGGGAACACGGTGCATTTCTTGTCGTGATCAGCCTCTGTCAGAGGCCAGCCTTATGAAATTTTATATCCAATGGGAGTTTCTTAGTTCCTTCTCTGGGAGAGGTTAGTAACCGCCATGGTTAGGGGATGGTTAGGGAAGAGGCACCTCTTGGATTTCGGTTGTTCCAATAGCTCAGAGGTAGGCCCCTTGGTTTTTAGGTTGATGAGAATTTCTTGGAATGATGGAAAATTTGGGTGGCCGGGACACTCTGTTCTACCAAAATAGCTTCTCTAATACTCTGAATTCTGTGCAGCAGTTGTTTAATCAGAATAACAGATAAATTTGATCTGTGGCTAGGCAGTCTGTAGATTGACATTTGTCACTAATGAGATTGGAATGGAACCTAGTTTCACTGAAAGAGCATTGGACCAAGTCTAACAGTAAGGAAAATGACTTCTAAAATAGGTGTCCGAAGGTCACAGTGTATATCAACAACAGCCAAATTATGGCAAGAGCCTAAATGTCAATCAGCTGACGAATGGATAAAAAGGGTGTGATACACACACACACACACACACACACACACACACCCCGACCCACCCACGCACAGTGGAATGAAATCTTGTCATTTGCAACAATGTGGATGGAACTAGAATGTATTCTAAGCGAAATAAGGCAATTAGAGAAAGATAAATATCATATGATTTCACTCAACAAACAAAATGGATGAACATAGGGGAAAAGAAGGAAAAATAAGATAAACAGAGAGGGAGGCAAACCAAGACTCTTAAATACAGAGAACATCTGAGGAGAGATGGGTAAGGGGATGGGCTAAATGGGTGATGGGCATTAAGGAGGGTACTTGTTGGGATGAGCACTGGGTGACATATGTAAGTGATGAATCACTAAAATCTACTCTTGAAACCATTATTGCATTACATGTTAAATAAGCTGGATTTAAATAAAGTTTAAAAAAAAAGAAATGATACAACCTAAAAGAAAAAAGTCATAGTGCAGTTTTTTTTAATCTTTTAAAATGTTTGTTTATTTTTGAGAGAGAGAGAGCATGAACAGGGAGGGTCAGAGAGAGAGGGAGACACAGAAACTGAAGCAGGCTCCAGGCTCTGAGCTGTCAGCACAGAGCCGGACGTGGGGCTCAAACCCATGAACCATGAGATCATGATCTAAGCTGAAGTTGGACATTGAACTGACTGAGCCACCCAGGTGCTCCCATAGTGCAGTTTTAAGCTTTCATAATTTCAGAATTTCTTTTATAGTCTATTTTTTGTATTCCGAATAATATTTAATTTTAGGTTTATGTTTTGATAAATATTTTAAAAAGCATATTATATAATTAAACTTTCAAATCATATTTTATTCTACATTTGGAGCATTCATACCTCTGAGTTACCAAGACCTACACTAAGACTTGTGAGAGACATCCTGCATGTGTATTACTTAAGGGATGATGTTTATTGGAAGGAGGATCGTTTCATTTGAAAATAAATTGGAAACTTCATTTTCCCATTCCTTTTTTTTCACTTTTTTATACTTCAGCATTCAGCCGTCATTATACAGGGAATAATGTTATTGAAGCAACTTGACACATATACCTTTGAGATATTGATCTGTTGACCTACTAGGTTCTTTGTATACACAGAGACTTCTAGGAGGGACAGGGGGATCAAGGCAGGCTCTTATGCAGAACTCTGATGACAGAGTTCTCCCCTTGCCCCTTGCCTATTTTACATGCACTGTCTGTCAGAGGACTGTGTAACATACGAACTCTGTTAGAGGACTGTGTAACTTACGAACTCATGAGAACTAACAGCATAGCTAGACACGAGGTAGACTCCAGGAAAACATGTATCAAAGTTTGTAGCAGAGGTAGCTTGTTCCCATTCCTTTGCCTTGGAGGAACGCCTCGTACTGGTTTTCTGTGTTTGTGCCTAACCTGTCCTCTGCAGAAATGTCTGTGTAATTGTACAGTGGCCGAAGGAAGACAGGAGTTTCTTCCGCTCAGGCTGTGGTCCTGCTCTTTGAGCTGCTTCCTTCCTCCAGCCCAGGAGCAGCACATATCCCTGTAGAGGTGGGGTCCAGGGATCCAATGCACATGCTGTTGCTTTATCAGGACCGGTTTTAAAAATGAAAAGCCAAGGCAGCATGAGTTCATGTTGTAAGACTTTAGAAGATTGATTCAGCTTATATGGCAGATTATAAATGCTGAACCTCTGACAATATAATTATAATTGCTTCTTTTTTAAAAATGTTTGTTTATTTTTAAGAGAGAGAGAGACAGAGCACGAGGGGGTGGGGGTGCAGAGAGAGAGGGGGACACAGAATCCAAAACAGGCTCCAGGCTCTGAGCTGACAGCCCAGAGCCTGACGTGGGGCTCCCAACTCATGCACCATGAGATCATGACCTGAGCCGAAGTCGGACACTTAAGCGACTGAGCCACCCAGGTGCCCCATAATTATAATTGACTCTTATGAGGGAGAAAAAAGGCACGCATCTAAAGAAAAGATGGTAAAGGTCTTTGAAAAGCTGGGGTTTCCAGGTGACATGTTAAGAGATGGGAGGAGTTGACACTTCTGAAAAATGCTGAAGGGACATGAATGCTGTACCCGTTTTTGGAGGGGATTGTTAATAAATGGTAGCCTGCTTTTCTACACAGTCACACCTCTTCTTACTCTAGAAACCCTGTGGTTCAAGGCCCTCACATGTTTTGGCAGTTAGTTCATTTGGAACCTATCACCGACTTACAGCCACTGCTTCTCTGTGTTACAGGCGGTGGCTTGTGTCTGCGAAACGGAGAGTGGGTTGCTCGTCCTAGTGACTTCTCCAGACCTGTTCTGGTGGTAATTACTACAGAATAGCCTAGTTACCAAAGCAATGGTTGGCAGTGTCTCTTCAGGATAATCCTGATGATTTCCATTCCAGCAAATTGGAGAGAGCCTCTGATGTGTTTGAAATCAGTCGTGAAATTTGGGGTAGATTTATGCTGCAGACACTCTGTTCTGTTTTTCTTATTCTTGAGAATATCCTAGATTTGAGATTAGAACAACTTGAAGCCAAATCTTTTTCTTTTTCTCCATATTTTTATTTAAATTCCAGTTACTTAACCTGCAGTGTAATACTGGTTTCTGGTGTAGAATGTCGTGATTCATCACTTACATACAACACCCAGGGCTCCTCCTTAGTACCCATCACCTATTTAACTCTTCCCCCCGCCTACCCCCCGCCCCTCTAGTAACTATCAGTTTATTCTCTATAGTTAAGAGTCTGTTTCTTGGTTTGCTTCTTTCCCCGCTGTGTTCTTTGTTTTGTTTCTTAAGTTTCACATATGAGTGAGATCATATGGCATCTTTCTTCTTCTGATTGACTTATTGTGACTTATTATTACTATGCTTAGCATAATACTCTCTAGCTCCATCCACATCATTGCAAATGCAAGATTTCTTTCTTTCTTTCTTTTTTTTTTTTTTTGATGGTGGAGTGATATTCTATTGGATATATATACCACATCTTTTTCTCTGTTCATCAGTTGATGGATAGTTGGGCTCTTTCCATAATTTGGCTATTGTTAATAGCGGTGCAATAAACATTGAGGTGCATGTATCCCTACAAATCAGTACTTTTGTGTCCTTTGGGTAAATACCCAGTAGTGCAATTGCTGGATCGTAGGATAGTTCTATTTTGACTTGAACTTTTGGAGGAACCTGCATACCATTTCCCATAGTGGCTACACCAGTTTGCATTCCCGCCAACAGTTTAAGAGGGCCCCTTTCTCGGCATCCATCCTTTTGTTTCCTGTGTTGTTAATTTTAGCCATTCTGGCAGGTATGAGACGATACCTCCTTGTGGTTTTAATTTGTTTTCCCTGCTATTAAGTGATATTGAGCATCTTTTCATGTGTCTGTTAGCCAGCTGTATGTCATCTGTGTAAAACTGTCTATTCATGTCTTCTCACTTTTTTAACTGGATTATTTGTTTGTTTTTCGATGCTGAATTTTAGAAGTTCTTGATACATTTTGGTTACTAACCCTTCATCAGACATGTCGTTTGCAACCATTCTGTAGGTTGCCTTTTAGTTTTGTTGATTGTTTCCTTCACTGTGCAGAAGCTTTTTATTTTGATGAAGTCCCAATCCTTTTTTTTTTTTTTTTTTTTGCTTTTGTTTCTCTTGCCTTAGGAGACAGATCTAGTAAGAAGTTGCTGCAGAAGCCAAATCTTCCTAAGCATCAGGCTGAGTCAGAAGATGAAATTTCCAGTATAATTTGTACGGTGTTTGGCTTTGCATTAATGACAGTTTTCATTTAATATGATCACTGTTAATGTGATTCAAAACACATGCCTCAAATTCTTCATAAGTATGGTGTGAGCAGATATATATTGATATCGATGTCGATCTATCACCAACTTGAGTGCTTGAGGAAAAGTCATCACTCTAAGAAAACCATCTAACATAGGTAGATGATTAAATAATGTTGAATGTTTTCTTTAGGAACTGTGTTTTTTAGGTGTTGGAACTACCAGAATGTTCCTTTTAAGGAATAGACACCAAGGAGATACAAAAGTGGGTAATGCTAAGTTTTAGCCAGGAATTTATCTGGGTAGCTTTTACTGGCATTTGTCTCGTATTAATAGAAGTAATCTACATTGCAGAAAATTTAGAAAACAGAAACATGTTTAGTTTAAAAACCACTTACTCCCACCATGTAGAGATTCCTTTTGCAGTGTGGCACGTTCTTCCTTCTCTGCTGTGTTCCATAATCATAAAGTGAGCAAAATAAGCAACACTTAAGGATATATGCCATCTAAGTCTATTCATATAAAGTTCAAATATAGGCAGAAGTCAACTGTGTTTTTTATGTGTTTTAATGCATATGTATGTAGTAAAGAATACAGAAATGCATGGAAAAGGTTATTTCAGTCAGGTATTCACTGAGGGGAGAAAGGACAGTGATTGGGGAGACACATATGGAGGGCTTCTGGGTGCTAGGAGTATTTTGGTTTTCTTACTTTAGTGGTGGTTGCCATAGATATTCACTTTAAAATTGTTTATGAAACTGAAAATATCTGTTACATATTTTACCACCAAATACATACTCTTTATATTTTACAGTAAATACATAGAAATTGAGTGAGGCATAGCATAGATGGCATAGTATGTATTTCAGTAAAACAAAGGTTGTGTCTGTACATTTGTATGTATGTTGAATATTTTTAGAAGAATATATAAGAAATTCTAACATTGACTGCTTTGGAGAAGGACTGAGATGCCGGCATGGGGGGGAGACACTTTTACCATTATGCCCTTTTATTTCCATGTTTTCTGATGAAAAATGGTCTTAAAAATTAAGTGATAGAGGGTAAGGAAAACTAAGACAAAAATACAAAATTTAAGAATTTAACACCTCTCATGGAGTTCCTGAGTGGCTCAGTCAGGTAAGCATCTGACTTCGGCTCAGGTCATGATCTCACCTCCCGTGAGTTCGAGCCCCGTGTCGGGCTCTGTGCTGACAGCTCAGAGCCTGGAGCCTGCTTCGTATTCTGTGTCTCCCTCTCTCTCTGCCCCTAACCTTCTGTCTCTGTCTCTCTCAAAAATAAATAAACATTAAAAAAAAAAAAAAGACTGTGTAGGTTTGGAGTAGTCTGATTAAGGAAAAATGTGACTGAAAGTTAAAATCATAAGGCTTTTCAGGTCACATTACGTTTTTTCATGGTCAGGAAAATGGTTTTTATGACACCCTTCTGTCCTCAGACATCTGGCTCACAGCCCTGCTTCTCAAATGTTGTGTGCACCTAGGTCACCTGGGGGGCTTGTTAAAATAAAGACTCCGAAGTGTCCAGTTGAGTAGGTCTGTATTTTTGTCAAGTTCCCAGGTCATGGTCATGCTATTAATGCTAAAGTGGGCACTACATTTTGAGAACCTCTAGATGGGAGAGTTGCCCCCTACATGAGGACTATCCTGGAAAATGGAACAAAAACCGATGCCCATACCCAGGGCAGGTAGTATATGCTTCCAGAAGACAAGGGGCAGAAGTTATATAATTTGTGGCCCATGTTGTGGAATTATGTCTATTTAAAAAATTTTTTTTTAATGCGTGTTTATTTTTGAGAGACAGAGAGAAACAGAGCGTGAACAGGGGAGGAGCGGTGAGAGAGGGAGACATAGAATCTGAAACAGGCTGCAGGGTGCTGTCCGCACAGAGCCCGACCCGGGGGCCTGAACTCACAAACTGAGAGATCATGACCTGAGCCAAAGTGGGATGCTCAACCGACTGAGCCACCCAAATGCCCCCAATTATATGTCTATTTTTAAGCCTGTCTATGAATGACAATGTAGGTCTTAGCCGAGGAAATCAAAGCCACTTAAAATCAGCAGAAGAAACAGTGTTCTTGAAGTAGATAACTACATTTGTGCATTTCATTTAACTGTGACCTGGGGTAGCTAGAATAAACAAAGATCAATGTACTTATTTTTTAAAAACGGGACAAAAGACTGGCTTTGAGAATCTTTTCCTTTCGGACCTTTTCACAAAAAAGGAGGCCAACAATGGAACTCATTTTAAGAAAGGGAAAAGATTTCTTTGTTTTGTTCATGTTGGAGCTAATAATCGATGGTTTGAATTACTTTTTCATTGGGTTTATCTTTTTAAGGCTAACAGATTTCCGTCGATGAATTATAAGATGTATAGCCCTTGTATAACTCAGGAAAATCTCCTAGAAATATGAAGTCAGCTTCTAATGGGACTCATGCTTATTCCCTCCACTAGAGGGACTGGCTCTTTCAAAATTAGGAAGGATCTCGCCCTGTACTGGAGCTGGCAGTATCCTGTGGTGTCGAAACTCAGTGTTGCTTTGTGACTGAGTGATTGACTTGTTTTCTGTAGTAACCTGGCATTGACTTTGGACTTCTAATGACCTATTTGCCTCACGTTACAAAATTTTCAGTTTCTGGTCTGTCTGCCCGGTTCGCTACTTTTGTGTTTCTTGGACTGTCCTTGTTTTAAAATTGTGATCTCATTTTAGTCATGATAGCTGTTCTTGGCTTCTTTTGCTGTACCGAGCCTACCCCTGTCTTCCCAGCAAAGGAGGGATTCTTGACTGCCTTTTCCTGGAGATCTTAGATTCTACACATCTTTTCTATTGTTCCTAAGTTGGTATGGAGCCTGCTTTTATTTTCTACTCACTTAATTACAACTATCGTGAATTTTAATGCACTTAGCTACCATATTGTGGGTACATCTGTAAAGCTACATTGGTTATTTTTATTGCCTTGTAGGGAATTTACATATTATGGTTCTTAGGATATTGGTAAGGATAAACGTGTATTTTAGATGTGGGTGTGTGGTGTAAGTGGAGAATCAGAAATGCTATTTGGATGAATTAGGTCTGTCTTTCATTACACCTACTTGCTACTAGAATAGGTTTTACGATCAGCTAATGGAATAATTTGAGATCTTTTAAGACCTAAGAGCCTCACTAGCTCTCACTTTAACAGTTCTGCTAAATACAGACTCTCATCTGCAGTTAATTTAAAGTGATTCTAGGGGCGCCTGGGTGGCGCAGTCGGTTAAGCGTCCGACTTCAGCCAGGTCACGATCTCGCGGTCCGTGAGTTCGAGCCCCGCGTCAGGCTCTGGGCTGATGGCTCGGAGCCTGGAGCCTGTTTCCGATTCTGTGTCTCCCTCTCTCTCTGCCCCTCCCCCGTTCATGCTCTGTCTCTCTCTGTCCCAAAAATAAATAAAAAACGTTAAAAAAAAAAAAAAGTGATTCTACAATATCTTTGCTTACTAGAAGGCAGACACTCATAACACATTTGCATCCAAACTACTTTGCAGGTATATTTTCTCTTCCGATTAAAAATTACTGGGAAAAAAAAAATTACTGGAAGATTGGGATGTCTGGGTGGCTCAGTTGGTTGAGCATCCAACTTCAGCCCAGTCTTGGTTCGTGGTTCATGGGTTCAAACCCCATCATCCGGCTCTGTGCTGACAGCTCGGAGCCTGGAGCCTGCTTTGGATTCTCTGTCTCCCTCTCTCTCTGCCCCTCTCCCACGTGTGCTCTCACTCTTTTTCCTTCTCTCTCACAAATAAATAAACATTACAAAAATTAAAAAATTGGGGTGCCTGGGTGGCTCAGTCCATTAAGCGTCTGACTTCAGCTCAGATCATGATCTCATGGCTCGTGAGTTCGAGCCCCGCGTCGGGTTCTGCGCTGACAGCTCAGAGCCTGGAGCCTGCTTTGGATTCTGTGTCTCCGTCTCTCTGCCCCGCCCCTGCTCGTGCTCTGTCTCTCTCTCTCTCAAAAATGAACGTTAAAAAAAATAAAAAATAATTGCTGGAAGATTATTAGTGAAGTGGCATTGCCTGGGAACATATTGCTGTCTAGGAAACTGAAAGCTTTTCCACCTGTTTTTTTATGCCCAAGGTTATTTGTTATGCATATCTGCTCGGATTAGTATTAAGTTCCTTGTGTCGAATTTAGTAACGCTTGTGATTTCTCTTGTATTTTGCTATTGAAATTGATCTGAACTCTTATCATCTCTAGCTCTGAGTGTCCTTTTCATGGGCTCTTGTGTCTATGAGTTGGGTTTTGTTTTCATCTATTTATACCTTCTTACTGCATGGAGTAAGCTTCACATTGATAGTAAAGGCGGTTTTCAAGTTTTCCCACGGTAGAGGGGTGTGTTCCTTGCCTGCAAGGTTGCTTGTAGGTGTATAGGTTACTGAAGAGTATGAGCATCATGATATAAAGGGAAAATATCAAGGAAAGACCTTAGTATCAGGGTAAGTTCTTTCCATAGAAAGTATTTTTTTGTCACAGTTTTAAAGAATGTCGTCCAGGGACGCCTGGGTGGCTCAGTCGGTTAAGCGTCCGACTTCAGCCCGGGTCACGATCTCGCGGTCCGTGAGTTCGAGCCCCGCGTCGGGCTCTGGGCTGATGGCTCAGAGCCTGGAGCCTGCTTCTGATTCTGTCTCCCTCTCTCTCTGCCCCTCCCCCGTTCATGCTCTGTCTCTCTCTGTCTCAAAAATAAATAAACGTTAAAAAAAAAAAAAAAGAATGTCGTCCATCTACCTTGTTAACTACTTAACTTTTCTCTTGATGATTTTCTCTCTATCAAAGTTTTGTAGCACTGCTAATACACAGTAAAGTGATTATTGTTTCCGCTCTCTTTTTCCCTCAAATGTTGATAAGCATCAAAATGGTTAGAAGGAAAGAAAGCTTAAACTCTGAATCATTAATAAATTGGGCGATCATCCTGTGAACATTTCAAAATTTGCTAGATACAGATTTTATATTCTTCTGTTATTGATTTTATAGTATATACTCAGAAGATCAAAAAAAGGTAAATTATACATATGTAGATAATGTGTATTTTTGCATATTGTAGGGGATGCAAACTTTTACCTTTACCCTCGTAGAGTTTTTTCCGTCCTTGATGGGAAGTACGTCGCTTTCCTGCTAATATGGGGAGGATGTCTTTCATGTGGGGAATTTCATCTCCTGCTATTAGAAAAAGAAGAAAGGTCAGAGTGTTTTTCTTGCATTTGCTGAGACACTTGAATGTCTTTAACTCAACCATAGTCAATATCCCAGAGCACTGTGTTTTGGGGTGGCATGAATTATTTAATATAGATGAATTATTTAATTAAATGATATGTACATGCCGATTAAACATTTTGACTGTTGTAGTATAACATAATCAGATTCTAGGGCTGGCAGAACTTGGTTTAAATTCCGTTCTGTCTCTTCGTGCCTAGGTGGCTCAGTTGGTTAAGCGTCCAACTCTTGATTTTGGCCCAAGTCATGATCTTACAGTTCATGAGTTCGAGCCCCGCTTTGGGCTCTGCACTCACGGCACGAAGCCTGCTTGGGATTCCCTCTCTCCCTCTCTCTATGCCCCTCCCTTACACATGTATATGTATTATTCTCTCTCTCTCTCTCTCTCTCTCTCTCTCTCTCAAAATAAATAAACCTGAAAAAAATTTTAAATAAAAGAAATTAATTCAGTTCTATCTCTTACAGGCTATTATTCTAGGGCATGTTGTTTTTCTCTTGAGTATAGTTGGTAACAATCTATAAAATGAAGGTAATAATAGTACTTGCCTCCTAGGATTGTTGTAAGGATTACATGAAATAATATGAGTAGCACATACAATACATACAAGAAAGACTAATTGTTGTCTTCTAAATTTGTGTTATCTTTCCACAGTGTAGACTGGCTTCTGATAAGTGACTGCCATGTCAGAGACTGTATTTTCTAATTTTCCTTATACAGTCCTATCACTGGTTTTTTGAAAAGGCTGTTCTCCACTGAATTGCCTTAATGTCTTTGTCAAAAACTGTATTTATGTGGATCTGGTGCTGGGTTTTCAGCTCTGTTCCATTGATCTATTTGTCTGTTGCTCTTGATTACTGCGGTCTTGATTACTACAGCTATACGATAGTTAGGAAATTGAGGAGACTGATTGCTTTGACTTTTTCTTGGAATTGTTTTAGCTCTTTTAGTTCCTTTCCCTTTCCATATAATTTCAGAATAATCTTGTCTGTATCTACAAAGTATCTTGCTGGGATTTTGATAGGAATTACATGAAATCTATCAATTTGAGGAGAATTGACATCATTGCTGTGTTAAGTCTTCTAAATCATGGATACTATGTGACTCCATTTATTTAGGTCTTCCAGCAGTTTGCAGTTTTTTTTTTTTCCAATCTTTAAAAAAATTTTTTTTTAATGTTTATTTTTTTTTTAATGTTTAATGTTTATTCTTGAGAGAGGGAGAGAGAGCGTGCGCGCACGCATGAGCAGAGAAAGAGAGGGAGACACAGAATCCAAAGCAGGCTCCAGGCTCTGAGCTGTCAGCACAGAGCCCAGTGTGGGGCTCGAACCCACAAACTGAGAGATCATGACCTGAGCTGAAGTCGGACACTCAACCGACTGAGCCACCTAGGCACCCCATCATTTTGTAGTTTTCATAACAAATCCTGTGCATGTACTGTTAGACTTATGTCTAGTAGTTTTTGCCTTTTTGAGTGATTATAAATGATATAGTTTCAGTTTTAGTGTTCACATGTTTGTTGCTCGTATGTAGATACACTGTTGATTTTTGTATGTTTGTCTTACATCCTGCAACCTCGCTGAAGTCAATTATTAGTTCTAGAATACATTTTGTAGTTTTTTGGATTTTCTGTATAGACAATGGGTCACATACAAATGGAAACAATTATGCCTCTTTCTTATCTGAATGCCTTTTTCTTTTCTTGCTTTATTTACTGACTTAAACTTCTGGTACAATTTTGAATAAGAAAAATGAGAATGGGCATTCTTGCCTTTTACGATTAGGCATATTTTAGTTTTAGCTTTTTTGTAGATGTTCTTTATGAAATTCAGGAAGTTCCCTTCTACTCCTCTTTTTTTTCTTAGAGTTTTGACCATGAATGGGTGTTGAATTTTTTCAGAAATTTTGTTGATATGGGTGAAACGTTAAAGCCCAACTATGTTCTATTTATACAATATAGAAAGTAAGATGAATTATATAGTGAACAAAATCAAAATAGCCAAATGGGTAGCAATATTAACAATAAACAAAATAAAAGTCAGGGGAAAAATATCTCAGGATATTTTTCAATGAAAATATTGATTTTCATTGAAAATCAATTCATTGAAAACAGTTGATATGATCATGTAATTTTTCTTTCAAAAGCCTTTTAACATAGATGACATTGATTGATTTTTTTCTTTTTTAACAATGAACTAGGCTTACATTCCTGAAATAAACCTCACTTGGTCATGTTGCTGAATTTGATTTGCTAATATTTTGTTAAGAATTTTTGCAACTGTGTTCATAACGATTTTGATATGTAGTTATATTGTTTTGTACTTTGCTTTTGGTATTGGAGTAATACTATTTTCATAAAATGAATAGGAATTACCCAGTTTATTTAAGTTTATATTGCACTTTCTTTTAGCCTAACATTGTGTTTTGAATTTATGTTTTCAAAGATTATTTAATTGCACAGAAAAAAATTCTTTAAAAATTTTAAAGTCTGAATAATAGTTGTAGGGGGCACCTGGGTGGCTCAGTCGGTTGGGTGTCTGAGTTTGGCTCCGGTCATGATCTCACTGCGTGTGAGTTCCAGCCCTACATTGGGCTCTGTGCTGACAGCTCAGAGCTTGGAGCCTGCTTTGGATGTGTGTCTCCCTCTCTCTCTGCCCCGCCTCCACTCACACTTGTGAGATTGCCTGTTTCATTATATTCTAACTTCTAAATATTATTGTTTGATTTGGTATATGGTTTCTTCTGATTTGTCACTCTGGGTGTTTCTTCGTGTTTCAGTCAACGCTGTTCCAATGATTCTTGAGGAAAGTACTTGTAAATTCCCAAGACTTCGAGTTTTGTTGTTAACTTTTCTGGAAATTTTCTCATTTTATTGTGTGGTAGTCAAATAAAATGGCCCATGTAATTTGTATTTATTATAGTTACGTTGGAATGTTTAGCATATGCTTAATTTTTTAAAAAATCCACTTATGTTCATAATATTTTTCATCGAGTCTGCAAGAGTTGGAGAATGGTATGTTTCTGTTTATCTCTCCTTTATTTCTAATATTATTTTTCTTTATGAATGCCATGTCGTATATTCTGTGCATATACGTTTGTGATACTCTGGTTTTACTTTTCAAAATATCCTGAGATATTTTTCCCCTGACTTTTATTTTGTTTATTGTTAATATTGCTACCCATTTGGCTATTTTGATTCTGTTCACTATATAATTCATCTTACTTTCTATATTGTATAAATAGAACATAGTTGGGCTTTAACGTTTCACCCAAACTGAGACTGTCTTTAAGTGGGGATGTATAAGCTGATTTACCTTAGTTTTATGATTTTGATTTGTTTTTAACGTTTTATGTATTAAGTCAACTTTTATCCTGCCCTTTTTCCTCTTGTATGGATTTTTATAGGGAAACTTTCTATTTCAAATTTTCCTTCAAGTTTTAAATATTCCTTATGAACCTATAGAAATTGTTTTACTGATGCATGCACCTGTCTCCAGACATAGGACTCTGGCCCTCTACAAAGTTCACCGCAGATATTTTTAGGAGTCCCTAGTGGAAGAGAGAAATCGGATAGGCTTTGTTTGTCGGATGCCACGTGAGGACCCCCTTCTCCCCTCTTTTCTTGCCCTGATTTACTCCTAGCATGTATCACTGTGTTTGCCAGATACGGCTGGCTTTGACCACACTGACTTTTCTTCTCTGGAGAACCATTGCGTCTTCCGGGCTCTGTTGTGCCTGTAGCCGATGTTGCTGTGACCCCGGAGACCTGTCTCTCCAGCATCTCTGTGCAGGCATCTCACTAGGAGTGACCCAGACTCTAGCATAGTCCCCTTGAGATGTCCTGGCAGCCCAGGGTTCTCTTGTGGAATGGGAGGCATAAGATTTTAAGGGAACTGCTAAAATTAGATTCACGGTAATTCTGGAAGCAAAGCTACACATTCAGCTGAACTTCCACTAGTTCACTCGTGATGAGGATTATCTGCTACTGCCAACATGACCTGTTAGTGCTGTTGTGTGCCACTGGCTATGCTAAGAATTTTACGTGTAAACACACATTTAATCCTCATAACAAGGCTGTGAGGGACGAACCACGTGGTTGTTTTTTTTTTTTTTTTTTTTTTTTTAACAAATGAGGAAAGAAACCGACACCTTGTAGAGGTGAAACTGAGACAGGCCAAGGAGAGGGCTTTTCAAACTGGATTATTTGCCAGGACTTACATCCGTGGCCTGGAGAGCAAACTGATTCTTAGCCCCTGGCCAGATATCTCGTGTGTAGTTGTTAGTAATCTTCCTCCTTCTATGCCATGCCCTGGGAGGTTTTACCCCTCTTTGGCAGCTCTGAGGCGAGAGAGAATAACTCATTTTTAACTCCGGGCTGTTTGGAGCAGTATAATCCGAATTCATTTCTTAAGGGCTGCCTTTCTGACTAAGCGCCCTTCCTTGTAGGGATGATGATGGGTAACACAGCCGAGTCAAGGTCAATCCGCTAATATGGATTTGTTGCCCCTGACCAGATACCAGGTCAGAGGGAGAAACGATGGATTCTCAAAAAGAAATACAATTTATGTATTTATTTAAAACTGAAAAAAAAATCCCATCTTTGTTTCCACTTTAGATGCAAGCTGGATTTTCTTTGTAATTTGGGGGAAAAGCTTGTCCCAATTCCCAGGACCCTCATAAAGTTGCTGCTTCCATACCCAAATAAGTCTTGGACATTATGTTAGCACCGCATTATATGTGTGCCTCATTATACCTGCTTTGGGTGACCTAGGACCCCATATCTGGCACCTGTGAATCCATCCTCGGTCATAGAAGCCTGGTGGCAGTTTGTTTTCCTCCAAGTGATACCCACCATGTCCTGTATTTAAATTGTGTGAAAATTTTGTGCCTTTGTGCTTATTGATACCCGTTGGTGTTAAAGTACCTGTTTTGTTCAATTGCCTTGCAGTTTTTTTTTTTTTCCTAGTCGGTACAAACCTGTTTTAATTTAAATGGTTAAGTCTATTTCTAAAAATAGTATTTAAATTTTTTTTAATGTTTATTTATTTTTGAGGGGTGGGGCAGAGAGAGAGGGAGGCAGAGAATCTGCACTGGCACAAAGCCTGATGGGGGGCTCGAACTCGTGAGCCGTGAGATCATGGCCTGAACCGAAGTCAGAGGCTCCACCGAGCCACCCAGGCACCCCTCTAAAAATAGTATTTGAACGTCAGTGTACCTGAATGTTTTGTTGTCAGTTTCTTCTCTTACACTCTCCAACCATGATCCTTTTCTGAACTTCGTGGACAGAGGGAGGGTTCATCTTCTAATCCCACTTACTGATCATTTGGCCATGCCTAGGATTTTTTCCAAGATAATTTGTTGTTGCCTATAAACCCTCTTATCAGAATCAGCACACATTGGAATACTGTACCTGTTGTTTTGTTTTTGTTTGTTTTCGTTTCTTTTTCAACCCTTCCCACTACAGCCTTTCTTTCTCAGGCTGCAGTATATCCTCTCCTGTGTGAGTCAGATTGTCCAAAGCGGACACTGTTAGTGCAGCTGATAGAAACCCAGCTTGAATCTACTAATTCTCATTTAACTGGACTGTTGGAAGAAGAGCAGAGGTTGAACAGGGTTTAGGGAGACGTGGTTGACATCTCTCTTCTCTCTGGCTTTTATATTTGCTCCTCTTGATTGTCAGGTTCATGTTCTGGGTTTTTTTTGTTGTTGTTGTTGAGAGAGTGTGAGTGGGGGAGGGGCAGAGAGGGAGGGAGACACAGAATTGGAAGCAGGCCCCAGGCTCTGAGCTGTCAGCACAGAGCCCAATGCGGGACTCCACGAGGGGCTCAAACTCAGGAATCACGAGATCATGACCTGAGCCAAAATCTGACACCTAACTGACTGAGCCACCCAGGCGCCCCTGTCAGCTTCATGCTCTTAAGTAAGTTTTGCCCAATACCTTGGGAGAGAAGGATGGTTGCCAGCAGTGAAGGGCTTACCTACTTATGAACATAGTGGAGAGTGCTTTTTTCCCTGGTTCTAGCTTAAAAAACAAAACAAAACAGTGAAGGCCTCTGATTGGCTTTTGCCAATGATAGGCCCATTGCTGTGTGAATTGCTCTGGTCTTAGCAGAGGGCTGATAGGTCTTGCTGTTACCTTTGGACTTTTCACTGAGACCTTGGTCGTAGAGTTGTGAGGGAAAATGGCAGGCAGCTCCCATTCCAATCAAATGACCGGTGAGATCAGTTTTCTTAAAAGAGGATGGGGAGCTCTTAATCTCAGGAGAAGCAAGAGTTTTTAGAACACCAAAGCAATAGATGTCTGATATTAATGATTGGATACAGGGTGGCCATTTACAAAGAGGCTTTTGAACAATCCGAGTGAAAGGTAGACAGATAACAAACTAAGGCACTGGGAGTGGAGATGGAGAGGTGATTTGACATTCAAAAAATTTAAGAACATTCATGGAGTTATAAGCAAACCATTAAAAAACAAATTAGCTATGCAAACACCAGCCAAGGGAAAAAAAAAAAAAAAAAGTCGTCTGCTTTGACCCTTTCGAACTTGTTTGCTGCAAGGCAGGCAATTTTACTTTTTTTTTTCTTTTTGGTACTTCATTTACATAGTTATTGTTATTTGTTCAGTCATCTGAACATTTTCTGTCTAGAACAAAGTAAAGGACATATGGTTATTGACAGTTTGTTGTTTCGAGCTGTTAAACACAGAACAGGTTTCTTAAATGCCTCTCTATCCTGCCTCCACACATAACCAACTGAATATAAAAACAGCAATATCCTTGACTCACGTCTGACTGTTCTTGGCAGAATGGCAATATTACTTGAACTATAACTTTTTTTATTCGTTTATCTGTGAACAGAATTATTCTGTGCAAGTGGTACATCTTCATGGGGCGTGGTTTAATGTGATTATAGATTTGTAATAGATGTAGATTGTAGATCTCTTTGCGTTGGTTAATGCACGAGGCTTAATCCTGCTCCCATATTTAAATGATTCTTTTGTAATCGTGTGAAGCATCTTCTTTATTATAACAAGAAAGACCCTTTACGTTATCCACGAGAGCAAATCGATTTTCATAATAATCGGTTTATTTGCTTCTTGAAATGTGGTGACGTTTGCACTAATGGTACAAAACCAAATGGTGGGTAACACTGCTGGTGCCTTAGCAAAAAGTAGCAAAAGACAGTGGAAGCAAACTGCACTAATAGTCAGGTTTTTTTTTTTTATTAAATTGTCATGTGCTTGCAGAAAGAAAAGCCACTTTCGCTTAAGAATGTCCTTGATGAAACAGAAAAAATTAATTTTATTCATTCTTGACCTTCAAGTATATGTCTTTTTAATATTGTGTGTGAAGAAATGAGAAGTCTGCATAAAGCACTTTTGTTCTATCCTGAAATATAATGTGATCTTTAGGACTAGCATTTGTATAACTGTTTGAGTTTTGAGCTCAACTAAAAGGCTTTTTCATGGGATATCATTTTTACCCAAAAGAATGACTGGCAGACATACTGTGGTTTTTCACACTTAGGTATTTGGCGTGAATTTTTCTTGAAATTAAGTAAGCCTGTTATTTCAGAGAAATGACAACGGACAAAAATTGTTGCCAAAGGTAAAAATGCAAAAGAAGGTAAAATGAGAAATGAAAATCATAATTATGTTCTTGCAAAAGTATATTTACCACCTTAAGCTTGACAGCTTCCTAATAACTTACAGACTATTCTGATGAAATTGGTGGCGATGTTAACAAATGTGATTTTTTTTTTTCCTGATGTACTGTAATGAAATGAGTCAGCATTTGGAAGATCTGCACAACTGAGTGAACTAATATTTTCCAAAGGATCAATGTGTAATGTTATAAAATCATGCATGGGTAAAAGATTCTTTCAAAGTATAGGATAGACCTGTGAATTTTAATGCAGCAGGGTAAAAAATTCATTGGTAGAAGTTTGAAGTTATATGTTGCAGTGAGATTTTAGGAGAATACTGTTTGTCAAAGAAGAATAAATACATTTACATTAAAGGCTATTAAAATACTGTACTATTTTCTAACTAAATGTACTTTAACCAAAACAACACATAGCAACAGATTGAAAGCTGGAACAGATGTAAGAACAAGGCTGCTTTCTATTAAGTTAGACATTAAAGAGATTTTCTAAAACGTAAAACAATGCTACACTTCTCATTAAATTTTTTTCTTAGAAAATACATTTTTTTCTCACAAAATGTTATGTATGCCAACATGTGAAGAATTTTTGTTGTATTTAAATTAACATTTAAGAATTTTCTGTTTCAATTTGTAACATAACAAATATTGACAGATATAACCTATATAAGTACAAGTTTTTTAGAATCTTTAATAATTTCTAAGAACTAAAGTGTCCATGAGGCCAAAAAGTTGTGAGAACTTCTGGCCTATTGGGTAAAATCCAAACCTCTAAATATGGTCTATAAGTCCTTCTGTCAATGGTTTCTACCACCTCCCCTGCCTTCTCTCCTGGTTTCCCCTCCACCAAGATACATACATCGCTGTATCTGTGCCCAGCGCTCTCTTTGTCATGAACGTCCATCTTCTTCCCACTCTCTGTCTAAAGCAGTCTCCCACATGTTGCTTAGGACATTTATCTCTGGCAATACTCTTTGTCATAAATTCTACTTTATCTGAAATTAATGTGACCACTGCAGCTCTCTTGTACCTATTGTTTGCATGGTATTTTTTTCCATCATTTATTTTCAACCTATATGTGTCTTTATATTTAAAGTTGTTTTTTTTTTGTTAATAGCATATAGTTGAATCTTGTTAATTCATCTAAAATCTCTGCCTTAAATGGGAATTTTTAGTGCACTAACATTTAATGTAATTATTGCTATGATTGGTTTTAGGTTTACTGTTTTATTATTTGTTTTCTATTCTCCTTGCCCCCCTTCCTTCTTTGGATTAACTGATATCTGATATGTATTAAATTCATGTACATTTTAAACCTACAATACAATGCTAAAATTTTTGCTTTAATCAGACGTGTTTTTTTTAAGTAGGCTTTTTTTTTTTTTTTTTTTTTTTTTTTTTTTAAGTAGGCTTCCTACCCAGTGCAGAGCCCAACACAGGGCTTGAACTTAAGACCCTGAGATTAAGACCTGAGCTGAGATCAGGAGTCGCTTAACTGACTGAGCCACCCATGTGCCCCCATTAGGCATGTGTATTTTAAAGAAATTAAGAGGAAAAAAAATAATCTTTTGTATTTACCCACATAGTTACTTTTAATTATGCTCATTTCTCCTGAGGGTCCTATTTTTAATCTTGTTACATTTTCCTTCAAGTTAAATAATTTCCCATTATCATTTCTTTTTTATTTTTATTTTTTTTTTTTCAACTTTTTTTTTTAATTTTTTTTTATTTTTGGGACAGAGAGAGACAGAGCATGAACGGGGGAGGGGCAGAGAGAGAGGGAGACACAGAATCGGAAACAGGCTCCAGGCTCCGAGCCATCAGCCCAGAGCCTGACGCGGGGCTCGAACTCACGGACCGCGAGATCGTGACCTGGCTGAAGTCGGACGCTTAACCGACTGCGCCACCCAGGCGCCCCCCCATTATCATTTCTTGAAGTAGGAGTTTGGTAAAAACAAATTCCTTTAGGGTTCTTTTTTCTCAAAGTGTCTTTATTTTATCATGCTTCTTGAAGTTTTGTGCTGGGCATGGAATTTCACATTGACAGTTTATTTTTCTTATAGCACATTAAAAATGCTTAGCTGTCCACCTGCCTCCAGGAGAGGGAGAAGTCAGCAGTCATTAAAATTGTTATTCCCTGTATACAGTGAGTCATTTTCTCTGGCTGCTCCAAAGACTTTCTTTATTTTTTATTATTAGACGCTGGATGATGATATGCCTAGTTTTTTTTTTTTTTTTTCTTTGAGATTGGTTTAAAAAAGCACAAAGTGGATTCAATAGGTCAACAAATTTGGAAAAAATTCAGCCATTATATCTCTAAATATTTTCTGTATTATTTTAGACTCCAGTTACATGTATGTTAGGCTTTTTGGTATTGCTTCAGCCTGATACTCTGTTCATTGTTTTTCAAAAATTGTCTGTTCTTTCTTCAAATGGGATAATTTCTGTTGATCTCTCTTCAGATTGATTGACTCTTTTTATGTCTAAATTTATTCTGCTCTTACGTCTCTACTGTGGATTTTGTAGTTCAGATGTTGCATTTTTCGTTTTTATTGTTTTTATTTGATCCTGTTTGTAGTTCTTTTTTTTTTTTAACGTTTTTTTTTTTTTTTTTTTTTTTTTATTTATTTTTGAGACAGAGAGAGACAAAGCATGAACGGGGGAGGGGCAGAGAGAGAGGGAGACACAGAATCGGAAACAGGCTCCAGGCTCCGAGCCATCAGCCCAGAACCTGACGCGGGGCTCGAACTCACGGACCGTGAGATCGTGACCTGGCTAAAGTCGGACGCTTAACCGACTGCGCCACCCAGGCGCCCCCTGTTTGTAGTTCTTAATCTCTGTTGATATTCCCTATCTTTTCATGTATTTTGAGTGTACTTCTCTTTTATTCGCTAAGCAGTTATAATGGTAACTTTAAAATCTTTGTTTCTTAATTGTAACATCTGCATCATCCGAGGTTGGTCTTCATCGATTCTCTTTTGTCTTGGAATAGGTCATGTTCTTCTGTGTCCTCGTGTTTCAAATAATTATGCATCATATCCTGAATGTTATGAATGAGATATTGTAAAATTATGGATATTGTCATCTTCTTGAAAGATATATTGATATTTTAAATGCAACCAGTAAACGTGCTGAATTGATCGGGCAATCTCTGTTCCCACTTTGGTGGGTGGTAACTCAAAGCCTCGTTCAGTCCTTTCAATCATAGCTGGGCTTTTTGGAGTCTGATTCATGCCTGAATGCTTCAGTTTTCCCAAGATTTGAGTAACGTTTATACACAGAAGTCAGGCTTTCTTCTCTGGCTTTTCTTTTTCCTGGGATTATCCGTCTACTCACTTTCCAGTGGCCATGGTTGCCTAAACCTTGTCTTCTAGTTCTTTAAATTTGCTACTTCTCTGGGTTTTCAATCAGAGTTTCAGTGTAGACTGTGGCTTTCTCCTCAGCCTAAATACTGCAAAAACAGGGAACCCACTCAGTACCTCCACGTACTTGTATTGTTATGTTTTTTTCCCCCAGAGGTTTTTTTTTTTTTTTTTTTTAACGTTTATTTATTTTTGAGACAGGGAGAGACAGAGCATGAACGGGGAGGGTCAGAGAGAGAGGGAGACACAGAATCTGAAACAGGCTCCAGGCTCTGAGTTGTCAGCACAGAGCCCGACGTGGGGCTCGAACTCACAGACCGCGAGATCATGACCTGAGCCAAAGTCGGCCGCTTAACCGACTGAGCCACCCAGGCGCCCCTTCCCCAGAGTTTATAGTTATTATCTGAGGGAAGGTTATATTCCAATAGGAGCTACTCAGCCATAGCAGAAACAGAACTCTCCTTTTTTCCTCCCCGCTTTTTATATTTAAAAAGCCTACCTTTACTTGAAGAAAAAATAGTCACCTAGGTATTTTTCTAATTGATTGGGGGTTCTTTTGTTTTTTGTTTTTTTATTTTGTTTGTTTTTGCATTTACCTTAAGTATATTTTGGGTTATTGTTTGTATATGGCATGAAATAAGTGTGAACTTTTTCTCTCAGATCATTAAGCCAACATTTTTAAATAATCCTTTTCCCTCTTCCTAACTTTAATTGCCCATTTGTAATTTTCCAGTGTTTTCAAGTGTTTCGGTGTTTGTTTGCTCCGAAGAGTCTTAGAGTTCTTTAGGTCTGCACCAAGCAGAGCCGCGATTGTTTCTTTGGTTATTTCTGAATTCAGTGAACAGTATTTATGCAACACCTATACTACATGCTGGATACTACGCTGGGCGCTGGAGATACAATGAGAACTGAAATGAACGTGGTCCTTGCCTTAGGGAGTTACATTGCCCAGCGAATTTTACATACCAGGCTTCCACGTATGCGTTTCTTTTTCTCATTAAACTTGTAGAAAGACAGTGGGATTTGGAGATACACTAACATTATGATTTCAGGCAAGTTATCGATCCTCCAAAACCTGATAGGAGTGTTGCTTTAAGGATTAAATGCTATCAATTCCTAAGAAAGAGCTCAATCCCCAGTAATTGTTAATCAATTTTTAATTTCCTAATTAACATTTTTCCTGTTGATTAATGACTTAGAATTTTGGCTCACATTCTCATATCCAATATCATCTGAGTCTTTGGTGCAGATTTTTAGTGGGTTACCTAACTTCTTTTTCCTAACACTCTTAATACATATCTTTCAAGTGTCTCTAATGTCAGCATGCCATCGTGCTTATGCCGAAGGCTTTATCTGCATTCCCAGGGCCCTTAATCTCCTTTAATTCTGGACTGTCCCTCCATTCTAAGAATTTCCCCCTCTGTTTGATATGGCGATAGTACTGTAATATTTTATTCTTTAATTTCCTGCACATCTCTTTTTACATACCCTTCTTTACTCATTTTCATTCTTTAACCCCCAAACTTTAGATATTTTCTCAAAAATCATTCCTCCCAGGTTGGTTTTTTTTTTTTTTTTTTGGTTTTGGTTTGTTTTTGCGTTTCCTCTTCTTTTTGTCAAACCAGCAGACCTCTGTTCTCCTCATTTCAGCTCTAACCTGTCTTCACTCCTCATTATTAGCCTTCTACCTGTCTAGCTATTGGATGTAATCCCTTATTACCTATTTGGAATAGGGAGTGTATTCACTCATTCATCAATCATTTTTTAGTCACTGGATATGCTGTCTTCTCAAACACTGATCAGTGTTCTGTTCTAAGATTCTATGTTCAGAATAATTTGCTGCCTTTCCCCTTAATTGTTGGTTCATAACCTCCGTGGCAGCTTTCAGTGTATAATCTGAAACTGGCCCCTGAACTCATAAGGAGGGACGGAAGAAACAGGAAGGCCACTCCAGATTGGCAGGTGGCAGTCTCAGAAAGCAAGGAAACTTACATGCAAGGCTTGCGTTGGGCAGCAGCCAGGCAAGTGGATCCCACATCCACCTTCCAAATCTTAAAAAGTTTCTATAGAGGCCTTCTGGGTTCAGTCACGCATACCATGTAGGTATTCTCAGCACCACATCCCTATCTCAAGGCTGTGTCCTTGGAGCAGCCTCTGGGAGTGGGAAAGGCAAGCAGAATGCACATTCCAAGGATGGGGGAGGGAGCAAGGAGCCCTGGAGTGCCCGGGTCCAGCTCACTCGTCAGCTGGCCATCATTCCATCTTGGTGGCCTTCCCCAGGAGCTCAGTCAGTTTGTTTTTCTTACTTGTTTTCTTCTTAGAGATGCTATCAACCTTTCAGTCACTTGGACTCAAAACCTTTATTTCTACATCTTCACACTCTGTGTTCAATTTAGTCCTGTTAATTCTTGTTTGGAAATGTCTTTCTCTAGTGCTGCCATCCAAGTTCAGTGAGCATGCTAGATGATTTCAAAAGCCTTTGTTATTCTGTCTTTTATTCCTTTTCAGACTAGCTTGCCTGTCATTATTACATCGGTAATCTTCCTAAAACACTATTTGTCCTGTATTCTTCCGCTCAACATTTTCAGTGACTCTCCGTCTCTTTTGGCAGTGTTTCCTCTGGAGGAAAAATATTCTGATGGACCCCCAGTGTTGACATAAATTATTGTAATTATAGTGCAGCTTAAATATGTCCAAATATAAAACTAAATATAAACCTTTGTGCATGCAACTGTACAGCTGAAGCAATTTACAAATTCATCACCAACAAAACTATAAAATGGATAAAATTTAAGTTAACAACACTGATTGGATCAAGGATATTTGACAAAACTCAGTCACCAAACTCAATGCCGATATGATGCGGACTGCTGTGAGTTGGCGTGGGCCTGTTCTACTCTTCGGACTTCTGAGAAACCTTTGTTTTTTTCACAATACACCCTGGTATCATTTGGTCTTCCCTTGGTACAAATGCATCATTTGAGAAATAGATCTATCATTGTCTTTTTTTTTTTCCCCCTTCTATCCCTCAATCTGCTGCAATTATAATAGCCCTACTTGGCTGCAGTAAAATAGTAAATAAAAGTAAATAAAACGGATACTCTTTGGTGATGTTGGGATACTAGGTGAGCATCAAGGTCGTTCCAGAATATATGGGATAGGGGTGCGCATGTGTGGGTGTGGGTTTAGTTGACTTGGAAAAAAGAAGCTTAGGAGATTTTTATACTAAACTAATGGAATTTCAAAATCAGTCCTAGACTCCCAGAATCTACAGACCCTATTATAAAAAGTGCTGATCTGTGGGATAAGGACCCAGTTCCTCATGTTGATATCCAAGGCCTTCATCAATTTGAATGAAGTCTCTTTTCCTTTTCAGCTGTTTTCTTTTTATCTTTTTCTGACTTCTTCCTCTCATGTGAGCACACTCACGTGTTCTTAGACCTGAGCCTTCTGTCCTTTTATACCTGTGTCCCCATGTAATCCCATCTATCTACAGCCTTTAAGTACCATTTCGTGCTCTCATTTCCCCTTAAAGCTTCTGCTACCCTTCAGTTATAATTTGATTTTTCTTCTTTGACCTCATCCTGGGAACTCCCATTACCCAGTACTTTGGCATTTCATTTCATCTTTTTTTTTTTTGTAATGTCATTGTCAGTGGTTTATTTTGCATGTTCCCTATGTCACTAGACTTCAGGGGTCTTAAAGTCAAAATAATACCTTAAAGATCATTTACATCATCTTCAGGATAATTGTTGGTATTCTGAAGTACTTACTTGGTAAATCAAATGATTACACGTGGTGCTCAATAGTAGGGATTTAGTTTCCCTTAGAAAAATAAGTGGTTTCTTCATATAGAGTGTAAGCAAAGTGCCCTGATGTAGAAAATTTGCATTTCTAAGAAACTAAAATGCCTTGGCAATGTTGTATTGTATTTTTGCACTCATTTGTTCTGTATTTTTAGGACTCCTCGGAAAGATCCTCATGGCTATCCGGGATGCAGGTTTTGAAATCTCAGCTATGCAGATGGTAGGTAGTTTGCAGTGAGTCATAACCTATTGAGAGATTTTTTAAAAAATGTTTTACATTGAATTTTCTCTGTGCACTTGTGAACTCAGCACATTAAAAATAAAAAGATATAGTTACTGAACCTGATAACCTTATAATAAAAAATGTTTTTGAGATGATTTTACCCACATAATCTTTCACTGAGAGAACTAAAATTCAAAGGGTAATTTAAGCTTATAAAATCGGTTTATAAAATTCCTGGGACTTTAGTTGCACAATGAATATAGACAGAAACAATGTAGGTAGTTCCTACAAACAAAAAATAGAGTTAAGTTGAGTAGTTATAATGAATTTTTGGTGGCCTGGATTGGTGACTGAGAAGAGAATGGAGAAAGAGAATCGGTTGAGATTTTTGTCCCCCTAACCAGGGCCTTTTGCTGGTTTCTGGACTTTCCCTCAGAACCTTCTTTGGAGTTAGTGCATTTCAGCCCCTCTGTTGGCGGTCACACCATTGGACCTGCAGGGCCCACGGCTGTTCTCGAATCGCCCTGTGGACACGTTTGTAGGAAGCTCTTCACTGAACAAACAACATCCACTTTTGAGCTCACACCTTTGTTCTCTACTTACCCGTGCACTTGACAAGAAATTGGGTACCAGTTGTTACAGGAATCCGATAAACCGTGTTTCAAGGCCAGCAAGTTTATGCTGTTTTGATAGTGAATTACCAGCTTTGGAGCTGAGATTTTCCATATATATATATATATATATATATACACACGTATATATATATATACACGTATATATACATATATATATATGTATAATTTATATGTTCTTTTTCTGAAAAGGAACTGCTTTTGATTTCTTTTAAGTCTTAGGATCATCCAAAATCAGGGGTCAGAGCAGTAACCAAGATTCTGACCACTTTGTGTCCTGATTAGTAGGAATGCCTACAAGCCAAAAAGAGGTCAGAAATATCAACTGGTTTGCAGTCATCAGGCAAAACTTGGAGACTAATGACAGAGTTGATATTTGAAGAACCTTATCTAGGATTATGAAGAAATTGTTAGGCAAAACGTTCTAAAAGTATTGGATTGGTGTTATAGTCACAGGATTATAGGACCTAACCCTGCTTTAAAAGTATGTATTTTGTAGCAAATTTAGATTTAAATATTGATCTGACTCTAGGCCTACAAGCTAGCATGGTTATTGGCCATAGTAGGTGCTCAGTGAAAACAAGAATAATAAAAAAGATTAATTGCACCTATAGGGGAGGCATGGTTGCTTAGTGGCAATCACAGCCCTTGAGTCTGGGAGTCAGGAAGCTAGCTCTCTTTCTTTCTTTCTTTCTTTCTTTCTTTCTTTCTTTCTTTCTATTTTAATGTTTGTTTCTTTTTGAGAGAGAGAGAGAGGAGGAACAGAGAGAGGGAGACACGGAATCTGAAGCAGCCTCCAGGCTCTGAGCTGTCAGCATAGAGCCTGATGCGGGGCTTGAACTCACAAAGTGTGAGATCATGACCTGAGCTGAAGTCGGAGGCTTAACTGACAGAACCACTCAGCTGCCCCGGGAAGCTCTGTTTCTGAATCATGGGTCAGCTGCCCTCTAGACTCGTGGGTCTGCCGGTCAGTGAGAACATTATTGTTTGTCTCAATGGATTATTTTACAAATCAAATGAAAATTAAAATAAATCGCAAATTAAAATAACCCTACACAATGCCTCGTGGAATTTCCAATACAAAATATAAGTATTTAAATTATATATTCTGTTATTATTTTGTTATATTAAAAATTCAACAAGTTGTGGGAATGTAGGCTAAAACACTGAAATCGAAACAAAATTCACTGACTGTTATAGTTATGTTGCCTATGAAATAAATCCTCCCAGTGTGAATTATTGCCTGGGCAGGCAGAAATTTCTTAGTGATCTTCATTTTTGGCAACAATAAAGAAACAAAATAGGGAAGAAAATAAAATTGTAAATTCTATTTTTTTTAAGTTTATTTATTTTGAGAGAGAGGGTGGGGGAGGGAGGGAAGGAGGGAGAGGGAGAGAGAAAGTGCACAAGCAGAGGAAGGACAGAGAGAGAGGGAGAGAGAGAATCCCAAGCAGGGTTCCTGCTGACAGTACAGAGCCCGACGCGGGACTCCATCCCACAAACCATGAGATCATGACCTGAGCCGAAATCAAGAGTTAGAAGCTTAACTGACTGAGCCACCCAGGTGCCCCTAAAATTTTAAATTCTGAGCCAATTTAAAAAAAAATTAAGGTCTTAGTTCTTGAGACCCTAGGACTTATTTTTTGTTTGTTATTTATTTTGACTGTCACTGTCAGTGCAGAGCCTGACCCGGTGCTTGATCCCATGAACCGGGAGATCATGACCTGAGCCCAAGTCAACAGTTGCATGTTTAACCGACTGAGCCACTCAGGTGCTCCAACCCTAGAACTTAATGAAATTTTATTTTTAATTAAATTTGAATCCAGCCTGGATAAGAAAGAGTCTTTATAGATTTATCTTATAAGCATTCTCTTACAATTCGTTTTGAATTTCGATTTCCAGACGACTCGTGTAAATGCTAAGTAGGGATTTTTCTAAATGTTTGGGAGGAAAAGGGTACTATTTCTGGCCGCTGCAAAATTGGAAGTACATTGCATTAGTAATAGTTCTGCTTCTGCTCATCTATCAGTAAACAACACGACACTGTATATACATTTTTTCGTGTGCATGGAGAATGAGGCTTTATTCAAAGAGAGGTATAGTGTAGTGGCTAGGGCATGACAGGTGAGGTCAGACTGCTTGAGATGGAACACACAGATCTGAAGGTTACATAACCCTTACGTACATCGTGTGACTGATGTCATGGGGTTGTTGAGGGGATTAAATGAGATGATGGCGTGCAGGTCCTAGAACAATATTTGATATATCAAGTGCTCGATAAATGTTACGCATTTTTATCATTGATGAGTTTATCTTCAACGACACTTTTTCAGGGTATTTAATTTGCGCAAGGTTTAGATTTTACAGAAAATACATCCAGGAGGTCTTAAGTGTCGAGTTCTAAGCGTGGCACGTTTTGCGTCCTTTTATTGGTTGACTTTTGTTCTGTTTCGTTTTGTTTCAATATAGTTCAACATGGATCGAGTTAACGTTGAAGAGTTTTATGAAGTTTATAAAGGAGTAGTGTCTGAGTATAATGTAAGTATCAAAGCGAATGTGAGGCATCGGTACTGAAAACAGTTTGTGTATCTTAAATGTTGGGGATCTCATCTGAAATTTATTCATAATCAGGAAGGTATTTACGAGCCCACCAGTTGCTAGCTGGTCATATCCAGTGACTGAGGCATTCTTATCCCTGAGAGCCACTGGCTCAGCTATTAAAATATCATGTTGTTTCATTTGTGAAACAAAAATATACAGGCGTGCAAGAAAATCACGAGAGACCTTGCTGGCATAGTGTGACACCCTTAGACGTTATCTATGAAGTTAATAATATTCTCAGGGTACAAGACTCTCCAGGATGCTTTAGAAAGTTAAAAGCAAATAGTTGTTAATGGTACAGTATAACTCCACAGCAGTATTTAACATCCATTTTAACGGTATAAATGCAGGTAGAATCATCCGAAAATATGGCTGAGACTGAAGAAGTATATTTATTTTATTTTTATTTTTTTAAGTTTATTAATTTATTTTGAGAGAGAGAAAGAGAGGGGGAGGGCCAGAGAGAGAAGGAGACAGAGAGAATCCCAGGCAGGCTGTGCCCCGTCAGTGTATAGCCCAATGTGGGGCTCGAACTCACAAACCGTGAGATCATGACCTGAGCCAAAATCCGGAGTCTGATGCTTCATTGACTGAGCCACCCAGGTGCCCCTGAAGAAATACTTATTTTTCTGGGAAAGCCTTTATCTTTCCTTCTATTCTGAATGACAGCCTTGTTGGACAAAGCATTCTTGGCTGCATATTTTTCCTATTCGGCACATTTAATCCCTTCTGCCCTGCCAAGTTTCAGTGGACAGGTCTGCTACTACGCTTGTGTGTGCACCCTTGTAGGTTAAGGACGGTTGGTCTCTAGCTGCTTTCAGAATTCTCTCTTTAGCTTTGTAGTTTGCCAATTTCACTATGATACGTCATGGTGTTGACCTGTTCCTGTTGATTTGGAAGGGAGTTCTCTGTGCCTCTTGGACTTGGATGCCTGTTTCCTTCCCCAGACTAGGGAAGTTCTCAGCTATAATTTGTTCAAATAAACCTTTTGTCCCTGTCTCTTGCTTTTCTTCTGGAATTCCTATGGTATGGATATTGTTTGGTTTCATGGAATCACTTAGCACTTCAAATTTTTTTTTTTAATGTTTATTTTCGAGAGAGAGAGAGAGACAGAGTGCGAGCAGGGGAGGGGCAGAGAGAGAGGGAGACACAGAATCTGATGCAGGCTCTAGGCTCTGAGCTGTCAGCACAGAGCCCGATGTGGGGCTCAAACTCGTGAACCATGAGATCATGACCTGAGCTGAAGTCGGACACTTAACTGAGTGAGCCACCCAGGTGCCCCTGGAATCACTTAGCTCTTTAACTCCCCCCCTGTGATCTAGTAATTTCCTTTCCCTCTGTTTTTCGGCTTCATCATTTTCCATAATTGTATCTTCTATTTCACTTGTTCTCTACTCTGCTTCTTCCATCCTCACTGTCACTGTATCTAGTTAATTTTGCATCTCATTTATAGCATTTCTTTTTATTTTTTTATTTTTTTAATGTTTTTATTTGTTTTTGACAAGAAAGAGACAGAATGAGCGGGGGAGGGGGAGGGAGAGGGAGACACAGAATCTGAAGAAGGTTCCAGGCTCTGAGCTGTCAGCACAGAGCCTGATGCGGGGCTTGAACTCACAAGCCGTGAGATCATGACCCGAGCTGAAGTCCAGACGCCTAACCGACTGAGCCACACAGACACATTATAGCATTTCTTTTTTTTTTTTTTTTAATTTTTTTTTTAACATTTATTTATTTTTGAGACAGAGAGCATGAACAGGGGAGGGTCAGAGAAAGAGGGAGACACAGAATCTGAAACAGGCTCCCGGCTCTGAGCTTTCAGCACAGAGCCCGACACGGGGCTGAACCCATGGACCGCGAGATCATGACCTGAGCCGAAGTCGGACGCTTAACCGACTGAGCCACCCAGGTGCCCCGCATTATAGCATTTCTTAATTCATCCTGACTAGTTCTTAGATCCTTGACCTCTACAGCAAGACATTCTCTGGGTCCTACAATGCTGTTTTCAAGCCCAGCTATTAGTCCTACGACTGTTAGGCTAAATTCTTGTTCAGATATATTGTTTATGTCTGTTTTGTGCAAGCCTCTGGCTGTCATTTCTCCCTGAATTTTCTTTTGAGAATTCTTCCCTTTTGTCATCTTGGCTACGTTTCTGTCTTTTGCGTGTTTTAATAGCTTGTTATATATCCTGCACCTGAGAGTACTACTCTATTAAAAAAAGGGGTCACACACTGTCCAGGGCCTGGCACTTCAGGAAGCGTTTTTGGTGTATGTTGCATTCACTCTGTTGTTGCATTTTTGCTGCTCTTTCCCGCTGGTCGGTTGTCTGCAGAGCTCCCCCTTGCTTGTAGTGGTGGGGTGTTCGGACCTTCAGCCAGATGTGCTTTGATTTGTTTGTTGAAGTAACCATGGAAGAAAAGTAAAAAGTCAGGGGGAACCTGATCCCAGACAAAAAGAAAAATCAAAGGGGAGAAAAGAGGGCGAAACAGAGAATCAGCTAAATCCAGAGAAAGAGAAAGGAAAATAAAAAAGAGTAAGAGAGAGAAAAGGTGTAAAAAGAATAGAGTAAAAGTGCCGGCTACCCGGCTTCCCTCCGGAGAAAGTTGCAAACAGTTGAAACCTCCGGGTTTCAGCTCCCAAGGCTGTTTGCAGAATAGAAACTGGCACTGTCCATATTCTCGCTCCCCAGTCTGTGGTTCGGAGAGGTTTTCCTCTTGTGCTAACTTGATACTTCAATTTCACAGCCCTCCTCTCTCTCTCCCTTTTTGTCTCTCCAAAGAAGGGGTTCCCTCCCCTCTGTGCCTACTCCGTTTTATCTCCCCCAGTTCACGTACCCTCCCTCCCTCCCTCCCACCAAACTGTCTCCCTCCGTGTGTGGAGATGCTTTTGCCGCTCTGCAGGTTGATTTCCTGGGGGTTTCTGGGGGTTCTGACCTCAGTACAGCTGTGCTTGAGGGACAAGGGAAATCCCGGTCCCCCTACTTCTCCGCCCTTTGAACTCCGCCCCTCCCCTGAAGAAATAATATTTAAAAGGCGGTGTTTAGAGGGCAATGAAATACATTCTTGAAAACAAATGACTATATTCAAGTAAGCCAAATATTGTTCTTGAAAATAACACATAATAGATATTTTATCAAAATTAGTTTCCTTCCCCTCTGTATCAAATCATCTTAGATTTATTTGTGCTAGTGGACTGCCTCCTGACCTAGGTTCCTTTAAAGAGAATTTTGATTTTTTTTTTTTTTTTTTTTTTTGCATAAAGGTTACTGTTCCTGACAATGAGACTAGATTCCCTTCTTCTCCCCTTCTCTATGACTCTTCCTTTCAACTGACCTTAAAAAGGAAAAATGCACTGGTTTGAACCTTTGTCTTATTTAGTCCTACAGAGTAAAGACCAATTGTGAAATAAATTTCGTGTTCAGCATACTGGTGGTTTCCACCCTGATTGAGAGGAACCAGAGTAGTTTTCCTTCTTTTATAGCTTACTGACTCTAACCTTAATCTTACCTGCTTCTTCATTTTAGAGTTATGGTCCGTCCTTCCTTCCTTCCTTCCTTCCTTCCTTCCTTCCTTCCTTCCTTCACAAGCAAGTACCTGCAAACCTTCTTTTATTTGTTCAATTTTACTTTAAAAAATATGATTGAAAACCTCTACCTTCCTTAATCCATGTTATATTATAGCTTTATATAAGATAAACTGTATATAAGATAAACTCATGGAGACATATCCCCTGATCCTGAGTTATATTATCATACACTATCACACAGTATTGAATTTGGTAACAAATAGTTGAGGACACTAGTATTCTGTGTACTTATCTCAGGTGGGCCACATTTCTCTTTGGGAAATAACTTAAAAAAAAACCCTCATCTAACTTTAATGTCTCTTATATTGTGCTTTAAAATACTACACATGTAATTTATGTTTTACGTAATATATACTCGTGGAGTTTTTTTGATTTTGGGATTTGGGAGTTAAAAATAAAAACATCACTGGGTGGAGGTGACACCCCTAAGAAATCAGGAATTTAAGTGACAGTAGCAATATCATACTTTAATGTCAAGATATCCCAGAATAATTGGTGTTGATGCTTTCTTCTCTCTGATATTTTCAGGAGTATATTCTCTGTAATTACTATTTAAATCTTATACTATTAATAACAGAGCCTGCTTAAGAAAAGGATATATGGGCTGTTTGGTAGAAAAAAACTACATTATTTCAGAGTAATTAATAGCCTCGTGAGTCATTTTTAGTAACACTTATCATCTTTTATTCAGCTTGAAATGGTTTATTCAGTGTAAAAGAAATATTTCAAATCATAATTGGTTTGTAGTTGTCTCTTAACGGGAAAATGGGGTGTCTACGTGAACCGGAACATTATCCAGGTATCTTTGAGAGATGTTCTGTACTTATAGGATATAAAATTTTATTGCAACTAAGGAGAGCTGTTTCTTTGAAAATGTTATCCAGAGGGAAATAAGGATGTTTTTATACAAGGAATATTTTATTGACGTAAATAATATTGTTATGAACGGTATATTACCTCTAATGCTTTTAAAGTCTTTTCCCACTTAAAATTCTGTTTTGTTCAAAGGCGGTTGTGTAAGGGTCTGGATCCATACACTGCAAATGCTTATGGTTGCGGTATCTTTCACTGCTTAATTTGGGACACCAAAAAGTGGCTCGCAAACCCTGAGTGTCACTTGTTATTATGACAATTGTATTTCCCATCAAAACTCTTAGTTCTCATGACCATTAATGTTCGGAGCTTGAGTTTGAGTTCAAGGAAGAGGTAAATTTTTAAATGCTGCATAGTACTATGTGTCTCTTAACTTTAGGAGGTTTATCTAATTCAGAAAGAAGAGCCTATAAAAGTAATCTTAAGAGGCAACCGAAAGGGACAGAAACAGGTGATGTGACTCTTACTCTGTCTTTTCGCATAACGCTTTACCCTGCTTGTCTTCAGATTCGTGTTTTAAAATAAATGATAAGACCTATAAGGTCATAATAGCGAGTCCATTCGTTTTATTAGCCTAAACTTAAAGATCTGTGGGTGAAATGGTCCTCTTAAATGTAGGATATACAGTGTGAAATAGGACGACATCACTGACATGGTACCAGATACTATACATGAGTTCTAGGGGTTCCCACATTCCTTGCTTCAAACCGTGTATAGACTTTTCTTATCTCAAAGTTCAGTGCAACCAGCTTTCAGCTTTCTGAACTCAATTCCCTTCTTCTCACCAAAAACTTGTGGAGCCAGATGCTAGGTTCAAATGCCAGTCTACCAGTCGTGTGGCCATAGACAAGGTATTTGCCTTCTTTAAGCCTTAGTTTACCCATCTATAACATGGAAGTAATGCTATTATGTACTTTATGAGATTGCTGTGATAATTAAATGAAAAAAAATCCCGTGAAGGAGTTTCACACGTTGAGAGTGCTGAGAGAGTATTAGCTGCTTTGTTATTACTACCGCTATTATTGTATTTGACATAATTCCTTATAGTAGATTCGGTGTTGATCATTTATACTTGCATTTGCTGCGTCAGCATTTACAAACACAAAAAAGTGATAATTCCTATCTTATTGTATTATCATGACCCACTTATTTACTACATAGACTGAGTGTCTGCTACGTGCCAAACAATGTGTTCAATACCAAGAATACAGAGATCAACGACAACAACAACAAAAGCACACTATCTGCATTTATGGAGCTTATGTTCTAGTGAGGGTAGATATTAAATCACATGATCCCATCCTAACTACCTAAAGGACAGGAGTCAAAGCGCTGTGAAGGAAACAAGCATGCTCTTTTTTGGTTTTGTTAATTTTGTACTTAATTAAAAAACCTAGGTGACTTGAGAATTTTGTTGAGTCCATTTTGTTTTTTTTAAGCAGCACATTATGCTTTGCATAGAGTCCTTTTCCCAACGTCTTTTTTCTTTCCATGTTGTGCATTTGCATAGCCCTTTATGTCTGTATTTCTAACGGCATCTGTGATTCACCCTGAAAGGCAAGGAGAGACACAAATGAAAGAAAAGCAGGCAAAATTCCCTCCTTTTCTTTCTGGATAACACATTCATGCTGTCTCCTGCCCCTGCTGAGAACTTGGCTGTTGACATTTATTCATAGGCAGCACCTCAGTGTCATGAGACAGAAGGTCCGACTCAACATAATTATCCATAAAAAGTCAATTACATATGACCTTTGTGAAATAGCAAAGTGACTTCAGGGGGATACGTTTAGGGTTCTGTTTACCATCTTAATCGTGAAGCCCTTCCCTCCTCTTTCAACTTCTGAAATTTCTATTAAGTATGATGACTGAGTTCCAATTAATATTTAAATAGTGTTCTGTAATACATTGCTTTTATTTTACTTTGTCATTATGTGCCACAAACTCTCCACAGTCTGGCCTCCTCTCCAATTTTCTCTAGTCTCCCTTCGCTCCTGGTAGTCATGCACATCGCCTGGACTTCTGCCTCAAAGTCTTTATATTTATTTTCATTTCTTCCTGAAGTATTATTCCCCATGGAGAGAAGAAAAGAACACTGATTGAGTGTTCCACACACTGAGAGGCTCTTTTCTTTGATCATCTTTTTCATTATACCGCTTCATGTACAGATAAGAACCTTAAAACAGTACCCTTCCATTCCCCCTCTTCTTATGTGTTGTGGTTGTCCTACATTTTATTTCTATTAGAAACCCTATAATGCATTTTTTAATATTTTTGCTTTAAATAAATATCTTGCACACCAACTAAAAAATATATTTGCCCACATGTTTACCATTGTTCTTACAGATCCATGTTTTTGTCTGGCACGATTTTTCTTCTATCTGAAGAACTTCCTTTAACATTTCTTACGGTATAGGGCTGCCGGTAGTGAATTCTGTCGCATTTTTTCTGTTGGAAAAAGTTATTTTTCCTTCATTTGTGAGAAATATCTTCCCACCTGGGTATAGAATTGTAGATTGACAGATTTTTGTTGCTGTCATTTATGTCCTTAGCTTTGTTCTACTGTTATATGTCTTTTTTTTTTTTTTTTGGTTGTTTTTAAAGGCTTTTTTGTTACTGAGATTTTTGGTTTTTTGGTTTCAGCCAATTTAATTATCGTCTTACTGTACTTTGCGTTTATTCTTGGACTCTGTTGCACCTTTTTGGCTTATGATTTTCATCAATTTTGAGTATTTTTTAGCAATTCTCGGAATAGTTATTCATCACCCCTTCTTTTCTTCTGGGAATCCAATTTATATATGCATATGTTAGCATGTCATTGAAAAAAATTATCGTGGGACATTTGTATCCATTCTTCTATCTCTCTGTGCTTGCCTTTTCTGTTTTTAATTTTAGAGAAAGAGAAAGCACCTGAGCATGGGAGAGGGGCAGAAAGAGAGATTGAATCTCAAGCAGGCTCCACGCTCAGTGTGGAGCCCAAAGCAGGGCTCAATTCCACGACCCTGGGATCATGACCTGAGCCGAAATCAAGAGTCGGACGCTCAACTAATTGAGCCACCCAGGCACCTCTCTGTGCTTGCTTTTGAATAGTTGGTGTTGCATTTCCTTGTATTTATTGTCCTTCTGTTGTATTTTATTTTGTCCATCCCATTCAGTGTATTTAATTCAGATGTAGTTTTTATCTCTAGAAGTCCCATTTGGGTTCTTTTTTTAATTTTTTATTTTATTTATTTTTTTAAATTTTTTTTTAATGTTTATTTATTTTTGAGACAGAGAGAGACAGAGCATGAACGGGGGAGAGTCAGAGAGAGAGGGAGACACAGAATCCGAAACAGGCTCCAGGCTCTGAGCGGTCAGCACAGAGCCCGATGCAGGGCTCGAACTCACAGAGTGTGAGATCATGACCTGAGCCGAAGTCGGACGCTCAACTGACTGAGCCACCCAGGCGCCCCTAATTTCTTTTTATTTTTTTTAAGTGTATTTGATAAAGTGTTACATTAGTTTCAGGTGCACAGCCTAGCGATTCAGTAGTCTACTCTTTGGGTCTTTTGGTCTTTTTAATGTTGATTTTCTCTGCATCATGTCCATGTTTTCTTCCTGTAATTTGAGCAGATAGAGCCTATTTACACTAGCTGTTTTAACATTCTTATGTAACCAACATCATTTCTGTCATTGTTGGATCTGTATCAATTTATCGAGTTTTCTTCTAATGATGGTTCATATTTTCTTCTTTGTATGCCTGGTAATTTTTATTGGATACTGGATGATGTGCAGTTTATAGTGTTACATGGTAGGTATGTCATATTCCTTGGAAGAGTATTTGATGTAGTTTGGGCACTCACTACGTTACTTGGGATCGGTCTGACCCTTTCAAGACTTGCTTTTAAGCTTTAGAGGATGGATACAGAGCATTCCATACGTAAGGCCAACTGTTACGGTGCAGTACCCTTCTGAGGACTCTACCCGATGCCCTGTGTATCGTGTGAGGGCTTTCCAGTCTGGCTGATGGAAATGCAAAGTCTTCTCAGCCTTGTGCTGTCTTTCGGGATGGTTTCACTTACTGCTTCTGGTAGTTCTCAGCCTTGGCTGGTTTCCTCTACATATGTACAGACTCTTAGCCAAAAACTCAGGTGAACTTCTCTGCAGATCCCAATAGCTTACTCTCCCATAGTTCTCCTACCTCCTCTAGTAGTCTGTCCTCACATTCTAGCTGCAGTGGCCTCCCTGAATTCCAGTCTTTATCTCTTCTCCTTAGTGAGAGTGTTGGGCTCTGTTGTGTTTCCTCTCCCTGTCCCATTGTCTGGAAACTTCCTCCAAGCAGAAAGTTGGGCAGTCATGTGGCTTACTTCATTTGATTCCCCTGTCTCAGGGGTCGTACTGTGCTGCCTGTCACCTAGTCTTTGAAAACTGTTGTTTCTACATACTGTCTAATTTCTAGGTGTTTACTATGAGATCTAGTCTCTGTTTTCTTCATTTCTGAAAATGATGATGATTTTTGAAAGCGTCTTTGGAAGAAACACTTTGGAATTTGTACCCTTAAAAATGTTCATTCGAGGGGGTGCCTGGGTGGCTTAGTTAAGCGTCTGAATATTGATCTCGGCTCAGGTCACCATCTCACAGTTCGTGGGTCCGAGCCCCATGTCACGCTATGCTGCTGATGGCATGGAGGCTGCTTGGGATTATGTCTCTCCCTCTCCCTCCCTCCCTCCCTCCCTCCCTCCCTCCCCCTCTCCCTCCCTCCCTCCCCCTC
>NC_064813.1:11382874-11527708 GCF_023721935.1 Panthera uncia | reverse complement strand
CCCTCTCCCCCTCCCTCTCCCTCTCCCTCTCCCTCTCCCTCTCTCTCTCCCTCTCTCTCTCTCTCTCTCTCTGTCTCTCTCAAAAATAAATCAATAAACTTAAAAAAAAAATGTCCATTCAACAGAACTCTATTTAAGAGGAGGTACCCTTTAGAAGGAAGAGGTATGAGAAGACCATTTCAATTAATGAAAGTGCCAACTGGTAAAGCAGTACATTAAAATGACGTTAGTAGGTTAGATCTCCATTCCTATGGAGATGAAGGAATATACCTAAAACACATTTTTGCAGGAAAAATGGACAATACCTGGGAGCTTTTGGCATGTGGGATTCATGAGAATTCACAGATAACTAAGATTTTAAGATTTGGAATAGTGGTGCATTTAAAGGAGGAGGAGTAAAAGATCATTAAATTTTACTAATTTTTACATTACATGTCATAGGAGATGGTGACAGAAATGTATTCCGGCCCTTGTGTAGCACTGGAGATTCAACAGAATAATCCTACAAAGACATTTCGAGAATTCTGTGGACCAGCTGATCCTGTAAGTTAGTGTTTAAAATGTTAATCGAATTTGTTCTATTCGGTAGCTAAATATATCAACAGGCTTGATTAAATTTCTTCTTTACAAGAGATAATACCAAAATGACTACATCAGACAGATTTTTATTCAAACTAGCGTTTTGGAGAATTTTTTAATATAATACTCCAAGAAAACAGTGAATTTTTTATTAGCCTCGTGACAGTATAAAATGAGCAGAAACCTTTACTGTGGCATTTTCTTTGATTGTGTCTTCTTGCTAAATTGTCTAGAAAAGTGAATTTATCAAGCACTCTGATAGAAATTATCTAAGATATTAATTGTCCTTTGACATAGGGAGGCTCTAAATAAAGCTCTCAGTGTGAAGAATATTGATATGGTGGCCTCATAACCAGATGCATAAATATGAGCAGTGGGGCTTATATGAAACTTGACATTCTCTAGTGTCCTTTTCATTTTGCTTTGGGTTTCCTTCATGTGGATATTGGGTGGCAAGAGGGGTGAAGAGGAGGGAGATGGGGGCTGAAAAACAGAAGTAGCATTAGAATACACATGAGAAATCTCCATGCAGATGATGAAGGCTGAGTAGGATTATGGGAAGCATTACTGATTTTCAACACTGTAATTTTTTTTTAAAATTTTTTTAACGTTTATTTATTTTTGAGACAGAGAGAGACAGAGCATGAACGAGGGGAGGGTCAGAGAGAGAGGGAGACACAGAATCTGAAACAGGCTCCAGGCTCTGAGCTGTCAGCACAGAGCCTGATGCGGGGCTCAAACTCACGGACCGCGAGATCATGACCTGAGCCGAAGTCGGATGCTTAACCGACTGAGCCACCCAGGTGCCCCACAACACTGTAATTTAAATGTATTCTATTTTCTTTATTTTATTTTCACTTATAAATAGTTTATTGAAGATGAGCATCCAATTCAGTTTAATCCAGACAGCATTTATTGAGTTCCCTTAGATGTAGGACGGCAAGTTAACAGCACCTAGTGAGAAATCAACTTGTGTAAGAGTGCTTGCTAGATTTTCCCTGGAGGGGAAAGCACTCCACCCATTCTCAGAGATCAAAGAGCACACGCATGATGATCTTTTAGAACACTTGCAAAGAAACATACAAATAAGGACTAAAATATTGTTAGTTCAGGTAAAATGCAAATGTTGAGGGATTGTTGACTAAAGGAACAGATAGAGAAAACAAGGTAGCAAATGCTGGTAGAGATGAGTGAGAGATGAGTAGCCTTAAAAACCAGGTTAAAATTGTGGATTCTGTGTAAGTGGAATCCCATGTAGTGAGAAACAGCAATTCCTTATATTTAGCTTAATTTTGAGCGTATGGAGTCGTTCCCTTGACTCCATTGGAAGTCAATTGGAAGGCGTTAAAGGTAGGGGCTCTAGAAACGGTTAAGAGCAGACCTGATGACATCATTAGAGAAAGAGGTGGCAGGACCTACTATATGTCTTGTCAGGGAGAAGGAAGAATAGAAGTAAGTAATCAATGTGGTTGTGAAAGAGTGATTAGTAAAACGTGACTCTGACGTAGAGGACATTAAGAGAAAAGGGTGATGATGTTGAGTGTTTATCGATGGTTAATCATAAGACATTAGAAAGGGATACTTTTTGGTCATATGAATGAAGAGCTCTTGGTGTTCGCCATTTTTGTATCCGATTTCTGTTGGCCAAGACGGCTTTTTATTGATTCTTTAAGATAATTAAAATGGTGGGTTGAACGGCTGATTGAACATATGAGCGAATTAAAGAGATAACTAGAACAGAAGGAGAATGAGATGTTTGTTCTTTCCGTCATTCAGTAAGTATTTACTGAATCTGTGCTAGTATTTGTGAACATAAAGATAGGAGTCTCAAAGAGCTTACAGTTTATGAGTGGACAGTATATGAAGTGGCTACTTTCCATGTTCTGTGCCAATTGTAGTGTTAGATGCTTGCGCTATGTACGACAGAGCCCAGAATGTTAGCACCTAGCTCAGCCTGGAATGGGCGAGGATAGATTCTCCTCTTGAGGCTCAGAGTCTTGAATTATATACCAAGTGTAAGTGCAGGGTTGTAAGCAAGATCATATGCTTTTGATCTCTCTCTGTATATATATGTATATGTATATATAATATACGTATATATACGTATTTGTAATATATAATATACATACACATATATACACATACACACATATATCTCATCAGAAAAAATACCATTAGTGGTTATAGTCAAACCATTTTAGGGGCAATAAAATGGCTCTTCCAGTTTGTTCCCAGGCTTTGGTTTATTTTCTTCTTCTCCTCCTCCCTTTCTTTCTCCCTCTTCTCCCACCCCTCCAACAAAATTGTAAGCATTGAATGCTCACGGCATTGAATGCCGGTCACTCTGCTGGGTGCTACTCTAGGTTTATAGAGATGATCAAATAAACGCAGTGCTTATCTTTGAGGAACTTACGGTCTAGTTTTAGGAGGTGGAATTGATGAACGGCAGTCTCACTTCAAGCTGCCAGTGTGCCAGTCTACTCAGGTACTGTATTACATCGAAATAATTTAGAGACTCATTTCGTCACTGCACAGTCATTTCCACCTCTAAAGAGAGACTGTGGGTTATGATACATGTAAATAGAATTAGTGTGTGGGGAAAATGCCAGGTATGTCATGGCCGTACAATGAATACTTGACAGATTAGTAAAAGACTGGCTGTATTTTTGTGCACACCTAACATCTGGTATTCACTCATTATTTAAAGAAGAATTTTTGTTTTGAGAGAGAGACAAAGCACGCACACGAATAGAAGAGGGGCGGAGAGGGATAGAGGGAGAAAAAAAATCTTAATTCAGCCCCCTCCCTGTGAGGAGCCCCACAAGAGGCTCAATCTCACAACTGTGAGATCATCATCTGAGCCGAAATCAAGAGTCAGCACTTAAACGACGCCCACCTGCCCCTAAAAATATTTCATCTACTCAAGTGGGTTCTTTTTCTCTTTATTCCTTTTTAAGACGTAGAACTACTTTGTAAGTTGATTCAAAAGAAGGTTTAGCCTCATAGTGACCATTAGGCCACTCTGCCGCTGTCTGTGTTGTAGATTGCCATCACTTTCATCATTGATGTCTGCGCTGTTGGCAGATTCTTTCTCTTTATAGCTGGAAGGAAGCGCACATTGTGTATGAACAGAATTTCTTCCAGTCTGTCTGGAAGTGGTCTGAAAGCAGGGGGTGGTTTATAAGACAGTTCCCTGGTGGGGAGGGGTATATTAGGCTTTCCATTTTTATTTATTTACTCTATCAAAAATAAGAGAGAAATGAAATTTTATTAAAATTTCATATATGGATTGATAAGAGTACATGTATATAATCTGTTAAAAATATGTACATGTTTTGACGTATTTACGTATTTTAACGATAAGGGTGCTTGAAAAATGTTGGAGTCTACTGCGCAGAAAGGAAAAAAGATCACAACGCGTTTCTTTGTAGTTAGAGAAACGTTCACTCACCACACCATCATCTGCAAAAAAATCCATCTACTTAGGCAGAAAACCTAAGATTTGCCTCTGGAGGAGGTTTTGATTGCATCTACCCAAGAATTTCACTGTTGAGTAGCTTTGCAGTTTTCCTGCTGAGCCATCAGGAAACTGAAAGAGCCACCAAAGAAGTGGTAAATTATCTGGAAAAACTGTGCAGAATATATTTATTCTTGGGCCGATGGGGATGACGAGCCAAATACCCTTGCATAGGTAGGTCTTGTTTTATGAAAAAATATGTTTGTAAAATATTTTATGTAAAGGATCCTGTTTAAGAAAACCTGAATTTTTGGTCAGGTGATTATCTGTCTTCAGGGGCTTTGAAAACGTTATCCCATGACCTGGTTGAATTAAGAGTCAGATATTTTGGGGGTGCCTGGGTGGCTCAGTCGGGTGAGCATCTGACTCTTGATTTTGGCTCAGGTCATGATCCCAGGGGTGTGGGATCGAGCCCCACATTGGACTCTGTGCTGAGCTTGGAGCCTGCTTGGGATTCTCTCTCACTCTGCCCCTTCCCCTGATTCATGCTGTCTCTGTCTCAATCAATCAATCAGCCAGCCAATCAAATATTTTCTCACACAAAAAGTGGCTTTTTAAAATTTGATGATATTTTCCATTCATTTGATTGTCACAGTGGTCTTTCACCGGCTATTGAGTAGCCTTTACTGGTTTTAGGATTAAAGTCAAAGTATCCTGATAGTTTGAAATGCAGCTCTTTTTCCATGAATGTGCAGGGAGTTGTGGTAGACTTGCAAGAGAAATGCTTGGGAGTCAAAGTCTGTCGCTTCTGTTACCTATTGACCTTCTGGTCACATTCCTTTATTCATTGAAGGCCGGGAACCCCTGATTATATAGTCTTTCTCTTCATCCCAGTTCTTGTCATCAGATTGGCACAAGGACATCCATGTGAAAGATTCACCCAGTACTTGGCCTGAGAGCTGAATGGACAACTTCTGTCAATTATCTTTTATCATTCTGCTTCCCAGTTTTCTCCCATGACCATGCTCTATTTTTTGTTGACATCCAGAGCAGAGACACGTCTTCGAACTTAATCTCTATTATAGTAATGTCTGCCGTAGCTTTCTGGATTCCTTGGCCTCTTGATCCTCTTCCCAGTGTCCCTTTGACTTGACTGAAACTTCTAGGCTGTAGACCCTTCCATTTTCTGACACTGTAATGCCACTTTCTGACTTCCTTCTCTGTTCAACCTAGACTCCATTGTTCATACCTTTGCCCTTTTTATAGCATTCTCAGTGTCTTTACTCTCTTGTCCTTTGTCCACACTCCAAAAACCCCAAACTTAGATCCACTCAAGCATGTGCCTACCTCATTCTTATACATGCACTGAATGGTCTGGTAGATGAATGTTATACTGTTGTATAGACTCATGTTGATGCAAAGTATGATCTCCAAACAAAGCTGGGCCGATTACTGTCCTCTAGAAATCTTTTTCTGTCCTTCTTTCTGCTAATTCTCAAAATAGCAATGTTAAACCTCCATTATTTTCCTCAGCCCTCTTACAATTCAGCCTCCTCTCCATAAAAAGATAGCATTATCTTCTATTTCACAGAGAAAAGTATGGTTATTAAATATGACGTCTTAAATTTCTGCCTTCACACCATTTATTTCTGAACTCACGCTCATTCTTCATTATAGTTCCAAGGAAGTGTGTTTTCCTTCTCTGTTGAAACTTTCCACTTTATCCTTTTTCTCGTATCTTTCCTTGAAGACTTTGCCCTATTCTTCTGAATTTGTATTTTGCAAATAATATTTTTATTGTGATTATAAAAATAATACATGGCCATTACGGAAAAATTAGGAGTGAAATAAAGTTTGATAAAGGAAATGTGGCCCATAATATTATCACTATGAGTTAGCAATTTCATAAATAAAATTTGGATCAAAGTGTGTATACTGTTTTGTAGTTCATGATACCCTAAATAGTACTGAGCTTTCTCTCATGTCATTAAACATTCGTTAATGATATGATTTTACTAGATTGGTTATATGTCATTTTATGGTGTAAAATAATTTTTACAAAATAATACTTATGATAGGAGTCCAATTTCATTTTCCTGTGTGTGATATTTCTTTTTGCTTAACATCATTTCTTAAAGACACAATCCTTTCCTTACTGGGTATTCTTGGCTTCTCTGTCAGATATTAGTTGACCATATATGTGAGGATTTGTTTCTGTGCTCTAGGTTCTTTCCATTGATCTGTGTGTCTGTTTTTGTGCCAGTACCATACTGTTTTGAGTACGATAGTTTTGTAGTAGAGTTTGAAATCAGGGAATGTGATGATTCCAGCTTTGTTTTTCTTTCTCAAAATTGGTTTAGTCAATTAGAGCCTTTTGTGATTCTGTACAAATTTTGGGTTTTTTTTTTTCTATTTCTGTGAAAAATGTTATTGGAATTTTAATAGAAATTGCATTTAATGTATAGATGGGTTTGGGTAATATGGGCATTTTAACAATATTCATCCTTTCAATCCATCAACATGGGATATCTTTCCATTTGCTTGTGTCGCCTTCTGTTTCTTTCATCAAAGTCTTACAGTTCTCAGTATGCAGATCGTTTACCTCCTTGGTTAAATTTATTCATAAGTATTTTATTGTTTTTGATGCTGTTGTGACCTAAGATTGTTTTCATATATTATTGTTACTGTGTAGAAATGCAATTGATTTTCGTATGTTTATTTTTGTACCCTGCAACTTTGCTGCATTTATTATTTCTAACAGTTTTTTTTGGTGCAGTCTTTAAGATTTTCATATATTGGATCATAACATATCTACAAACAAAGACAGTTTTATGTCTTCTTTTCTAATTTGGCTGCCTTTTTTTACCTAATTGCTCTGGCTAGGATGTCAATTACTGTGTTGTATAGGAGTGGTAAGATTGGGCACCCTTGTTCTATTTCTTATATAAGAGAAGGCTTGCCATATATGGCCTTTACTATGTTGAGGTCCATTCCTACCATATGAAAATTTTTGAGAGTTTTTAATCATAAAAGGAAGTTGTATTTTGTCACCTATGTTTCTCCATTTGTTGAGATGTTCATGTGACTTTTTTTTTCTTTTACTCTGTTAATGTGGTGTATCACATTTATTGACTGGTGTATATTGAACCATCCTTGCATCCTAGGTATAAATTCCACTTGATCATGGTGTGTAATTGTTTTAATGTGGTGTTGAATTCAGTTAGCTAATATTTAGTTGAAAATGTTTGCCTAGGGGCGCCTGGGTGGCTCGGTCGGTTAAGCGTCCGACTTCGGCTCAGGTCACGATCTCGTGGTCCGTGAGTTCAAGCCCCGCGTCAGGCTCTGTGCTGACAGCTCAGAGCCTGGAGCCTGTTTCAGATTCTGTGTCTCCCTCTCTCTCTGCCCCTCCCCTGTTCATGCTCTGTCTCTCTGTCTCAAAAATAAATAAACGTTAAAAAAAAATTAAAAAAAAAAAAAAAAGAAAATGTTTGCCTCCATATTTATCAGGTAAGTTATTGGCCTGTAGTTTTCTTCTCTTGTAGTGTCATTATCTGGCTTTGGGATTGGGGTAATACTGTCTTCATATAATAAATTTGGGAGTACTCCCTCCTCTTCAGTTTTTTGGAAAAGTTTGAGAAAGATTGGCATAATTCTTAAGTTTGGTATACCTTACCAGGGGAACCTATCTGGTCCTGGGCTTTTCTTGTTGGGAGATTTTTGATTTCTCATTCAATCTCCTTATTATTGGTTTCTTCAGATTTTCTATTTCTTTATGATTCAGTCTTAGTAGGTTAGATGTTTCCAGGAATTTATCGATTTCCTCTATATTGTCCAGTTTGTTGTCATATGATTGTAATAGTTTATTTGATCCTTTATATTTCTTTGGTATGTTATAATATCTCTGCTTTTATTTCTGATTTTATTTATTTGAGTCATTCCTCTTTGTATTATGTTGAGATATGCTCCCTCTAGACTTATCTTATTGAGAGTTTTTATCATGAATGGATGTTGTACTTTTTCAAACGCTCTACCTGCATCTATTGAAATGATCTTACATGGTTTTTATTCTTTCTCTTATTGACGTGATGTAGCACGTTGATTGATTTATGGATTTTTTTTTTAATTTTTTTTTAACGCTTATTTATTTTTGAGACCGAGAGAGACACAGCATGAACAGGGGAGGGGCAGAGAGAGAGGGAGACACAGAATCGGAAGCCGGCTCCAGGCTCCGAGCCATCGGCCCAGAGCCCGACGCGGGGCTCGAACTCGCGGACCGCGAGATCGTGACCTGAGCCGAAGTCGGACGCTTAACCGACTGAGCCACCCAGGTGCCCCAATTGATTTATGGATATTGAACCAGACTTGCATTCTGGGAACAAATCCTACTTGGTCACATGAATGATTTTTTAATATATTGTTGGATTCAGTTTGCTAGTATTTTGTGAGACTTTTCCATCTGTGTTCATCAGAGGTATTGGCCCCTGTAGTTCCTTTTTTTTTTTTTTTTTTTTTCTTCGATAGGTTTTTCATCTGTTTTTGGTATCAGAGTAATTTTGGCTTCATAGAGTGAATTTGGAAGTTTTCTTTCCTTTTCTATTTTATGGAATAGTTTGAGAAGAATAGGTGTTAACTGTTACTTAAATGTTTGGTAGAATTCACCTATAAAGCCATCTGGTCCTGTACTTGTTTTTTGGGAGTTTTATGATTACAAATTTAATTTCATTGCTGGTAATTGGTCTGTTCAAATTTTCAGTTTCTTCTTGCTTTACTTTTGGTAGGTTATATGTTTCTAGGAATTTGTCCATTTCCTCTAGGTTGTGCAATTTGTTCACATATAATTTCTCATAATATTCTCTTATAATTGTTTGCATTTCTGGGCTGTTGATTGTTATTTCTCCTCTTTCATTTGTGATTTTGTTTATGTGAGTCATCTCTCTGTCTTCCTTTTTTTAAAAGTTTATTCAATTTTGAGAGCGAGAGAACAGGGGAGGGACAGAGAAAGCAGGTAAGAGAGAGTCTCAAGCAGGCTCCACACTGTCAGCACAGAGCCTGACACTGAGCTTTAACTCATAAACCATGAGATCACGACTTGAGCTGAAATCAAGTCAGATGCTTAACCAACTGAGCCACCAGGCACTGCCCCTCCAAAAAAACATACTTTTTTTTTATGAGTCTGGCTACAAGTTTATTGGTTTTGTTGATATTTCCAAAGAACCAGCTCCCGGTTTCATTGATCTATATATTTACTTCTATTTATTTATGTATGTATGTATGTATGTATGTATGTTTACATACATACATGTATGTTATTTATTTTTTGAGAGAGAGAGAGAGAGAACCAGCATGGGAGGGGCAAAGAGATATGGGGAAAGAGGATCCAAAGCAGTTTCCACGCTGACAGCAGATAGCCCGATGTGGGGCTCGAGCTCATGAACCGCGAGATCATGACCTGAGCCGAAGTTGTAAGCTTAACTGACTGAGCCAGCCAGTCACCCCTATATCATTTATTCTCCTCGAATCTTTATTATTTCTTTCCTTCTGCTAACTTTGGGTATGTTTGTCCTTTTTCATTTCTATCTCCTTTAGGTGTAAGATTAGGTTGTTTATTTGAGGCTTTTCTTGTTTTTGAAGTAGTCCTGTATTGCTATAAACTTCTGTCTTAGAACTACTTTCGCTGCATCTCAAAAATTTTAGACCATTGTGTTTTCTTTTGCATTTGTTTCCATGTAATTTTTGATTTCTTCTTTGATTTCTTGGTTGACCCAGTCATGCTTTACTAGCATGTTATTTTACTTCCATGTATTTGTGCTCTTTCCAGATTTTTTCTTGTGATTATCAGTTTCATAACATTGTGGTCAGAAAACATGTATGATATGACTTCAGCCTTTTTGAATTCGTTGAGTCTTGTTTTGTGGCCTAATATGCATTCTTTCTTGGAGAATATTCCATGTGCACTTGAAAAGTATGCGTATTTTGCTATTTTAGGATGGAATGTTCTGAATATGTCTGTGAAATCCATCTGGTCCATTGTGTCATTAAAAGCCACTGTTTGTTTGTTGATTTTCTGCTTGTAGGATCTGTTTGCCGATATAAGGGGAGTATCGAAGTCTTTACTATTGTATTACTGTCAAATATTTACTTTATGTTTGTTTTATGTATTTGTGTGCTATCATGTTTGGTGCATACATATTTTCAATTGTTATATCTTCTTGTTGGATTGTCCCCTTTATTATGATATAGTGCTCTTCTTTATCTCTTGTTGCAGTCTTTGTTTTAAAGGCTATTTTGTCCAATACAAGCATTGCTACTCTGGCTTTCTTTTTTTTAAATTATTTTTTAAATTATTTTATTATTTTTTTTAATATATGAAATTTATTGTCAAATTGGTTTCCATACAACACCCAGTGCTCATCCCAAAAGATGCCTTCTTCAATGCCCATCACCTACCCCCCCCTCCCTCCCACCCCCCATCAACCCTCAGTTTGTTCTCAGTTTTTAACAGTCTCTTATGCTTTGGCTCTCTCCCACTCTAACCTCTTTTTTTTTTTTCTTCCTCTCCCCCATGGGTTTCTGTTAAGTTTCTCAGGATACACATAAGAGTGAAAACATCTGTCTTTCTTTTGACATCCATTTGCATGATAAGTGATTCTCCATCCCGTCACTTTCAATCTCTAGGTGCCTTCCCATCTGAAATGAATCTCTTGTAGGCACATATAGATGGGTCTTGTTTTGCATGTTTGTTTTTTGTTTTGTTTTTTTTTAATCCTTTCTGTCACCTTATGTCTTTTGATTTGAGCATTTTCATTCAAAGTAAGTATGATATGTATTTATTAACATTTTATTTGTTTTGTGATTCTTTTTGTAGTTTTTCTCTGATTGTTCTCTTGTTCTCTTTCATGGTTTGTTGGCTTTCTTTAGTAGTGATACACTTGGATTCCTTTCTCTTTATTTTTTGCATATCTGTTACTGATTTTTGATTTGTGATTACCATTCAGTTTGTATTTACTATCCTCTGCATCTAGCAGTCCATATTACATTCATGGCCGCTTATGTTTGATCACATTCTTTACTCTTCTTTCCCCCACATCTTAAGTATATGGTGCCATATTTCACATCCTTCCATTTTGTGAATCCCTTGTATGATTTTTACAGGTATATTTATTTTTACCACTTCTAGATTTCCTACTTTTCATACTCTCACTTATGGTCTTTTCTTTCCCAAGAAAAGTGTCCCCTTTAACATTTTTGTGGGGCTTGTTTTCACTTGTCAGGAATGAACTCTTAGTTTTTGTTTGTCTGAGAACCTCTTTATCTCCTTCTATTTTGAATGATAGCCTTGCTTGATAGAGTATTCTTAGCTGCAGATTCTGCTGGTGTGCAAAGTTTCTGCTGAAAAATTTGCTGAGGGTTTTATGGGGTTTCTTTTGTATATAACTGTCTTTTTTGATGTTAAAAACATTTTTTTTAATCACTGCTTTTTGCCACTTTAATCCTATGTGTCTTGGTATAGACCGCCTTGATTTTGTTGGGGGATCTGTGCCTCCTGGGTATGAATATCCATTTCCTTCCCCACATTAGGAATGTTTTTAGCTATTATTTCTTTAAATGTACTTTCTACCCCTTTTCTCGCTCTCATTATCTTCAGATCTGTATAATATGAATGTTGTTATGCTTGGTGGAGTCACTGAGTTCTCTAACCCTATTCTCATTTTGCAGAATTGTTTTCTCTTATTAGTTCATCTTGGTTACTTTACATTACTCTGTCTTCTGGGTCATTAATTTGTTCCTGTTTCCTCTAGCCTGCTATTTTTTATCAAGTCTATTTTTTATTTCTTCATCTCTGATTGGTTCTTTTTTTAAATTTCTGTGTTAAGGGTCTCACTGATGTCTTCCACTCTTTTCTCAAGTCCAGTGAGTATCTTTGTGATTAGTACTGTATATTCTCCACGAGGCATATTGCTTATGTTCATTTCACTTAAGTCTCTTGCTGTGGTTTTGTCTTGTTCGTTCATTTGGGACATATTCCTCTGTCTTCTCATTTTGTGTGTCTCTCTGTGTCTGTTTTTTTGTGTTAGGAAAATCATTTATGTCTCGTCACAAAGGTAATGGCTTCAAGAGGAAGAGGTCCTGTAGTGCCCTGCAGTGCTTTGTCCCCTGTTCTCCAGGGCTTGGTGCTTCAGGATGTGTCTCTTACATTTGTTGCATATGCCCTGCTGTTGTTTCCTATCTGCCTTTTCCTTCAGTCCAATTGTCTGCAGAGGCTCCTTTTGTCTGTTGTGGGCAGTGTTTGGTCCCCAGCTTGGTGGGACATGTTTTAATTTGGTGTATAGTGGTCTGCTTGGAAAATGAGACCTGCCACGGATGTCCCCAGAACAAAAGCACCCCTAGCCAGGAGACGATGTGTTGGTGGGGATTGTTCCAGTTTTCTAGGGAAAGGGACCCACCTTACTGGGACTGAGGCAATCTTGATGAGAAAGGGCAGATCCATCAAAGTGTGGGTGGTGGGAGGGGATTTCGTGTAAGCAATTTGGGTACAGAGTGTTGGTGCAGTGCTGGTTCCCACAGGAGACCTTGTGTTTATGCTGAGGGGTGGGGGAGGGAGATGTCACTTGCCACCTCCTTTATTCCTGGAGGGATCTCCCTGTGTTCCCAGCTTCTATGGCCAAGCTCTAAGATAAGTAAATAACTCTCCCTCTCATGGGCCCCAGGAATTTTTCAAACTGCTGCTTCTGTACTCTATCTCTACTGGTGGCTTCTTGTGCTGTCCCTTCAAGGGGTGGGGACTCAATTTTGCAGAACTGAACCTGCTGACCTTTTAAATTCCAGGCTTTAAGTCCCACTGTTTGTAAACACTCATGAAATTCAGCCTCTCTGACTTTAAAAGCCAATGTTATGGGGATTCATCTTCCCCGGGAGGGCTCTCCAGTGTGATAGTCTGTTTATCACCTTCCCCTGTGCCCCAGCCTCATTTCCAACCAGGGACAGCCATAGTTGCCTTTGCCCTTTCTCCCTCTTTTTATGGCCTCTTCTCTACTTTTCTCTACTTTTACTTATGGAGTTTGTTTTGCCAGTTTTCAGTTCCTTTTCTGAATTATTTACACTCATGTGAATATTAGCTTGGTGTATCTGTGGCACGAGGTGGGCTTACTGTCCTAGTCCACCATCGCCTCAACGTGTACCTGTATAATGACTTTCTTTGCCTTTTGTTACAGTTTTTGGCTTAAAGTACATATTTTTTTGTATAAATATTGCCACCCCTGTTGTATTTTGGTTTCCAGTTGCGTGGAATATCATTTTCCATCCCTTTACTCCAAGCCTGTGTGCCCTTAAAGCTGAAGTGAGTCTTTTGAAGACAGCATATAATTTGGTCTTGTTCTTAAATTCATCCAGTCACTCCATGCCTTTTGATTGGAGAATTTATCCCATTTACATTTGGAGTAATTACTGATGGGTAAGGACTTACCAATGCAATTTTATTCATTTTCTGGTTGTTTTGCAGTTCCCATGTTCCTTTCTTCCTTCTTTGCTGCCTTTCAGATATGTTGATGATTACCCATAGTGGTATGCTTTGATTCCCTTATCTTTGTCTTTTGTGAATTTGCTGCAAGTTTTTGCTCTGTAGTTACCATGAGCGTTCTATAAATATCTTAATGACACAGTAGTCTATTTTCTGCAGGTACAAACTTGACTTTTCTTATAATCAAAGTTCTACTTTTACTCCCCAATTTTGTTTGTTATATCACAGGTTACCTCTTTCTATATTGTGAATTTGTTAACAACTTATTATAGTTATTTTGAATACTCTTGTTTGTTAATCTTTGTACAAGAATGAAGTTAAGCTATATACACCACCATATTACAGTATTAGAACATTCTGAATCTGACCATGTACACTTATCTTTATCAGTGTGTTGAATATTTTCATATTTTTTCAAATTACCCTTTAGCATTCTTTAATTTCAACCTGAAGAACTTCTTTCAGTATTTCTTATAAGTCAGGTCTGGAGGGATGAGCTCCCTCAGCTTTTATCTCTCCCTTATTTCAGAAGGACAACTTTGCTTGGATAGAGTATTTTTCATTGCTAGTTGCTTTTTATTTTCTTTCAGCACTTTGAATATAATCATCCCACTCTCTCTTGGCCTCTAAGATTTCTGCTGAGAAAGTTATTGATAACTTTGTGGAGATTCCCTTGTAAGTTACAGGCTCCTTTACTCTTGCTGCTTTTAAGTTTCTCTGTCTTTGATTTTTGATAGTTTTATTATAATGTGTCTTGCAGAGGATATGTTTGAGTTTATTTTATGATCTAAGTGCTTAATGAACTTGGATATCCAAATCTCTTCCCAGATGTGGGAAGTTCCCAGCTATTCTTTTTTTATGTAAACTTTCTATTCTTGTTTCCCTCTGAGACTCCAGTAATTTGCAGATTATTTTTTTTATGGTATCCCATTGATTACATAGGCTTTCTTCCTTCTTTTTTGCTTTGTTCTCCTGTAACTGGACAATTATTTACTTCCTGTCTTTCAACTCATAGGTTCTTTCTTCTACTTCATCCAGTCTGATATTGATGCTCTATGGTACCTTTTTCATTTTATTCATTGTATTTTTGAGCTCCAGAATTTGATTCTTCTTTTATGATTTCTACCTTTGTTAATCTTCTCATTTTGTGTGTGTATTGTGTTTTTGTTGTTGTTGTTGTTGAATTGTCTCTCTGTGCTTTCTTGTAGCTCAGTGAGATTCCTTAAAACAGGTTTTTTAAATTCTTTATCAGGTAAATAGCAGATATTCATGTCTTCAGGATCAGTTACTGGAAGATTATTGTGATCTTTTGCTTGTGTCACGTTTCATAGATTTTTCATGTTTCTTGAAGTTGTTTGTTGCTGTCTTCACTTTTGAAGTAGCAGTGACCTCCTTCCTTCTTTACTAACTACCTTCCAGAGAGAAATCTCTTCTGTCAGTCTTCGTAGGGATTCTCAGAACTTGTATGGATACACCTGCTCCACACTTTGGCTCCCTCTTTTGGCAGAATTCTTAGACTTGTGTGTCTTCTTTTGATCATCCGATGCACCAGGCCAAGTGCCAACAGCCTCTCTTTTGCTTTCCTAAAGGTGGTGCTGAAGCTCAAGTTTGTGTCTCTCCTTGGTTCACAGAGTCTTACTGATTTCTGCACATGCTCACTTGCCATCTACCAAAGCTTTTTCTCACTGTCTCTGTGGGGTTAGTGTGTGGGTGAAGTACAAGGAGCACCATGGTGCCCATGGGCTCGTTGGTGGGATCTGCAGATAGGACATCCCCAGAAGCTCAAAGATCAGCTTTTTAATGGAATCTGTGGCACAGTTTTTATAATCCACGTCCTTTCAATGGTCTCCAAGAGTCTTATCTTCCACTTTTCCAGCTATCCCCACCCTCCAGTCATACAGCTCACAATTCACTACTTTGAATGGAGTGAGAGAGAAATGGGCTTCTTTGGCATCATCCTGCACAGCTGGGGAGGCCCAGGTGTTGACTCACACACTTTCACTTTCCTCTCTTGGGAGAAATCACAGGGTAAGAATATCTCTCTTGACCCTGATGTCTCTTGACCACTTTTGGAGAAGGGTGATACAGGTAAAGTCAGACTCTTCATCTTACCCACTCCAGTCCATCCAGTTCCTATTGTTTTGCTCCAACTGTGTGCTAGGACTTCTCTGCTGGAGACGTAGACTTCTACGAAGGTGCTCCTGTCCATGGGTGATTGTCTAAGACAGTTTTTACCAGAGACTTCTGGAATGTGGCTAGGGGGGGCTGGAACTGGTACAGGAACCACTGCAGGGTCCACTTACCTGATGCACAGGTGGGCCAGACTCTTCCCGAGGCTTTTGGCATATGGTACTAAACCCCAAGGCTCCCACAAAGGGACTTTTTTCATGGTTGGATGTCACATTGTTGTTGTGAAAGGAGGGCCATGATGAAGGAGGTCGTATTCAGCCATGTTGTTGACTTATCTCTTTTCAGAACATTCTTATGTATACTTTTTTTTCCCCCTCTGTGTTTTTGGAAGAGATTCCCAGAAATCTAATTTCTAGAACAAAGGATATAGATTTAAAACCTAGTATATATTAAACTATTTTCTAGAAAGTTGGTTCCAATTTACATTCCTGCTAGCAATGCATAAGAATACAAAGTTATGAAGACTGAGGATTATTAAGCTTAAATGTTTCTAATTTAGTGGGTGAAGTAGCAATTTTGTTGTTTTAATATTAATTACTTATAAAGGTAAACTTTGTTGATTATTTATAAGTCTTGTAAATTGCCTTATAATGTCACTTGATCAATTCTCTACTTTTTTCATCACTTTTATGTGCTTTGTATACATGAAAGTTTATTTCAATTATTTTCCCAGTTTAATTTTTAATTTTCTTTGTGTAGAGAAGATTTTAATGTGTAGTCATCTATCATTGTTTTGATTTATGGTTGCTTTAATAAAAACTTTGATGATACTTCCTCGTTAGAGAACTATAGTGTTCTCTATAGCTACTATAGCTTTGTAGTTTCACTTTTTACATTTAATTATTTTATACGTTGAATTTTTTTGTTGCTCATGGTCCAAGATGAAGATCTGAGTCTCTCATTTCTGCCCCCTGAGTTTCACCAATTTTAGCATCATTTATGGAATACTTTGTTTTCCTATTGATTTGTGAGACCTTATTTCTAAGTTATTTGTTAAGTTACATTAATCACTGTATCAATTCTTATACCAATACGTGTAATTTTAATTAGTGTGTGGCTTTATCTTAAGTTTTCCACGGTACCTTATTATGGTTTTCTTTGTATTTATTCAGGTTGGTGTTCACTGATATTTGTGTGCTTTTAGGTTTTTTTTGATCAAATTGGAAAAATTTCAGCTAATGTTTCTTCAATTATTTAGCCTTTCCATCTTCTTCTCTCCTGAAACTCCAATTATCTTTGTGCTTGATCATTCGATACAAGTTACTGAGGCTCTACGATTTTTTTAAAGCGTTTTTTTCTTTGTGCTTCAGTTTGGATGATTTATCTTTGAATTGATGGATTCTCTCCCCTCTTTTGTTCAGTTTTTATTGAAGATGTAGTAGTTGTTTCTAAGACTTGCATTTGATTCATTTTTATAGTTTAACAAAACTTTCCTTAAACTATCTTTCCACACACTACATTCGTTATTTTCCTATGGCTTAAAAAAATTTTTTTTAATGTTTATTTTTGAGAGAGAGAGAGAGAGAGAGAGAGAGAGAGAACAGGTGGAGGAAGGGCAGAGAGAGAGGGAGACACAGAATCTAAAGCAGGCTCCAGCCTCTGAGCTGTCAGCACAGAGCCCGATGTGGGGCTCGAACTCACAGACTGTGAGATCATGACCTGAGCTGAAGTCGGACGCTTAACCAACTGAGTCACTCAGGCATCTATGGCTTTTTAAAATATACTTATTTTTAACTGTTTTAAAAATTCTTGAATGCTGGTTTGTCTGTGGGCCTACGACTGATTTTTTCTATTGACTATGAAAATTTTCTGTTGACTGCTTTGAAAATCTAGTAATTTGGGGTCATGTACTGAAACATGATGTAAGATGTTGTCACAGACTCTGGATTCTGTTATCCTCTTATGAAGAATGTTCTAACACAGCATTACTAGTTTTAGGCTTTGTCAGGGTGGATCTGTTTTGTCATTTCGCTTAGACATGGGATGCTTTCTTAATTCTCACTGGTGTTTTTTCCTAAGACATGGATGGCTCTTTGAGGTTTCAGTTGAAAACACAGTTAAGTTGCTTACCAAGTCTTCTTTGACAGATTGACACTCCTCATTCTTTTCTGCAGTGAGTAGCTGTTGAAACTCTGCTTACCTCTTTCAGCCTTCTAACGTTTGTTGTTTCCCCTGGCCTCTTTGAAATCTTGCCCCCCACACATGTGCAGTTCAGATATCAGTCAAGGATTTGAGGGAGTTTGTTTACAGATTTTTTTGGCTCCCTCCTTCAAGGATTTTGCCCCATTCCATTTTCAGCTTCTCTGGATGTTCCAAACCCCATCCTCTTTTTCCTTAGGCCAATAATACGGAGATTTTCTGCCTTGAGCTTTGTCATATTGACTGGGGAGTAACCTCATGGGAAAAACTGCGTGTGTGTGTGTGTGTGTGTGTGTGTGTGTGTGTGTGTCTGTAGATGAATTTCATTATGGTTCTTATCTTTCAAGGGCTGAATCCTTTGATTCTTCCTTGGTCTTTTCCAGTGTCTCTATATATCAGCCAGAGGTTGAGGACCAGAGGTTGGAGTCGAGTTTTAATTATCGGTATACGTGAATCCTACGTGACTGGGAGCCAAATAATCATACATTCTTTTCTTCTCTTCCTATCTCTCTGACTTACCTATCTTCAGCTCTTTGGCTGTATACCCTTAATCTGTCCTTTAAATGAGGGTCTCCTGAGGGACTTCATCCTTTGTCTCTCTTCAAAGTCTGTAAGCTCTCCAGGGGTGATAACTGTTGATATAACAGTACATTATCTACCGATGACTATGCATAGACCTCCAAAATCTGTATGCTGATGAGCCAGGTGCCGTTTACCAGGTTGCTTACCCTGTGCTTCTCTTTTTGTCTCCAGTGGATGAGTAGCTGAAGATTAAAACTGCTGAAATTCTAGGGAAGGGGTCTGGCAGAATCCTTAGCTCTGGGGGATCAGAACAGAACAGAATTCTGTTCCCTCTGTTCTGGTTCCATCTCCGTGTCCTTGTGAGACAAGTAGAAGGTGACCATACTCCTTCTCTGTCAGTTTAGTGCATGACAACAGTGAGAAAAGGCATTGATGCCCGACCAGGGATCACAGGCATATGCACAGATTAAACCAGGGGAAGAATTTCCCCATCACGTTTCCATTGGTACTGGTGATAAGGACTGGGGTCACTCATCTCGACTGGGGAAAGGCCCAGCGGTACTGTCTACAGAAGGTTCTTCTTCTCCTTCCGTGGGATTACCTGCCTATCGCTGAGAAGCCTTGAGGCAGTTTGCTCTGGCATTGGGTATAATAGAAATTCAAAACACAACCATCACCAAAAATTACAATTTTATAAACAGCCCATGCTAGTATTTCTTTTCAGGCAGGAAGTAGGTTGTATGGTTATCTGCTGAGGTAAATAGGTGAGGCTATGGGGGAATAAGTTGGACTGTGATATAAGAAACTAAAAGTATAGCTAAACTGTCCAACCAAAGAAATGCCTAGTAATTTGGGAATAGGAAATAAAATGAAGAGAGAACTCAAGCCACCAGCAGAGGCTGGAATTGGGCAAAGAGACCAAGTCTAGAGGCTGGGTGGGTGAAGGGATTTTTCCGAACAGAATTTCTAAAATTTAAGGCCAGGATATTTGTGTGTCTGGAGTTTCAGTCCTCTTTATCTTCTTAAAGCTTTGGGGGGCAGTGGTGCAGGTAGAAAATGAAAGTGTAAGCCTGTAGCACATTGACCTTGCAGTGTCTGGGGACAGCGCCCCCCTGAAAAGCATGGTGGGTGGGGGGCGTCTGGGCAGGTGAGAGGTGATCCGTGAAGCTGCAACGAGCACAGAGATGCAATCCCAGGGAATTGATACAAATACACAGGGGAGTCTTCTGTTCCTAAATACATCACAGGGGAGAAGGCCATCTGGTAAATACGTTTCACTTTCTTTGACTTCTTTTCTTATGATATGTGACTACATCCCACTGAGGTACTAAATTCTGGGACTTAGGGATTGAGATGGAAGAGGGGGGAATAAGAACAGATGCAACGGACCTTACAGTTTGGATGACTTTAGGCAAGCACTGTTCAATAGATACATGCAATTTAAATTTTTCAAATACAATAAAATAAAATTTTCTAGTCGCCACTTTAAAATAAGTAAAGAGACACAGATTCCATCAGTTTTAAATATATGTTTTATCTAATCCATTGTATCCAAAATATTTTAAGGATGTCATTAATATAAAAATTACTAGTGGCCACCATATTAGACACGGCAGCCCTAGGCCACCTTCCCCATAAACTAGCTGGGGTTCCTGGAGCGCTGCACTGGCTGGGATTTGTGGCCAAGACAATAAAGTATTATATTGCTTAGTTTTGTTTCCTTTGTGCATATTTCCCAGGTAATTTAGAAAGAATTAGCCAGCCTTGGGTAGATGTCAGATTCCTAGATCCTCTGGCCGGAAAACCATCAATATATCTTCCCAGGGTCCCGACTGTATGTCCCCGTGGAGCATGTACTGAGGGCTAAGCTTGGGCCAGATTGGAAAAGGCCTTATGAATTATGTGAAAGGGTTGGAATTTAATTCTAATGACTATATGGATGAGGGGGAGGAGTCAGTGAGTTTTCAGTGGGACAGTTAGGTGATTAAATTAGCATTTTAGGAAAAACTAGGTAGTGTGGATGACCCACTGTAGGGCAGCTTGATGAGAATCAAAGAAAAGGACCTATGGAAATGTGGATAAGCAGTGATGAAGGGCTAAGTGAAGACAGTGGCAGTATTAGGTAGAGGACAGGTCCAGTTAAAAAGACGTTAAGGAAAGGTATAGAATTCATCCACAGTGCTTGGTGATCAACTGAGTTGAGATATAAGAAGTATCAAGGATGACTTTCAGCTATTTTTTTTTTTTTTTTGTCTCAGGCAACATGGATAATAGTAATTAAGTGCCATTAATCGAACTAGACAGCACAGGAGAAGAAACCAATTTGAGAGGAAAATGTTGAATTCCATTTCGGGACTTACTGACTTTGGAATGGAGAGAGTAGTGTTTAGAAGTATGTCATTCAGCAGATTTAGAAGCCCCGAAGTAATTTCAGTGGCCTAGTGAGGCTGTAAATATGTTAAGGAAGGAATGAAAGACTTTGATAAGTCTGGTATATTCAATTCATTCATGTAAAAAATAGTAGTTGTTTTTTCAGATGCATTGAAATATGCATGGCGAATACACTCATGAATAATTCAGTGTCTGCTCTCAAGCAATTTGGCGGGAGGAGGGTTGGAGAGTAACCAACAGAGCAGACAGCAAGTGTGATGGGCTAAGATAGTCACTGGGAGAGCACACAAAGCGCTCTTGACCCCTAAGGGGTTAGGACTATTTCAGTGCGCTTGCGTTGAAGGGGCAGAGAGAGTGATGGAAGTTGGAGACATAAGATTGAGTCATTTTAACATGGTTTTCATCTGTTAAGAGGTTATTTGGGGTCCATCTTGTATCAGGTAGAAGATACATGAAGAACTTTCTGCCATATTGGATAGCACAGACTACAGAACGTTTCTGTCCTCACAGAAAGTTCCATTACGTTGTGCTGGTCTAGACAGCTTGCTTTGTTCCTTTAAGTCTAAGGAATTTTTAAAACTCAAGGGAGTTCTGCTTTCACCTGCTTTATTTTTTTTAGCCCTCTAGGCTTTTATGCTAGATCCTCTGGTGTTATAAATTATATAGTTTTTAGCTGGCTTAATCGCATATTGTTTTCAGCTTACTTTGGCTTGCTATTTTTATTATTTTATAACTTATATTTTACACCTACAGCTTGTAATCCCTTTTCATGTTTTTGATATCCTTTTCCTTTCCATCTCCTATAATTGAAGCCTTGGAGTTCTTACAAGTTGCTGACTCATCAGAGCAAATGAAAAGACACACAGAATAAAATTTCCTTCCTGGAAACAGGAATATTACAAGTACAGGCTTCCTCAGTTATTAGAAGTATTTTTTCCTCCTACCACGTAGGACACCAAGATGTGTCTTTTAAAGTCTTTAAGTGAGCAAGCCATTTAAACAGATGTGACATTCTAAAGGAGATGGGTGGTGGGTGATTGATAATATCTAATATTTCTTAAGCATTTGTATTCGCCAAGCACTGTGCTATAATATCATTTAACCCTCCCAGAAATCTTGTGAGATTATTATCATTTATTCCAAATTACAGATGAGGAGACTGGGATCCTGCGAAGGTAATGTCACACAGTGAAGGGACAGATTTGAGTTCTAATTCCAAAGCCTACAATATTAGATAAGGAGGTTCCCTTTGGGAAAAGCCTACAAATATAATATCTCTGATTCAGTGATGGCAAGGCGCTTGATGTTATTTAATCTTCTATGTTTTTATGAACATAGTTTACTAGAGGATCCGTGGCCAGGTATTTGAAATTTTGGCAAATCAGTGTGGCCTGTCGGCCAATAATCCTGAGGAGTATCAAAGCACAATGAATGTTGAGTTTTTGTTATTTTTAGTTACTTTATAGTGATTTTTAAACAAAATTATTATCTGTGGCAAATGGCTGGCTCTTCTCCTGTGATATGATCGACATGATATGAGAGAAATTTCTAGGCCAAGCACATGACCCTTGAATCAGGAGGCTCCTACCCTAAGGCTGTCCTTTATACTGGCTGTCCTTTATACTGGCTGTCCTTTCTGCATAGAAATGTTCTTCCTCCAGGTAACCACACAGCAAACTCCCTCACCTTCTTCAGTCTCTGTTCAAATGGAACCTTCTTACCTGATCCTCCTACTTGAAACTATAACATGACCCTCCCTCTTCATTTACCCATTTCCTGATCCACTTTCAGTAATTGATTTGTGATGTTGTTGTTGTTGTTGTTGTTGTTGTTGTTGTTGTTATGAGCAATAAGCACTAAGATTCTTTCTCTAAATATCTCAGGGTACTAGTTAGTATTGTTATCTCTTCGGGCTAATACCTCAGCCTGCCTTTAGAAATAACTTCTGTCGCCGTTGCGCTCTTAACTTTCCAAAGCTCAAAATAAGGTGCTAAACCAGTATCTGGCAACGTTGATAAAAATGAGTCATCTCTTTATTTCTTCCAGTTTGACATTAGTCCTATCACTTTTTCTGCCCACGGCAAAATAAATAACACCTCCCTATGTTGACAGGGTCCTGCGGAAAGTTACAAAATCTTTTTACTTCTCAAATAAAAGAATCCTAAGAGGCAAGCCATATCTAATACCTAGTGTTTTCTTTCCTAGTGAAAGGGATATTTGATGTTCTGAAGACAATTTAACTTGGACCTATTACCACTTTTTGAGATGACAAAAAAATCAAAAGCTTGGGAGGTTTTCCAGTAAATAAAAGGATGCAGGGGACCTGGAGAAGCCAGTGCAAGTTCTGGAGGCACGTTTTCCAGCCAGGCTGCCCCCTTCTTCACCAGCCTCAGAGAACACTGCAGAAAAGGAGCCGCTAATGATGGGGAACAGGGCTGCAACTTTTTTCTAGGGCAGCCGTCCAATTTAATTCTATTCCCACATGTAAGCTCCCTCTTCAGACTGCTTGCTTCTGGCATATCCTTCTGAGTTTCGTCTTGAAGAGTTACTTTCTCAGCCAGATCTTCCACGCTTGGTTTGTCTCACAGCCTTTAAAACCTAATGAGGACTCAGGTTCTCTTATCTCCTAATTCACTTCTTGAAAATCTCAGCAGATCAGTATGACTGCGTGTACAGACCATCAAGGGATCTGCTTGTGCATTCCAGAAAGGAGCTTACTGTTAGGAATGTCCGTGTGCTCGTAACACCAATCAGTATGTGTTACAAAGGGAATGAACGAGCTGCGTTGGGTAATCTGGAAAAGCTGTTAACTAGAGACTAGCTAATGGGGCTTCTTGTATGTGTATGTATTTTTCTTTCAAAAAGATTTAGCCACTTTTCTGACACAACTCTACTGGGAAACAACTGAAATAATTTTCACTCGGACCTCTCTCTGACCAGGATGGGTCTCTTGGCCAGGGCTAAGCAGTCATCTAGGTCTCTTTGGACCATCAGGCAGTTAAAGAGCTGGGAAATTTCTTTAGTACTCATTCGTGTCCTTCCTTTATTTAACACTTGACATACTTAAAGATTAATTGGTTATAATTCCCTACTTGAGGAAGACAAAAAAGAACAAGAAGGAAGAAACAACGGGGAACAATTTACAGGAAAGATGCCTATTTCACTTATGCTTAGCCTTATTGATCAAGGAAATGCATATCAGAGCAGAATGATCTAGTTCTCTTAAGCCAGTGAGCTTGGAAAAACTTAAAAAGATAGATAAAATTCAGCGTTGGCAATCATATGGTGGAAAAGGCACTCCAGGTTATAATAGTAGGGTGTGTGTGTGTGTGTGTGTGTGTGTGTGTGTGTACAGCATATCAACAATACACACACACACACACACACACATACACACATACACACACACACATACATCTTTAGTGTCATGGAGACTATAGAAAAGTCTTCTTTGCGAATAAAACGTCCAGAGATTCACTGTGGTATAGACTTAGGATATACTAGAAATTAATTACACTTTAAGAGATTTTTGCCATTTTACCTCCATTTTCATTGGATTCAGATTTACTTTATTTCATTCAGCTAAAATTATTGAATACAGTATGGGTATCAGCAGTGATATGACAGACATTAGCTTGGTCCATATGGAATTGATAGTCTAATAAGGAATATGGTCATCAAGCAGATGATTGAGAACAGTCGTGTGTAGAGGCCCTAAATCGGGGGAAGACTAGCAGATTCTAGGAATGCAGAGAAGTCCAGTTTGGCTCTATCTTAAGTGCAAAGAGAAGGGTAGCCTACAAGGTGACTGAAGAGATAGTTCAGGCAAGATTATGAAGGCCACGTGAACTAGTTTGTGTTCACGGAAGAAATGGGAGATTCCATGGGAAGGTTTAAGTGGGGGATGATGCGATTCCATAGGGCACATAGTCACTATGACTGCTGTGTGGACAGCTGGTGAGCAGAAGTAAGGTCATTGTGACTAGACACGATGAGACCCTGGGTTTTATAACCTTCATTGGAGGGGACAGGGGAAGGTTTTAAAATATATTTTGGAAGGAGAGCTTGCAGAACTCGGTGATTTGGATGTGAGCATGAGCAGCTAAGTATAGATAAACAAATTTGTGATAGGATATTTTGGAAGTGACACAGAAACAGTGATTGAAACACCAAAGTCTGTTTAACTGTATTCCCTGTTGAAATGTTCTTCCTGAGCTATCAATTTAAATTTTAGGCACATATAAATAGCTTTTATTCTCAAAAGTAGGAGATAGGAATAGGAAAAAAAAGCATTCAGTCTTGGGTTTAACTATGCTACTACGTTATGAGGTACCTGTCAGCTTTGAAAATGTGGAACCCTTTGGGCTTTGATGGAAAAGTTTTTGAGTGTGTCTGCTTTGTTTGTTCTTAAAGAAAGTCGTCTGGCAATAGTGGGCTCTTCTTCATCCCCTTCACTGTTAATTTTAATTTTGAAGATTCTTTTGACTCAAGTTTTGTAAAAACAAAAATGCTATATATCACCCTGCTGTAACTAGCAGATGTTGCTTTCTTGCTGGTTCTGCTTTGGGGATTCAGAAGTGGGTGGAATTAGTTGACTAGGATCCAAAAACAGATGGACAATGAAAAAACATTCTTGAAAACCTTACAGAGTTGAAATCCAACTAGTAATATTTTTTCCTAAACTTATAACTCTATGGATATCTTTTTACTCCTTTATTATATCCCATAAATGTGATCCAAGCCATTAAAGATCACATTTGGAAATTGAGATTGTTCCCAGTTTTGGCCTTTTTAAGCCTTCCTATTAATTACCGTAATTCCCTACCAACAGTGTGCAACTTACTGAGATGTCACATTTAATCTTGCACAGAATGCAAATGAAATGCTGATGGCATCATTAATGATATAGTCTGTCTAGTTTCAAAGCTATAGAAATGATTAGAATAGAAATGTGCCTTTCCTTTCTTCAGTAAGATTTTTCTATTATTTTGGTTTAAACAGAACTATACATGTAGATTTCTGAAAAGTTTGCTGATAACCATTTTTCTTTTGTTATCCTTTCCCGCTGTTAACCTCACTTCATCAGGCTTCTGAAGGTTCCTTACATGTTGCTGAAGTAATACAGTAAAGTTGGGTCAAAAGCATTTCTTTTCATTTCTGATCTATTCATTCACTCAACCAGTCAACCCACCAGCCTACCCACCAACCATCGAACAATCAACCAAACATTTTTAGACCTTCTAGGTTAGGTGCCTGCTATTCTCAGGCACTGGCAATGAAAAGAGAAACCACACGTTTTCCCTGAGCCAGAGGAAGTCATGTCCCAGTGCAAGGAAATCATTGTGTAATCAACAATTGCAACGAAAGCTTACAGTTGTTATGGTATACATTTGTAACATGGAAAACAAGTTTATGATCAAATAAGATTGGGAAATACTGGGTTAAATGAAGTTAAGCAGATTTCTCCACTGCAGGACTCTAGAATGTTTCAAGTGCTAACATGCATTGTGAATCTCCAAAGAGACCATCTAATATCAAGTATTTTCCAACTTTGTTGCCAAAAGTTAGAGATGACAATCAGGATAAGAAGAAATTCCAAACCACAGTTCTTGCTAAGCTGCCTGCAGGGACCATGAAGAGAACATAACTTTGAAACACAGCTTTTACTTTTTAGGGAAGAAAGATAAACAGGTCTACATAAATCTGACTTTCAAAACACATCTTCTTTATTTCTATTTGCTCAGCACTCTCGCCCCTGCTGTGGATCTTTGCACTGATTTTGAGGCTTCTGTACTTTTGAATTTCTCATCAGTGTTAGAAAGTAACCATTTGTCCTGTAGCCAAAACGTAGTCATCCTGATATTCTGACACCCACAGCTAATTGCATTTTTAGGCCTCTTTTCTAAGACTGAAAAGGATTATCTACTCTTAGAGGAATTTGGAAAAATAGCTTTGTTTTTGTTTGCTTGTTTTCACTTTCCCCCTTCTGGTGCTGAGGGAGTGGAGGGGTTCTTAGCTCTGATCTTCTCTCCTCCCTCGAGTAGAGCCTGAGACCGATTCTAGAGCAAGGTTATTGTCCTGGTGTCTGCAGACACCTAAAGTTTTGGGGAACAGAATTCAGGGATTTGTGAACTTAAATGAGAGAAGAAAAACGTGGACTTCTTTTCACTAATCTTTAGCTGAAGATTAAGAAACCTGTGAATATAAACAACAAACCACTACAGTAGCTGTGCCTTGGCTTTGCAGCCAGTAGAAACCACAAACACTTTTCTGATCACGTTACGATTGTTGTGAGGTATCTTAAAATATCTTTTACAGTCATTGCCACTTTAAAAGTGTAGCAGTTATTAGATCAGCTGGTAGACCTGAATGAAGATGCACATTATATTATTGTATCCCAACTTAGATTTTTTTAAATGTTTATTTTTGAGAGAGAGAGAGAGAGAGAGAGAGCGAGCGTGTGTGTGTGTGTGTGTGTGTGTGTGTGTGAGAGAGAGAGTAGGGGAGGGGCACAGAATCTGAAGCAGGCTCCAGGCTCTGAGCTATGAGCACAGAGCTGGATGCAGGGCTCAAACCCACGAATCACGAGATCATGACCTGCTCCGAAGTCGGACGCTTAACCGACTGAGCCACCCAGGCGCCCCTGTTGTATCCCCAACTTTAAAAAAAGTTCTGCTAATTACATTTCATCCTCGTTGCCTCTGTAATCCTGTGTGTTTGATACATTTGGAAACATTGCTCTGAGAAGGGCTCTGGGACTTCATGGGACTGCCCAAGAGGTCCTAAGCACATGACAAAAGTAAGAACCCCTGTTTTAGAGGAAGATACATGGCATCAAATAAAGACCCTGGAGTTGGAAGACAGAGGAGTAGCCCAGGGAAGCTTTATCCGGCTTATTCCCTCTCCCGGCACGAACCCTCGGCACCCTGGCCGTTCCAAGTCTCAGAGAACTTGTAAGACTTGCAGCCCATTCTTACTGTTTATATTCCCAACCCCTGCCCCAACTTCTTTGTAGCTACTTGGGTAGAGCAGTTCATTCATCCATTCAATCATTCATTGATTCAACAAGTATTTGGGGGATCTGTTATGAACCCAGGACTGTTCTAGATTTGGAGCTACAACAGTGAACAAAACAAGCAACGGACCTTGCCCTCACGGAGATTATATTCTAGTAGAGAGAAACAGATCATGGACAGAATAAATAAGTAAAAGGTGTAGTATGCCTAACGACGGTGTAGGGAAAACAAAGCAGGGAAGGACAATAACGCTTGGTAGGAAGTGGGGGGGGGGGGATTTGCGGTTTTTAAAGAGAATGGACACGGAAGGCTAAGCTGAAAGGTGACATTGGATAATAGACTCAAAGGAAGTGAGGGGAACAGTCCATTTAGCAATCCAGGCTGGGGGAACAGCGAGCGCCAAAGTTACAGAATGCCTACTATAGCGGAGGAAGCCAGGAGCCCAGTGTGGCAGAGCGAGTTGACCATGGGGAGAAGAGCAGGAGGTGAGGTCAGGCTGGTAAAGGGATAGAAGGGAAGACCACGTGGAGCATTGTATGCCACTCAAGTGACTTTGGTTTCTGCTCTGAGTAAAATGTAGGCCATTGGAGAGAGTTGAACAGAGTACTGGCATGATCAGACATGTTTTAATTTCTCTCTCTCTCTCTCTGGCTTCTACATAGAGAATAGATGAAGCAGTGCAAGAGCAGAAAAAGGAAAAAAATCTAGAGATTTCTGTAACTTTCTATTTTCTACAGTAATCTCCCAACTAGTCTTCTCATCGTCACTAATGCAGTACCCACACTGCTGCCTGAGCAACCTTTTTCTTTTTTTTCCTTTATTTTAGGCTTTATATCCAAACGAATGATAGTGATAATTACAAATGTCAGCTAACAGGATTGAACACACAAAATATATCGCAGTTTTGTCGCTTTTTAATTTTTAATGTACCGTAAGCCTTAGACAAATGAAAATACCCTATACCTCTCTTGACCTTTGGGAAACTCTAGTTTAAAAAATGTGTAACGCCTGGGGTGCCTGGGTGGCTCAGTCGGCTCAGCGTCCGACTTCGGCTCAGGTCATGATCTCCTGGCTCGTGAGTTCAAGCCCCACGTCGGGCTCTGTGCTGACAGCTCAGAGCCTGGAGCCTGCTTCGGATTCTGTGTCTCCCTCTCTCTCTGCCCCTCCCCGACTCGTGCCACGTCTCTGTCTCTCAAAAATAAACATTAACATTTTTTTAAAAATAAAAAAATAAAAAATAAAAAATGTGTAACATCTTGGGGTGCCTGGGAGGCTCAGTTGGTTAAGCTTCTGACTCTTGATTTCAGCTCAGGTCATGATCTCATGGGATCAGAAGATCAAGCCCCACATCAGGCTCCGTGCCAATAAATAAACTTAAAAGAATAAAAAAATCTGTAACATGTAATGTAATCCAGTTAACCAGACATATATTGCATTTTCCCTAGTTGCCAAGGACTATATACAACGATGGATAATTCAAGATTCCTCCCTTTTCCCTGTTCATCTTTTTCCCTTACTTCTTATAGCATTTCATTCAATATGTATTTTTGCCCCTAATTCCAAGACCTACATTTAAACTGTAAGTGACTAGGTCAGACTGGATGGTTGCTAATATCTCTTCCATTTCTACAATTCTACACCTTCTAAATCTATGCTTTAGTACTAACCCAGGTATGTGTAAATACTGATGCAGGCTTTGCTGAGATAGGCAGGAAGTTTCACATTATTTTATATCCAAATTAAAGAAACTAAGCTTCAGAGTCAGATGGGCCTAAGTACAAATATTTATATTTTGATAAGCTATTAAATCTCTTTGAATTTATCCATAAAATAAGGAGGCAAGTACTGCTTACTTTATAAAGTGTTAGGAGATTAAATGAGATAATGCATGTAAGGCCCTGAAACAGATGTGTTCAGAATAAGCTCAAAGTGAGTATTACTCATTATTATTCAGGCAGCATAAATATGGATAACTTAGCTTGTCTGGAAACGATTCCTAAATATTCTCCAGTTAGATAAAATACATTTGTCCTCATTTTGCAAGAAAAGTTTGGGAACTTGGTGACGATGACAGATGTATTTCCTGCCCATTCGAGTCATGCTGGTGTCCAGAGCAGCGCTTTGTGATTCTTTGGTGATAGAGGCATGTGGCACGATAGGACCATCTTCTCTCTGACAGCCTCCTCACTCAGCACGGTACTGAACACAACAGCTCTACCGCGTGTTTGCTGAGTGGATGAACAAGTGATGGGTGGGATGACTGAATGAAGCACAAAATCCTTTGTGCTTTATAATCTAGGGGAAAAAAAGTCTGACTCAAGGCAGCATTACTAAACGGTCGAGTAGGGACCAGAATCCAGAATTGCCTCCATGTTGGTATTTTTCCGTAATTCTATAAGCTTCTGGTTCTTACAGGGACACAAGTTCATGGCCATGTTGTATTATGATGACTTCAGAATGACATTTTTTACTTACCCATAGCAAGAATGCCAAGCATTAGGGTCTCCTGTTTTATTTTTAGAAAATGCAGGACTAGAAAAAAAGAGTTGACCTAGGATTACAAACAGAACAATTTTTAGTATCCAGTAATATTTATTTGCATTCCTTTGGACTTGTTATCATTATGGAGTAATATATTACGAAGATTCCCTTTGAGATTCTGTGATAAAAGACCCTGAATGTGTATCATGAAGAGTTATAACATTGAGCAAAAGTCAGGCTTCCTTTTATGTATCAGATAGTCTTAATGATCGGAGTTTGGGCCAAAATGGAGTAATACTCCCAGAAAAGCTGCCAGGCTTTGAAAGAACATTTTTGAGAGGGCTAAAAATAAAAATTGAGAAATATGAATTGAAATCAGGGTTAGTGAATTCTTGTAGCTGTGTGTAAAGGAGCATTTTGAAGTCTAGTGTGGCAATGTACCAATATTTAATGGCACAGGTGTTTTTATTTTTTATTCGTATTTTTTCATCATGATAAGTGTACTCTTTAATCCCCATCACCTGTTTCAACCATCCCTGCTCCCACCTGCTGTCTGATAACCATCAGTTCTCTATAATTAAGAATCTGTCTCTTGATTTGCCTCACTCTTTTTTCCCCTTTGCTCCTTTGTTGTTTTTTTTTTTAAATCCACAGATGAGTGAGATTATATGGTATTTGTCTTTCTCTGACTTATTTTCCTTAGCGTTATACTCTCTAGTTCTATCTGTGTCATTGCAAGTGGCAAGATTTTATTCTTTTTGTGGCTGAATAATATTCCGTTGTATATATGTACCACTTCTTTATCCATTCATCAATTGATGAACACTTGGGTTGCTTCCATAGTTTGGCTAAATGATTCTGCTATAAACACAGGGATATATATATCCCTTTGAATTAGTGTTTTTGTATTTTGGGGGTAAATACCCAGAAGTGTCATTCCTGGATGGTAGGATACCTCTATTTTTAACTTCCTAGGGCACCTTCATACTGTTTTCCACAGTGGCTGCACCAGTTTGCATTCCCACCAATAGTGCCTGAGGGTTCCCGTTTCTCCACGTCCTCGCCAACATCTGTTGTTTCTTGTGTTGTTGATTTTAGCCATTTTGACACGTGTGAGGTGGAATCTCATCATGGTTTTGATTTGTATTTCCCTGATGATGAATGATGTTGAGCATCTTTTTGGCCTTTGATGTTGAGCGTGCATCTGTTGGTCATCTGGATGTCTTCTTTGAAAAAATGTCTGTTCATGCCTTCTGCCCATTTAAAAAAAATTTTTTTTTTAACATTTATTTATTTTTGAGACAGAGAGAGACAGAGCATGAACGGGGGAGGGGCAGAGAGAGAGGGAGACGCAGAATCGGAAGCAGGCTCCAGGCTCCGAGCCATCAGCCCAGAGCCCGACGCAGGGCTCGAACTCACGGACCGCGAGATCGTGACCTGAGTCGAAGTCGGACGCTTAACCGACGGAGCCACCCAGGCGTCCCCCTTCTGCCCATTTTTAATTGGCATTTTTAATTTGTTTTTTGGTTGTTGAGTTGTATAAGGTCCTTATATATTTTGGATGCTAACCCTTTACTGGTTATGTCATTTGCAAATATCTTCTCCCATTCTGTAGGTTGCCTTTTCATTTTGTTGTTTCCCTCACCGTGCAGGAGATTTTTATTTTGATGTAGGCACAATAGTTTATTTTTGCTTTTATTTCACGTGCCTTGGGAGACATATCTAGAAAGATGTTATGGTCAATGTCAGAAATTACTGCCTGTGCCCTCTTCAAGGATTTTTATGGTTTCAGGTCTCACATTTAGGTATTTAATCCATTTTGAGTTTATTTTTGTGTATGGTGAAAGAAAGTGATTCAATTTATTGTTTTGCATGTGGCTGCCCAGTTTTCCCAGCACCATTTGTTGAAGAGACTATGTTTTTCTTATTGGATATTCATTCCTCCTTCGTCAAAAATTAATTGGACATATAATTGTGGGTTTACTTCTGGGTTTTCTATTCTGTTCTGTTGATTTATGTGTCTGCTTTTGTGCTAATACCATACTGTTTTGATTACTACTGCTTTGTAATATAAGTTGAAATCTGGAATTGTGATACCTCTGGTTTTGCTTTTCTTTTTCAAGATTGGTTTGGCTATTCGAGGTCATCTGTGGTTACATACAAATTTTAGGATTGTTTGTTCTAGTTCTGTGGAAAATGCTGTTGTTATTTTGCTAGGGATTGCATTAAATCTGTAGATTGCTTTGGATAGTATAGACATTTTAATATTTGTTCTTCCAACCCATGAGCCTGGAATGTCTTTGCATTTCTTTGCATCGTCTTGAATTTTTTTCATCACTGGTTTATAGTTTTCAGAGTACAGGTCTTTTACCTCTTCAGTTAAGTTTATTTTCTAGATATTTTATTGTTTTGGGTGCAATTGTAGACTGGATTATTTTCTTAATTTCACTTTCTCCTGCTTCATTAGTGCAGAGGAATGGAACAGATTTCTATGCACTGATACTGTATCTTGAGACTTTACTGAATTCATTTATTACTTCTAGTAGTTTTTTGGTGAAGTCTTTGGGGTTTTCTATATATAGTAACATGTCATCTGCTAATAGTGAATGTTTGACTTCTTCCTCTCGCTCGCTCTCCCTCTCGCTCTGTCCCCTCTCTCTCTCAAGGGAGGGGAGAGAGCGAGAGAGAGAGTGAGCTTAAGAGGAAAAGAGAGAAGAAGAGAGAGAGGGAGAGCGAGCGAGTTGGATGCCTTTTATTTCTTTTTTGTTGTCTGATTATGTGGCTAGGACTTGCAGTGTGTGTTGAATGGAAGTGATAAGAGTGGACATTCTTGTCTTATTCCTGACCTTAGGGGGAACACTCTCAGTTTTTCACCATTGAGTATAATGTGGGTTTTTCATAAATGCCTTTATTATGTTAAGGTATGTTACTTCTAGGCTTACTTTCCCGAGGGTTTTTATCATGAATGGATATCGTGCTTTGTCAAATGCTTTTTCTGCACCTACTGAAATGATCATATGGTTTTTTTCTTTTACTGATGTGAGGTATCTTGACTGTTTTCCAAATATTGAACCACTCTTAACAACCTGGGAATAAATCCCACTTGATCATGGTGTATGATTTTTAAAAATATATTGTTGGGTTGGGTTTGCTAATATTTTGTTGAAGAATTTTGCATCTATGTTCATGAGAATTATTGGCCTGAAAGCCCTCTTTTTTTGTGTGTCTTTATCTGGCTATGGTGTCAAGGTGATGCTGACCTCATAGAATGAATTTGGAAATTTTCCTTCCTATTCAGTTTTTTGGGATTAGTTTGAGAAGAATAGGTATTAACTCTTCTTTAAATGTTTTGTAGACTTTGCCTGTGAGGCCATCTGGTCCTGAGATTTTGTTTGTTGGGAGTTTTTTGATTACTGATTAAATGTCATTGCTAGTGATTGGTCTGTTCAAATTTTCTGTTTCTACCTGCCTTTATTTTGGTATGTTATATGTTTCTAGGAATTTATCCATTTCTTCCAAGTTGTCCAATTTATTTGCATGTAGTTTTTCATAATATTCTCTTACAATTATTTGTATTTCTATGGGTTGGTGATTTCTCCCCTTCAATAGTGATTTTGTTTATTTGGGGTCCTCTCTCTCTCTTTTTGATGAATGTGGATAGAGATTTATCAATTTTTTTTTGATCTTTTCAAAGAACTGGCTCCTGGTTTCATTGATCTGTTCTGTTTCATGATCTGATCTATTTTTCATTGATCTGTTTTTTTGTTTTTGTTTTTAGTTTCTATATCATTTATTTCTGCTCTAATCTTTATTATTTTCTTCCTTCTGCTGGTTTGGAGTTTTATTTGTCCTTTGTTTTATGTCTTCTTTAGGTGTAAGTTTAGGATGTTTATTTGAGATTATTCTTGCTTCTTGAGGTAGGCCTGTATTGCCATAAACTTCCCTCTTCAAACCACTGCATCCCCCAAATTTTGGACCATTGTGTTTTCATTTGCATTTCTTATTTATTTCTTCTTTGATTTGTTGGTTGACCTACTTATTAATAGCATGTATTCATGGTCTTTCCAGGTTTTTTTCTTGTGGTTGATTTCTAGTTTCATAGTGTTGTGGTCAGAAAACCTGTGTGATACGGCTTCAGTTTTTTGAATTTGTCAAGACTTGTTTTGTGACTTAACATGAGATCTGTTCTGGAGAATGTTCCATGGGCACTTGGAAAGAATGTGTATTCTGCTGTTTTAGGATGGAATGTTCTGAATATATCTGTGATATACATCTGTGAATATACCTGTGACATTCAAAGCCATTGTTTCCTTGTTGATTTTCTGTCTGGAGGATCTGTCCATTGATGTTAGTGGAGTGTTAAAATCCCCTACTGTTACTGTATTACTGTTGATTATTTCTTTTATGTTTGTCGTTTATCGTTTTATGTGTTTGGGTGCTTTCATAGTGGGTGCCTAATTACTTACACATGTTATATCCTCTTGCTGGATTGTCCCCTTTATTATTCCATAGTGTCCTTTGTCCCTTGTTAGAGCCTTTGTTTTAATGTATATTTTGTCTGGGATAAGTGTTGATAGCCCTGCTTTCTTTTCACATGTTAAATATTTCTTCATTCCCTCACTTTCAGTCTGCAGGTGTCTTCCTGTTTGAAATGAGTCTTTTGTAGGCAAGATATGTATCTTGTTGTCACCCTGTGTCTTTTGATTGGAGCATTTAGTCCATTTACATTCGAAGTTATTATTGATATATGTTCATTGCCACTTTGTTGCTTGTTTTGTGGTTGTGTCCGAAGATTTTCTCTGATCCTTTCTACTCTTGCTCTCTTTCATGGTTTGTTGGCTTTCTTTAGTAATATACTTGAATTTACTTCTTTTTTATTCTTTGCACATCTATTACCGATTTTGATATATGGTTACCATTTGGTTTGTATATAATGCCTTCTGCATGTAACAGTCTATTTTAAGTTGATGGTCCCTTAAGTTTGACCTCATTCTTTACTCCTCTCCCCACCGTGTTTTGGGTAATAGTGTCTTATTTTACATCCTTTCATTTTATATATCCCTTGACTAATTTTCACAGAAACATTTATTTTTACTGCTTTTGTGTTTTTTACTTTTCATATTCTCACTCTATGGTCTTTCCTTTCCACTCAGAGTCCCCTTTATTATTTCTTACAGGGCTGGTTTGATGTCAAGAATTTCTTTAGTTTTTGTTTGTCTGAGAAACTCCTTATCTCTCCTCTTTTCTGAATGATAGCCTTGCTGGATAGAATATTCTTGGCTGCAGAGTTTTCCCTTTCAGCACTGAATCTATATCATGCCACTTTTCTTCTGGCCTGCAGAGCTTCTGATGAAAAATTCATTGATAGTTTTATGGGGTTTTCCTTGTATTTAACTGCCTTCTTTTGCTGCCTTAAAATTTGTTTGCGTCTTTATCACTGCTTTTGGCATTTTGTTGTGTTTTGGTGTGGGCCTCCTCGGTTTTAATTTTTGGGGGAATCTCTGTGCCTCCTAGAACCAGATATCTGTTTCCTTGCCCAGATTAGGGAAGTTTTATCTACTATTTCTTCAAATTTTCTGCCTCATTTTCTCTCTCTCCTGAGATCCTTGTAATCCAAGTGATATTACATTTGATTAAGTCCCTGAGTTCCCAAAGACTGTTTTCAATTTGTATAATTTTCCCTCCTCTCCTTTGCCTCAGCTTGGTTACTTTCCATTACTCTGTCTGCTAATTGTTAATTCATGACTCTGATTCACCTAGCCTGCTATTTATTCCATCAAGGATATATTTTTTAATGTTTATTTATTTATTTTGAGGGAGACAGGGGGAGGGGCAAAGAGAGAGGGAGAGAAAGAATCCCAGGCTGACTCCACACTCCGTGCGGAGCCTGATGCAGGGCTCGAACTCATAACGGCAAGATCATGACCTGAGCCAGTATCAAGAGTCAGACACTTAACTGATTGAGCCACTCAGGCATCCCTGAGCCACCCAGGCATCCCTCCATCAAGTGTATTTTTAATTTCATTTATCATGTTCTTGATCTCTGATTGGTTCTTTTTTGAATCTCTGTGTTCAGTATCTTACTGACGTCCTCTACTCTTTTCTCAACTCCAGTGAGTATCTTTATGCTCATTACTTGAAATTCTCTATCAGGCATGTTCTTGACATCTGTTCCCTTTAGGTTTTTTGCTACGGTTTGGTCCCCTTCTTTCGTTTGGAACAGATTTCTCGGCCTCATTTTATCGAACTCTCTGTGTCTGTTTCTCTGCGTTAGGAAAGTCAGCTGCTTCTCTCGCTCTTAACGATAGTAGCCTGATGAGGAAGAAGTCTTGTAGTGCCTTGCAGTGCAGAGGGCCCTGTTCCCCAGGAGCCTGTGCTTCAGGGAGTGTCTTCTGTGTGTGTGCTTCGTGTGCTGTGCTTTTGAGTCCTGGGCTCTTTCTCCTTCGGTCCAGTCGTGTGCAGAGGCTCTCTCTCAGTGACTCTTTGGGGCAGTGTTCGGTTCCCAGCCGGGGCGAGGTGCACATTAACAAGTTGTGTGGTGGTCTTCTTGTGAGACAAGACCTGACCCACGGTTGCTGGAACTGAGGTCCCGCAAAACGCACAGATGGGGAGACGTGGCGTTGGCAGGGTTTGTGCTGATACTCCAGGGGAGGTGCTCATGGTGCTGGAGCTCAGGTGAGTGTGACCCGGAAGGATCTGTGGATGTGCGTCGGCGGTTGGGGTGAGGGGGGGTGACGGAGCAAGCAAGGTAAGGAGTGTTGGTGTCTGGTCCTCACAGGTGGCCATTGTTCAGGCTGGGGGGCAGGGGAGGGAAATGACACCTGGCAGAGGCTCCTTTGTTCCTGGACTGGTCTCCCCATGATCCCTGTCTCTCTGGGCCCCACCTTGCGAGGAGCACATTATTCTCCCTCCTCTCTACCCCTGACATTTTTGCAACTGCTGGTTCTAATGCCGTATCTGCAGGCTGTTTGTCATGCTGCGTCTTCGAGAGCAGGCACTCTGCTTCCTAAAGCCCTCTGGGCTTTCTCAGGGCCGAGCCCACTGATTTTTAAAATTCCAGGCTTTATCTTGCTTGTTGCAAGAACTCATGAAATTCAGCCCCTCTCACTGGCAAAGACAAATGCTGTGGGGATTTGTCCTCACTGTAGATGGCCTCCCCAGTGTGAAAGTCTGTTTTTCACGCTTCTCCACACCACCGGCTCCCTCCCCACTGGACACCCCCCGGTCCCTTTTGCTCCCAGACTGTCTTCACCCTTCCTGCCTTCTTTGATGGAGCCTCTTTCCTACCTTTGGTTGTGGAGTCTGTTCTGACAGTCTTTGGATGCTTCTCTGGCTTATTTAGACTGATGTGTGGTTACCTAGGTGTATCCATGGGGCGAGGTGAGCTTAGGTCCTCCCTCCTCTGCCGTCTTCCCCAAGTAACTTTTTTTTTTTTTTTAATGTAAGTCTGATTATGTTATGTCCCTACTCAAAACCATTCTTTTGCTTTCAGTGTTGACTGAGTAGTAAAACTCCTCAGCAAGACAGACAAGGCCCTGTTTGATTTTGACCCTTTCTCACTATGAAAAAGCACTTTTTTCTCTATTTTAAAATGTAGGTTTTATTATTATTCACATATGGTGAGGTGCACGGATCAGGAGACAATAGCTCTTGAAAAAGTAGTTCTAGTTCTGGAGAAGGGGCATGCCATCGAGGACCACATGGAGAGGTACCCGCTTGGGTCAGGAGGCAGAGGGAGTCGGGGGCCGTTGAGAGGAGGCGCATGGGCAAGAGCCTTTGTTGTGGCTTCCGCAAGGACAGGTGAGACAAGGTAAGCCGGCTTGGGATTGGCTAGTTTCAACAATGTCAGTAGGCTCTAGGGTGTAGGGGGCTGTTTTAAGTTGTCTGGTGTTTGGGGCAGGGGAATATAAAAGGCTTGGAGTATAAATGCCCCATAGAGGAGGTGACGGTCTGTAGGGGGCTCTGCATTGGTTGGTCTCCCAGGGTCAGTAAGGCGCCAGATGGCAGAACTTCAGAATAAAAAGACTTGCTTAATTCAATCTTCTACTCTCACTGGCTGTGCTCCAAGCAGTTCTAAATGACTTGCCCTTTCTCACCACTACAGTGTAAATTCCTTTACCCACTTCCTGGGGAGGAATAATTGATCTCTTAGTGATTTTCTTGGTGAAACTTCCCTTGACCTTTCCAACAGACTTGCAACTCCCTTCCATGTTTATTTAATGTTGCTTAGCACATTCTACTGTAGTTATTTGTTTACATGTATTACTTAGCACCCCTCCCCATCAGACTTCAAGCCCCATGAGGACTGGGACTGGCCTGTTCTTCTTTGAGTTTCTAGAGTCTAGCCTAGCATAGTGCTCGGGTGTAATTGACAGTAACTGTTTGTTGACTGAAATGAAAAATACCTAAATGACTAAGCGAATGAACAAACGACTCTGGGAAAGTCAAGCTTGAAATTTATTTTGGAAGAGTTAGGCAAAAGCCCCCAAATCTTCAGCTTTATCCCTCCTGTGAAGTTGCCATAAAATTAAATGATTGCCGCTGTTCCTTCCAACTATAAAACTCTGATTGTTTGCTGAACTGTTGGTGAATGATACCCTTCCCTTTTATCTTTGTGTGGCTCGGAGGTATAATTTGCAGTTTTAAAAGTTGCAACTCTGGAAAATGTACGTGATTTTTGTGTGTGTATACAGTGTGTCCCATGAAGTATATCGAGGTGGTTAAGATCTTGGGTTCTGTTATCTGAGTTCCGATCCCACCTACACCAGTAGTAGTTTGCTCTTGGTTCAGGTGTGTAATTTTTTCGTCTGTGAAATTGGGATAATAATGATATCTACCTCGTGAGATTATTCATGCGAATGCCCTGGCACATAGTAAAAACACTTGATATTTGCTAGCGTGGTTATTGTCATTAATGTAATAGAGATTATTATGATCAAACTAATGATATTCTGCATTCTTACCGTATTGCCAAGGTTTAAAGGGTGTTGTGGTGTTACTTTTGAGAAACGAAGAATAGAAATAATGTACATCTAGCTTTATGTATTTAGCTTTAACTGTTTTTAAAAAATTTTATTTATTTTGAGAGAGAGAGTGAGCAAGCATGAGTGGGGGAGGGGCAGAAAGAGAGGGGGAAGGGGGGGAGAGGGAGAGAGAGAGAGAGAGAGAGGGGGAGAGAGGGAGAAAGAGAGAGAGAGGGAGAATCCCAAGCAGACTCCTTGCTGTCAGCACAGAACCCGATGTGGGGCACGATCTCATGAACCATGAGATCATAACCTGAGCCACGGTCAAGGGTCAGGCGCTTAACTGGCTGAGCGACCCAGGTGCCCCTAGCTTTAATCATTTTAAAAATTTTTTAACGTTTATTTATTTTTGAGACAGGGAGAGACAGAGCATGGATGGGGGAGGGTCAGAGAGAGGGAGACACAGAATCTGAAACAGGCTCCAGGCTCTGAGCCGGCAGCACAGAGCCCGACGCGGGGCTCGAACTCACGGACCGCGAGATCATGACCTGAGCCGAAGTCGGCCGCTTAACGACTGAGCCACCCAGGCGCCCCCTTTAATCATTTTTAAGTGTCATTACCATTATTAGTCATATTTTACATAATTTAAATAAAGTCAATGGAAGAACATCTTTTTTATTTAGTAATTACCTAGATAGGCCGTCTGGTAAATTAATTCTTTCACAGAGGTTAAAAAAGTGGGGGGAGAGGAATAGGAAGATAGTCGTTTTGTGAAGTTTGTAAAAACTGAATAAGTTATATACCTTTGGTTTTTTTAACAGCACAATTTAGATATAATTCACATCTCAATACAGTACACCCATTTAAAAACGTACAATTCAATGCTCTTTAGTATATTTACACACATGTGCAATCATTATCACAGTCTATTTTAGAGCATTTAGAATATCACCTCAAAAATAAACCCCATACCTTTTGCTCTTACCCTCCAACCCCTCAGCCCCAGGCACTCACTGATTGGCTGTCTGTTGCTAACGATGTCCCTGTTTTGGACATTTCATACAAATACATGATGTAACGTGTGGTCTTTTGTGACCGGTTTCTTTCCCATAATACGTTTTTAAGGCTCATCCACGTCCTGTGTATTCAGCACTTCCTTTTTATGGCCCAGTAATATTCCGTTGTATGCATATACCACATTTTGTTTATCCATTTGTCAGTTGATGAACATTCGGGTCGTTTCCATCTTTTGACTATTCTGAATAATGCTGCTGTGAACATCGTGTCCAAGTTTTTGTGGGGATCTCTGTGTATGGCTACAGATATTATTGTTTGCGGATATAACTCCATGTTCAGTCATTTGAACAGACGTCAGACTGCTTTCTCAAAGCAGCTGTACCATTTTACATCACCACTAACACACACATGAGGGTTTCAGTTTCTCCCCATCCTCACAATACTTGCTTTAACTGACTTTTTGATGTTAGCTCTCTCAGTGGTTTTTGTTTGCATTCCCCTGATGACTAATGATGGCAAGCATTTTTTCATGTGCTTATTGGCCATTTTATTTCTTCCTCTGAGAAATTATCTATTCAGTTCTTTTGCCTATTCTTAATTGGATCGTTTGTCTTTTTATTACGGATTTGGAAGAGTTCTGTATATATTCTAGATCAGAGTCACTTATGAGATACGTGATTTGCAAGTATTTTCTCTCACTCTGTGGTTCTCGCTTTTGGGATGGTGTCCTTTGAGGGACAAAAGCTTATAATTTCAACAAAGTCTGATCTATGTATTTCTTTTGTTGCTTGTGCTCTTAACGTCATATTTAGGAATCGTTTGCCAAATCCAGGGTCATGAACACTTCACCCCTATGTCTTCTTCTAAAAAATGTATAGTTTTAGTTTTTACTTTTAGGCCTTTATCTGCTTTGAGTTAATTTTTGCATATGGTGTGCAATGCCTTTGCATATGTTAAGGATCCAGCTTCATTCTTCGGCTGTGGTTGTCCAGTTGTCCCAGCGTCATTTGTCGAAAAGACTATTGTTTCCCCATTGGAGGGTTTTTATTTTACACCCTTGTTAGGAATCAGTTGACAGTAGATGTATGGGTTCACTTCTGGACTCCCAATTTTGTCCCCTTGATCTACAGGTCTGTCCTTCTGTTACGTATACATTTGATTTTGAAGCATTTAAAGAATGTTGGCATCCAAGAAGACATATGATGTGGATTTTTTTCAGTTTTTGAATAATATACAATTGGATAGTCATGATGCTGGAGCTTACCAGACATCACAAATAACGATTCATCCAGAATCACATGTTTCAATATGAGTAGGAATATGAATATGAATTCCAGGTACTACGTAAACCTGGAGTTTTTCTAAATATTAATCATAGTTTTTATTTTCAGAAGTTACATATTTTTTTCCGAAGTGTTTTTTTTTTTTTTTTGAATTTGTAAAGCAGTTAGGTCTACAGCACTTCACTTGGTCCTCACAATAAATTGGTGAGAGGTAGATAAGATTATCTGTCGATATTGCTGTCCTTGTCTTTCTCCTGTCATCTGTAAGGAAATAGAAATATGGAAATATGCGGCGATTTGTCCAGGGTCACCCCACTTACACCAAGTCTGCACAGGTCCCCTTGCCCCTTTCTGTCTTCCAACTGCTGCACCTAGATGCTTCTGTACTGCTAGGTGAGGCCGCCACATTTTATCAAAGTCTCTTTATAAAGTAAGAGGGCTGCATCCTGAGATCGTGAATCTCCAGTTCTCGCACCAGCTAGCAAATAACTGGCTCCGTGCTGATGTGTCATTCACCAGTAGGAAATGACAGAGCCACATGTTATGTTGGAGGCTGAGCAGCCTGGTGGGATGCACCCACTCGCTAAGTGATGTCTCCCACTGACCACCCTCTGCAACATCCCACATCAGTGTGTGTCACACACCTTTGGTATTCTTAAGCAGCTGAATCCACAAATGTCAAATCTCTAAAGTCGGAGGCTTTTGTTTCTTGTGGAAGCGTCCTAATGATTCTCCAAGCTGTGGTTCCTTTCTCAAAACAATTCTTCATTACTGCTTTTATTTATTCAACCAAAGCACCAAGTATATTTTATGTCAGGCAATGCTAGCCCAGGGGATATGGCAGTGGAGGGGAAAAGAAAGACAAAACCCCCTGCCCTCACAGAGTTTTTGTTCTAATGGGGAGACAGAAAATACACAAATAAGTAAAAGAAGGCAACAGGGAAATGGGGCGTGCTTTCCGCGACAACCTCTGAAGACCCATGGTGAACATGACCTTCACAGGTGCTGCTGCTACAAGGTCAATCAAAAGAAATGGTTGTGCTTCAAATGAGCACTGCAGCGTGACTGGCGAAAGAGAAATTAGGAGTAACATGAAAAACAGAATAGAGTTGTTAGAATATCTCAAGGCAGGATTCTTACAGCAAATTTAGCTTATTTGGACGACGATGCCATCCACGTATGATAATGCTTTTCTTGCAGAAATCCAAATTGGTATTTAGTCGTATCAACTTATGGTGCTTGCACATCTCATCTAAAGGAGACCTCACCTGCCCTTCCCAGCCACTTATCCTAGCTTATTTTGTTTTATTCATTTCTATGTTAAGTATTATCTTCTCAACACTGCACCATTTACCTATTAAACACATTAATTTTTGTATCTTCTCCCACTAGAAGGTGGGAGAAAGTCCAGGAAGGAAAGGTTTTTTTTTATTATTTTCACGGTTACATTCAGACAAGTATCTTATTTAACTTAATTAAGTTCCCATTTTGCATTGCTGAAATATACATCTCCTGTGCTATTTCTTATGGCTGCTATATCTGGTCATTGACCCAGAAGCTTTGTGCTCCTCTCAAACTCTCATGCCCTTCAAGAAAGATTATCTAGTGCCCATTTTACTTGTTTGTTTGTTTATTTATTTTCGTGTGCGCGCGAGAGAGAGACAGCATAAGGAGGGGAGGGACAGAGAGAGGGGGACATAGAATACGAAGCAGGCTCCAGGCTCTGAGCTAGCCGTCAGCACAGAGCCAGACGCGGGGCTCGAATCCATGAACTGCGAAATCATGACCTGAGCCAAAGCCAGACACTTAACTGTCTGAGCCACCCAGGCACCCCTGTTTATTTATTTTTAAAGTTTATTTATTTTGAGAAAGAGAGCATGAGCAGGGGAGGGGGGGGAGAGAGAGAGAGAGAGAGAATGAATGAATGAATGAATGAATGAATCCCAAGCAGGCTCCATGCTGTCAACTCAGTCTCCCAAACCCATGAGATCATGACCTGAGCCAAAAGCAAGAGTCGGACACTTAACCGACTGAGCCACCCAGGCGCCTCTCTGGTGCCAATCTTAGAAGTGAAGAATAATCTCAAGACTCAGGTTTTTAAAAATCTTTTTTAAGTGTCTTTTAATTTTCTTATAGAAGACATGTTTCTTTTAAAAATTGGAGCTAGGATTGGAACTCTGTTCTGCCCGGTTCCAGTTTGAATTTTTTTTATGATTCAAAAATCTCAACATTTCTCAAAATTTAATTGCATATAATGCAAGGAACATATTTTGCACCTAAGAATATACCTCTCCTGTTGGGTTGGTCTCCAGTCTCTTCACGGTGGTTGCTGTCTGTGATAACAGTACCAATAAATATTTAAAAAAAAAATTTTTTTTTAACGTTTATTTTTGAGACAGAGAGAGACAGAGCATGAACGGGGGAGGGGCAGAGAGAGAGGGAGACACAGAATCGGAAACAGGCTCCAGGCTCTGAGCCATCAGCCCAGAGCCTGACGCAGGGCTCGAACTCACGGACCGCGAGATCGTGACCTGAGCCGAAGTCGGACGCTTAACCGACTGACCCACCCAGGCGCCCCTACCAATAAATATTTTAAAGATGAGAGTAGTGTCATTCTAGTCGCCATTCTCCAAAGATTAGTTCTGTGACATTCCATTTCATTTCAGTAACCCTTCATGAAACTGTTACCCATGCCACTTTCTTAAAGACACTTGCCCCTGTGTCTTTTTGGAGTTGGAACTTTTCCTGACTCTCCTCCTGATATTTTGAATTTTGTTTTCCCTGCAAAGCTTTTGGCTTTGCTTGCTCCTCTGGCTAAGTACTCCGTCCTCCTCTCTACTCTCGCCCCCCGCTCCTTGTCCCTTGCCTTTTATTCCATAGGTGCCACCTTGGTCCCTACAGGGATTGGAAACTTTCAATAATTACCTTCTTTCTAACATAATGGACCTTTTCCTTTTCCTTTTGTTTTTGTTTTTCTTCTTGTCATTTTTTTTTCCGGGGGGGGGGGGTGTCTGTAATTTTGGCATTTAATTGGTTTTCATTTTCACATTCCTTCTACCAGCAGTGTTTGCTTCACCTTTTTCTAGTACATTTATCTGAATCATTCTCACAAGAAGTTTTCCCTTTCAGTCTCTTGTTTCCCTCTCACTTACTTTCATTTTTATTTAAAACAAAAATCCTCCCTAGCGATTTTTATACTTTTTCTTGGCCGCATTCACTGTTTTTCTATCAAATACTTTAAGATCTCTTAGCGTGATATTTTACCTCTTTTTTTTTTCTTTCCATTTTCTTTTTCTTCATACAGGAATTCACTTATTCCGAGTATTTCCAGAAATAACCATATTCCGATCAGACATGTCCTCATCACAGTCAGAAGGAGGGGCTAGAGTTTCCCCAAAGCAGTGCAGCACCAGGGATGGGGCACAGCCACCAGCTGGAGCGGCTAGCATTTTAAAATCCCGAGAGGTAGTAACATGTGCCAGGCCTTATCTCGCTAATGCACATGTGCTGCTTGTCAGTTTCAAATGTCAGCCCCTGGTGGTATTACTTAAAGACAGTAGGCTTTGTGTTGAGATAGAAAGAAAATATTTTTAAACCTTGAGACCCTGGGAAATTACCATTTTTGGACAAGAACTCGCCTGCCACCTTACCAGTCTATCAGTAGGTAACAGCCGCTGACACCAGAGCCAGGTTCGAGCCCAGGATCAGTTACAGTTGGCACGGATAGTAATGAGCCACGGTATTCTCAGGATGTTGTTAGTAAGGCATTTTATTTATATCTCAGTGAGACAGTCCCGCTGCTTGAGAGGCCAGATCGAGAGGGACTTTGGGGGCCCTTAAACGTAACCATGCAGACAAGTGCCACTTTTTACCTTCGTATATTGATTTTTGACTGCTGGCGTTAGATAGCAAAACAATAATCATTGCTCCTCTCTAGTAAGTACAGGCACGATTCTTTCAAAAATACTTAATTAAAATATAATGAAAATGTTAACTCACAGTGCATGTAATGTAGGAATTGACTATTTATAAAAGAATTCTGTACTTTCCAATAGAAGTCCTTTCAGTAGGGCTTCAAAAAAGAACTTGCCTTATATTTTAAGTTAAACCTACATTTAACACATTCAATGTGAAAAGTGAAATACATATATATGGGTAAAACAGCCATGGCCTCTCACTCAGAAGGCTGTACATTTCAGAATGAAGCATGTGATCTCGTAAGATGCCTCACTCCATTATCTCCTGAAGCTTTGATACCTGATCAGAATGTTATTTTCAAGTTGCTGTAACTAAGTTGTTCAGACTCCATAGTTTCTCCTGACCTTGCTCTTGCCTCAGAGCGCTGGGTATGTGAAATTTACAAAGCTGCTACAGAGTAAATCTACGCAAAGTAGGGTTGAGAATACCATACTCCCCGTTTTCCTCTTTTCCAGGCACCGTCCTTCCTGTAAGACCGTATGAACTGCCCCAACCTTGAGCAATGTTTGCGTTCCTTTAAACTATTACAGCATTGATCGTCTACACTTATCATCTGTCAGTTACCATGTGCTCCTTGTATAGTTTATCTTCTTTTTTTAAGCTTATGTATTTTGAGAGAAAGCACATGCACATACATGCAAGCAGGGGAGGGGCAGAGAAAAGAGAGAGAGTTCCAGGCAGGCACCTCACTTGTCAGCACACAGCCCGTCGAGGGGAACCGGATGCTCAACCGACCGAGCCACCAGGTGCCCCTGTATACGTTTATATTTTATGAACAGTCCTCACCTCCCGGTCTGGATACTAATTAGGGGACCTGTGTCACACCTCGTTGGTGTCTCCAATACCGGAAAAATGTTCTAACAGTGCGTCTTCAGCTTCCTGAGGAAACCCCTAAGATCCTGTTGAATTGCAGAGTGTGATTCAGTCATCCTGAGGTGGGGCCTGAAATTCTGCATTCCTGACAAACTCAGGTGACGTGCGCGTAGCTGGTCTGCAGGCCACACGTCAAGCACCAAGTCTCTGGCAGACTTTTGGCTAATGCCTGTTGGTGATGCTCTTTGTTTCAAAAAAGGAAAAAGGATTTAAATTTTGTTAAATGCTTCATTCGTCTGCAATACGAAAATAGCGGTAAGAAGTGAACATAGATTTAAGGCAATTTCTGTGAATAATGGAAGATGTGGGATGTCTTTTTCATTTCTGATTTGTCTCTCTGATCTAGAGTAATGGGCTTAAGCTTATCCATTTTAATAGATACCAGACTGAACGAGATTATATGTGAATAGCTTCTACTTCTGGCTTCACGAGACTTGGGCTCAAAAGCAAAAGCCTTTATAACCCATTTCTAGTCATCTGAGTTATCCAGTCTTTTTCTAACTTTTGCTCTTACTGAAGACATCTAGCTTTGAGGAGCACAGATAGAATTTTCCCGGTAAATTCAAATTCTGGGCGTATCACATTTCAGGGTCAAGAATTATGCATATACTTACTGTAAACCCTATCAAATCTTTCCTTCCCTTTTTTTTTTTTTTTTTTTTTGATGGAATTCAGGCAAGATCAGGTGCGTTCCGGGCGGTATGGCCTTAGACCCCTTTATTAATGGAAACCAAAAGCAGTACATTAAGCATTACCAACAAGCAATGAATCTGAGTCCCAGCGCTTTATTTTTAAAAAATGTTTTTTTCAACGTTTTTTATTTATTTTTGGGACAGAGAGAGACAGAGCATGAATGGGGGAGGGGCAGAGAGAGAGGGAGACACAGAATCGGAAGCAGGCTCCAGGCTCTGAGCCGTCAGCCCAGAGCCCGACGCGGGGCTCGAACTCACGGACCGCGAGATCGTGACCTGGCTGAAGTCGGACGCTTAACCCACTGCGCCACCCAGGCGCCCCAGTCCCAGCGCTTTAATGGCAACCAAGAACCCCAGGTTCCTTCTTGCAGAGTACATTGTGGATTCCCGCTTGCTTCCTCAAATTGGGACCGCATTACAGATTGTCTCCGAGATTATGTGACTTCAGACTCTGACTGCCCATATTAAAGTATCCAAATGGCTCTGTTTCCTCGCTCTTTTGATAGAAACAGTTCACTTGCTTCTTTCCTGTGAAATGTACCAGAGTTGCTTGGTGTGCGTCTAGCTGGCGCACACTTGTTTTCTGTTGCCTCTCTCCCCAGTAAATGTCCTTCCATCACACGATAATTAAGAGCTGTGTCGTGTTCCAGCATATGATTAGTTAGCCAGTCCCCTGCTGTTGATATTTCCAAGTGTTTTATGTCAAGGACATTGCTGAGACCGGATTTATAAACACACGTCTGCACTAGCTTTTTATTATTACCTTAGAATAAATTCTTACCGGTGAAATTGCTGGGTGAGAAGATCAAAGGTATGTGTTCTCTGTAGTCTGTCTTGCCCTTTCTCAACTACCATGGTGGTTTAACAGACTTTAATGATTACGTGGTTTCCTTTGCAAAATATTTTCTCCAAATAGCAACACTTATGTCGGTTTCTGAAGTGCATGAATGTATAAAAGATTTATATAATGTTTGGAAACTAATTAACCTGAGGAGATAGTAAACAGTAGGCATTACAAAGAGCAGTGTTCATCAGCTTGACTTACCAGCACATACTGCTTAGTTCTGCTATGGTCTCGTCACGTTTGAGACATTGGGTTGTACAAACAATACGTAAAGCAACTCACACATGAATTCTGACTGGGGATGAATGGCTTTTTCCCAAAGCAATAATTTGTCTTTTAATTTTTTACAATCATGCAGAGAATTTTACTTGGTATGTATGTATGTATACTTTCAGTCAAGACAACCAAAAAGAATGTAAGAACAGGAAATCTGCTTAACTGTTTCTATTAGTTTAAGGAGTGCTTGGACTAACGAATCTTGACAGTCCGTTAATTTCTGTTAAATAAATTAAATTATATTTCAAAACTAGCTTTTTATCATATTTTAAAAGCATAATTCTGTAAATGATAATATTTTATTTTTTTAAGGTTTTATATATTTACTTGAGAGAGAGAGAGACAGCATGAGTGAGGGAGGGACAGAGAAAGAGGGAGAGAAAGAGAATCCCAAGCAGGCTCTGAGTTGGAGTGCAGAGCCCAGCGCGGGGCTGGAACTCACAAAACCGCAAGATCGTGACCTGAGCCGAAACCAAGAGTTGGACACTCAACCGACTGAGCCACCCAGGTGCCCCTAAATGATTGCATTTTAAAAGTGGCTGAATTACATGAGCCCATGTATCATAGCACCAGTTTATAAATATAGAACCCCTTTTGGCATGACTTATTAAATAAATTAAATGGCTGTACAAGTATTTTACGGATTTAAATAGTTTTATAAAAGAAAATAAATCTTTCACAAGGCAAGATACTTAGCACATGAAATGGCAATTTTGTGGTTTTTAAACATTCATTGTTAAGAGTGCATGCAACAAAAACCCTGCAGTTACATATCACTATAAGGGTTGAAAATATCTTAATATCTGTAATTGTATATTACAAGTTAACTATGTATCTATCTTTAAAAGCTTCCAACATTGCCATTAATATATTCATTTATTTATATTAAAGTTCTTTTTTCGTTAGAACTAAAGGTAATTTAGAAACATTTATGCAACATGATAAGGAAAAGAAAGTGAATGAGGAACTCAGTCCTGGGAGCAAATGAGACCAGAAATGAGGACAGGTGCATCATCAAGTCCTATATTCTTGTTACAGGGAGGCCACAGTGTGGCTCTTAGTTTTTAGGCATCCACAGGATCAGATTATATGACTGACAGTGTCCGTGAGATAAACTAATGGCTCACCAACAACCCCCAACTTGTCCTGATACCTAAGAGGAAATTCCTTCATGGATCCCCAAAGAAGGCACCATGGGATCTAATACTCATGGTCTTTAGTAGCAGCTAGTTTCATAGGCTGTCTTTATCAGAAGCTGATGGTGTCATCCCAGGGGGTGACAATTTTAAGAGAAATCAGAGTGATTCGATCTTATGTTTTGTTGCAGCAGAGGCTGAAGTTCCAAGTGAAAGGATGTGTTGTTTGTGTTAAAGCAATCCTTCATGCACACTCTTCTTGAAGTCTAATGCTTTGGTAATATGGAGTGGCAGTAGGTTCACGGTTAAACTTCCTGGAAAATAACTGGAATGTGCTTATTCTGTGTCCCCATGCGAGTATGGACTGGTGTGCTTCCTTAGCCAAGCCAGTGTGCTTGTGGAGATTGAAGAGAATAACACCGACACTCCCTTTAATGGATGGAAAGTCTTTTTTTTTTTTAACGTTTATTTATTTTTGAGACAGAGAGAGACAGAGCATGAGTGGGGGAGGGGCAGAGAGAGGGAGACACAGAATCTGAAACAGCCTCCGGGCTCCGAGCTGTCAGCACAGAGCCCATTGCGGGGCTCGAACTCGCGGACCGTGAGATCACGACCTGAGCCGAAGTCGGACGCTTGACCAACTGGGCCACCCAGGCGCCCTTGAGTGGATGGAAACTCTTCATGAGGCAGGCCCAGGAGGTACCCCCAGGCAGGCCCTACATTCATTTCCAGCAATTTGCTACATAGAAATTATTTGAACAATCAAGTTGTACAGCATAGATTGTGACCGTATAGTTTTAGCCTGAAATGTTTAAAAGAAAAAACGAAACAAGTGTGACCAAATGCTTATCCCTGCCTAAAAAAGAACACCCGCATTCAAACGAAGCAAAACAAAAACGCTCAGTAAATAACCTAGAGAACATTTGTCCTTGAATCATATTTTTTTTTTCTAGTGTGCTCTCCAAGATGACCTGACTACAAAATGTACCTCCCAGTATTAGTATGAATTAACTTGTTACATAGGGAATCGACAAAACCTCCAAAATGAGTAAGAACTGTATTGAACATATCCACACCCACAGAGCGATAAAGTAGTCAGGTCCTCAGCCTGTGGGTTCCCATGAATCCTCTCCAAAGAGCTGCAAAATGGTACTGAGAGCCTGGCATTCTGTTCGTGCTGCCATTTTGTTATTTGTACAAGTCCCAGGTTCCACTTCATCACCTGTAGAGAAGTGGTCACAACTCTTCCCTGTGCAGTAGAAATATTTGAGGTTCTCCAGTGTAAATTTTGGTCGGTACCCTGTCTATATTGCCTAGGCTGCTTCTTCACCCCTTTAGAAATTCAATTTGTGGGGGCGCCTGGGTGGCTCAGTCGGTTAAGCATCCGACTTCGGCTCAGGTCATGAACTCACGGTTTGTGGGTTCGAGCCCCACATCGGGCTCGGTGCTGACAGCTCAGAGCCTGCAGCCTGCTTCGGATTCTGTGTCTCCGTCTCTCTCTGCCCCTCCCCTGCTCATGTTCTGTCTCTCTCTCTGTCTCTGAAAAATAAATACATGTTAAAAAAATTTTTTTAAAAATAAATTCAATTTGGTATATTTCTATGTTGTACCTATATTTCGAAATATACTTATTTCATAAATCATGGTATGTAGTTTTTGGATACTAAAAAACTAAAATTTCTAGAGAAGATTCACACTAACTCAAACCTCATATATTAAGTTCCTCCCTGTGTGAGACGTACCGAATGCTCTGAGGGGTATTAAAACGAACAAGACACAGTCCCCATTTCCAACGGTTGTGTTCTCTCTCAGAGGAGACGTTTATAATTGAGTTTTTGTGTGCTCAGTAAATACTAACCAAACACCTAGTGTGTTCTAGGCTGTTCTTGGCACTCAGGATTTAGCAGGGAACAAGACTGCCCTGATCAGTACTTTTTTCCTTTTTTTAAAATTCAAGCCCAACTAACATACAGTGTTATATTCGTTTCAGGTGTATGGTATAAGGATTCAACAATTCCGTACATTTCTCAGTGCCCATCAAGATAAATGTACTCTTAATCTCTTTATCTATTTACCCCATGCCCCTACCCACTTCCGCTCTGGTTACCACTCGTTCTCTATATTTAAGAGTCTGGCTTTTTGTTTCTCTCTCTCTCTCTCTCTCTCTTTCTCTCTCTCTCTCTCTCTCTCTTTATTAATTTGATTTGTTTCCTGAATTCCACATGTGAATGAAAGCATATGGTATTTGTCTTTCTCTGACTTATTTCACTTAGCATTCTACTCTCTAGGTCGATCCATGCTGTCCCAAAATGGCAAGATTTCATTCCTTTTTCTGGCTGCAAAATAGCATTGTGTGTGTATGTGTGTATATATCCTACATCTTCCCTAACCGTTCATCTATCGATGGATGGATAGCTTAGGTTGTTTTCCTATCTTGGCTATTGTATATAATGCTGCAATAAACATAGGGGTGCATATATCTTTTCAAATTAGTGTTTTTGTTTCTTTGGATAAATGTCCAGTAGTGGAATTATTGGATTATATGGCATTTCTATTTTTAATTTTTTGAGGAGTCTCCATACTGTTTTCCACAGCGGCTGCACCAATTTGCATTCCCAGCAACAACGTACGAGGGCTCCTTTGTCGAATTGTATACATTCTTATTTTTTTAATTTTCAATTTATTTTTAAATTTTTTTAGTTTTACTTTTTTATTTTTAAAAATTTACATCCAAATTAGTTGGCATATAGTGCAACAATGATTTCAGGAGTAGATTCCTTAGTGCCCCTTACCCATGGGTCCCATCCCCCCTCCCTCCACCCCTCCCGTAACCCTCAGTTTGTTCTCCATATTTATGAGTCTCTTCTGTTTTGTCCCCCTCCCTGTTTTTATATTCTTTCTTTTTCTCCCTTCCCTTGTCTGTTTTGTCTCTTAAAGTTCTCAATGAGTGAAGTCATATGATTTTATGTATTTGGGGAATTAACCCCTTATCAGATGTGTCATCTTCTCCCATTCAGTAGGTGGCCTTTTCATTTTGTTGGTGTCCTTCACTGTGTAAAAGCTTTCTACTTGATGTAGGGTCAATAGTTTGTTTTTGTTTCTCTTGTCTTAGGAGACATATCTAGAAAACTGTTGCTGGTGACAATATCAGAGAAATTACTGCCTGTGTTCTCTTCTGTGATTTTTTATGGTTTCAGGTATCACGTGTAGGTCTTTAATACATTTTGAGTTTATTTTTGAATATGGTATTAGTTTCATTCTTTTACATGTAGCCATTCAGTTTTCTAAATACCGTTTATTGGAGAGACTGTCTTTTTTGCATTGTATGTTCTTGCCTCCTTTCGTCATAGATTAATTGACTGTGTAAGCATACATTTATTTCTTGGCTCTCTATTCTGTTCCATTGCTCTGTGGCTGTTTTCGTGCCAGTACCATACTGTTTTGATTACTACTGTTTTCTAGAGCATCTTGAAATCTGGGATTCTGACACCTCCATCTTTGTTCGTCTTCATCAGATTGCTTTGGCTATTTGGAATCTTCTGTGGTTCCATACAAATTGTAGTATTTGTTCCGGTTCTGTGAAAAGCACTACAGGTATTTTGATGGGGATTGCACTGAATATATAGATTGCTTTGGGTAGTATGGACATTTTAACAATATTAAATTAATTAATTAATAAAGTTAATTCTGATCCACGAGTATGGACTGTCTTTCATTTGTTTGTGTCATCTTGAATTTCTTTCACTGATGTTGTATAGTTTTCAGAATATAGGTCTTTCACTTCCTTGGTTAAATTTATTCCTAGGCATTTTATTCTTTCTGGTGCAATTGTAAATGGAATTATTTCCCTAATTTCTCTTTCTGCTACTTGGTTATTAGTGTATAGAAAGGCTACCAATTTCTGGGTATTAACTTTGTATCCTGCAACTTTACTGAATTCATATATTACTTCTAGTAGTTTTTTTGTTGAAGTCTTTAGGATTTTATATGTATAATATCATGTCATCTGGAAATAGTACTGATCAATACCCTTACAGAGAGATAGCCAACGTAATTTCAGTTTATGACACAGGGTCCATTGCTAAGTACCCTTTGTAGCACAGAGAGTTATTAATTCTAGCTGGGAATTGGGGAATGCTTCATGGAAAGACTCTTCTTCTGGAGGCTTCGAGTTTCACTGACCAGAGAATAAGAGGGAAAACATGCTAGAAGGAATAGCATGAACAAGTTATGGTGAAATAAAAACACATTCCAAACCCGGGAAGAGCGAATAAATGTATTGATAAGCTTCTCCACTCTACTGTGTTTGATGGGCATGTTGATTATCACAGAGTATAGACAGGACTCAGTGCAAGTTGTAAAGAAAGGTTCACTGTTAAGGCAAGTATGTACATCTTCTGTTATATCCTGGGTCCACAGACAAATTTTGCGTTTCTCTTTCAGTAGCCTTTTTCACGTCTCAGTAGTTTCTAAAGCATAAATCGTACAGATTTGTATGAAGTGATGAGGCTAAAAGAATACCTCAGGGCAAAATTGAGAAGCACCTTGAATTACCATACCCTGCACACTTGAACTTAGTGGGGAGCCACTGAGGTGATTGAGTCGGAAAAAGCTACCTTGCTGGCCTCCCTTGCCCCTTGCTGAACTAGTTTAAGGCAGTAGTTGTGAAGGATGGAAGGAAGTTCACAGAACCTAAAAGATCCTGTGAAGATCCTTGTGCTCCCAGAGCACTTTGCCTTGTGTCTCCAGTAGAGCTTTGGTCACCTCGTGAGGGTTTTCACAGTGGCATGCTGGGTCAGCTCGCACCAGCTCACAAGATCCCCTTGTTAGCACCACTTCCCGTCTTCACATTCTGTCATGGCAGGAGTATTTACACTACGGAAATGAGCAAACAATACAAATCAGTTTATGGTTTATGTTTTGGTTTTGGACAGCTCTTTGTTAAACAACTCCTAGAACGTCGCTAGCTGTTTATTTACTTGACGTCTCGTAAGACTGTGACTTCTTAGAATAGAAATGTTCAGTTAAACTTTATTTCCTTACCTCTGGCCCCAGGACCTCACGTATTATAGGTATCAATACTCATTGAATAAATGGAGTGGGAAATTAACAAATGAGATTAGCAAATTAGGTAATGACTAACTGGTTGTGTGGAATGAATGAAATTGTTAGAAATAGTTTGAAATTGGCTAGCCTGAACATTTGGGAGGGTAGTGATACCACCAGGAATGAAGGAAGATTTTTTTTTTAATGTGTTTAAAAATTTTATTAATTTTTATTTATTTTAGAGAGAGAGAGAGAGAGAAAGCATGAACAGGGGAGGGGCAGAGAGAGACACACACACAGAATTCAAAGCAGGCTCTGGGCTCTGAGCTGTCAGCCCAGAGCCTGACGTGGGGCTGGAACCCACGAACCATGAGGTCATGACCTGAGTCAAAGAAGTCGGACACTCAACCAGCTGAGCCATCCAGGTGCCCGAGCCTCTGGCTCTTGATTTCAACTCTGGTAATGATCTCGTGGTTTGTGAGATTGACCCCCACGTGGTGGCCTGTGCTGAGGGTGGAGCCTGATTGGGATTCTTTCTCCCTCTCTCTCTGCCCCTCCCCTGCTACCCTGTCCTTTTGGCTCTGTCTCTCTCTCTCTCTTTCTTCCTCTTTGTCTTTCTCATTCTCTTTCTGTTTCCCTTTCCCTTTCTCTTTCTCTTTCTTCCTCTCTGCCTCTCTTCAAAATAAATTAAAAAAAAAGAAAGAAAGAAAAAGAATTGTTTTATTCCAGCAATAGAAGAGAAAGTCGGATTTCTATAAGGCATTCCGAGCATTGCTTTGGCAGAGAAAAGGAGAGATCAGATAGTCTGGAAGAGAATGAGGAAATGGAATTATTTTTTTCTATGTAAATTTTGTATTCTAAGATGATAGTTTACGATTCTGCTACGGAGAAAGTGAATTTCAGGTACGATTCTGCTACGGAGAAAGTGAATTTCAGGGGATTAAAGTTACCTCTTAGAATATAAATCCCAAAGAAAAGTTTTTCTTTTCAAAAAAGCTGTTACCATTTGGGACGCTTGGGTGACTCAGTCGGTTAAGGGTCCGACTTCAGCTCAGGTCATGATCTCACAGTTTGTGGGTTCGAGCCCTGCGTCGGGCTCTGTGTCGACAGCTCAGAGGCTGGACCCTACTTCGGATTCTGTGTCTCCCTCTCTTTCTTCCTTCCCCCACTTGCACTCTGTGTCTCTGTCTGTCTCTCTCCCCCCCCCCCTCAAAAATAAAGAAACATTAAAAAACAAATTTGTATTTAAAAAAAAAGCTGTTGCTGTTAAAGACTAAAGATGAGAAAAAAATCTAAAATTACCTTTTTACAATAAAGACTTGGGGAAAGAATACAAGATACTTCTGAGAGCAACAACACTAATCTGAATTATCTAAGTAAAGGGGCATTCTGATTTATCAGGTATTCTCATTCATAGAAAAATTCAATGTATTTTGTGCACAAATGAGTACTTGTAAAAAAAAAAAAAAAACAATCCAGAAAATAATGATGACATTGTAACTATGGTGAACAGTTTATTATTTGCTTTCTAAATGAGGCTCTTGCCTCAAGATCCTATGTAAGAATGTGATTTATTCCATTCTAGAGCAATAGCAGTCATAGAGAAGTTCAAATAAGCTGAAAGATGATTAACTATAATGTGAGCTCTAATGTTTAGGGTGAGTTGGTCCTTTGGTACACTGTGGATATTCACCAGAAGATAAAGTAGCCCTTCCGGAAATTTAGGTGTGTCTTAATATACTGACTGGAAATTCACTTGTGAGCATGCTTCTACGCCTAATGCCACTCTGGCGGATGGCTCCCATCTCATATTCACCTTGTGGTGTCCTGTATCTGTGATGAAACAGCAGTGTCATCCTCCGTCACGGTCACGGAAGAAACCACTCGCAGAGCTGTGGGATTAGTGCTGAGAGTTCTTGATTCCATTCTGAGACAGGTGTGGCCTAGTTTGAGCAAATCTGATCTACAAACCCATCAGTTCACAAAACAGATAAATTAAGGAGTGGTTACTTTCATTTCAAAAGGATTTGCTGCAGGGTTCCTTAAAACAGGCGTATCTAAAGGGTGTAATATACCCAAAAGCCCACTGGATTATTAGTAACCAAGAGGTCTAGTTTCTCTACTGGCTAATTAACCAGATTAATGAAGTGAATCTTTCATGAGCGTTCTCTGTGTGTTGGATATACAACCGTCGTAGTCCTTGTCCTTAAGGCATTTATAGATGCGAGAGTGAAACAGATGTGGAAACAAATCACGGGAGTCAATTTTTGATGGTGGAGGCAACTGGCCTGTTGGGAGACCACTGTGGTCTAAACAAGGTGAGAGAGTGAATTGTAGGGGTAGACCCATGGCAACTTTAAAGGGAATCGCAAGCAGGCCTTGGGCAGCTTAGGAAATTAAGAGTCTGCCCAAAGTGGTTGATCTTTGTATACGGTCTTTCTTCGGTGCTTGACAGGAAGTCTAAGACTGTCTGTAGAACCAGGTTATCCACACCTACAAAAGGTGAAAATGGTCTGCGTTATCAACGCAACAGGGGATTGTGAGGTGCATATGAAATGTTATGTCTTTTTAAAAATGAAAGTACAATGTAAGTGCTTCATTGTTAGCTGTAATCTTAGGAGTTTATTTATAATATTACGAAGGTGATGACTGTATCTACTGTTGGGTGCCTCCAACTTGGCCAGACACTTTTAGACATTTGAGGGGCGTTATCATTCAGCTGAGTCCAGTGCGCTGAGCCTAGGCCTTTAAAACACCAAGATATTTCCACTAACTGCTGAAATTTATGTTGCTACTCTAATATATAACATATATAATGTGAAATTTTATAAACTTTCTGTCCTGTTTTATAATTTGAAACACACCTATACTAAGATGAGTTTGTTAGACCACTGGAACTATTGATTTCAAGGTCACCGTACCTGCATCTAAGCCAGAAGTTGCTGCTGCCGCCTCCACTGCTGCCACCTGCACTGACTGTCACCGAATCTGGTGACTTAGGCACTCAGTCTGGCCACCACAACTGCCTCCAGACCCTTGTGTGTCCCACCCGAACTTGCAGTAGCAACACCAGCAGGTCGATGGCCTGTGTTCAGTTCTGCCTTCCAGATCTCATTGGTAGGACATAATTTACATGAAGGACTCTAGCCAAGAGGGCGCCTAGAGAATGTAGTTTTTTATATTTCTAGCCTCCATCTAGAAGGAGGATAGAGTGAAGGGTTGAGAGAGCCAGGCTATAGAATCTGCCCGATCTTATTTATGTTGCTTATTCCGAACCATTTGTAAGGTCCATGAACTTCTTGCGAAGAGGGAGAAAAACTTCGGAGCCAGAATATTCAAAGAGAAAGTTTGTGTTTTCACGCCTGAGCTAGGAAAGGGCCTGGTGGCTTTGAAAACTGGAAGAGGTGGAAGTGACTAGATTATTTCAAGTGCAGGTGGAGAAGTAAGCAGGAATCCGATCATGTAGGCTTTTCTAAAGCATGTTAGAATTTTAGGTTTTCTCTTAAGAGAAGCATCTTAGGTAGGGAAATGGTATAATTCAATTTGCATTGTATAGCCTCACTATGATTGCTTTGTGTAGCATATATGTAGGATCTAGGAGACTGCATAAACCAGGAAGAGTGAAATCTAAGAAATCAATAGTCTAGGCAAGAGAATATGGTGGCAGAGTGGAGGAACAAAGAAATAGACCGATGTGGACTATATTTCAGCATTTTATTGACAGGACTTTGTAATAAATTGGGTGATAGAGGTGTCAAGAATGGGTCCCAGCTGTTTCATTGTTTTGTCCCTTTAGGGGAGTTTCCAGGTATTGAGCTCTAAGTTTTTTTAGGAGAGTCAAAGAAGATTGTGTCACAATTCTCTATTTTATCAGGATGGGGTAGACTGTGGGGAGCGCTTCTTTTTGGGGGAGAGACTGAGGATGCCTTTCAAGTTTCTCAGTAGTAATGTGACTCCACTTCAAAGGTTACGTCTCCTAAATGCAGCATTTAGGAAAGCCAGAATATAGGAAAATATTTACCAGAAAGTTATGTCGTTTTCCTCTATACTAACGTGTATATGTTCACAGACGTAATGTAAATGTGTCCATGTGGGTTTTGCTAACATATGAAGTAATTTACCTAAAAGTGACTAAGAGACTTGCCCAGCTATTTGAAAAGAGAACAAAGGGATCATCATTTTTTATTTAAAAATAGCACGTGTATCAGCCCGTGCCTATTGTTGGTAAGGTAGCGAACAGCTCAGGAAGAGGCCGTGATGAGTATGGCATGTGGTCTGTTGAAGCCTAGTGCAAAAGGCAAGATTGAATTGTCTAAATGTTTTACCTGAAGTCCCGTTTAATTATCACCCTCTTCAGGTCCTATAAATTTCGATTCCACCTAATTTCTGCCTAATGAAAAGTGAGATGTGAAGCCTTTCATCGGTTCCCAAGCCGCATGTTTTAATGATTCCTCATATTTAAGCAAATCACGTGGTCTCCAAAGCTAATGAGATGAGTGTATTTACTGTGAATTCTCTGACGGCTCACTCAGTGAGACTTATACATAAGTAGTTGAATTTAATTTTGCAGTTACTCTTTTTGAGTCCTGTGCATAGGTTCTAGAAGGATCCTAGATTTGCAAAAAGTAGCCTTTGGATCTCCTCTCTGGTCCCTTCTCCTGCTTCTAAGTCCTCCAATGTTCCATTATCACGTTTTAGTTGTGAATTAATTAGTCTCATATTGCTCATGTCGCAGGAATATAAAACTGTAAAGTTAATATCAAGTTTCATGCAAATGGAAAAGCGTTTGAGGGTCAGATTTGGTGGGGTGTTTTTGAAGCACCAGAGGAGTCAAGGAGAGAACTAAGCATGTACTTTTTAACATGATAGGACTTGTTGGCTAAAAGCACGAATATTTGCTGCTTTCAATATGGTGGCTGCTTCACTGGCCTTTGAAAGTTCTATTACCCTTATTGTCTATGAAATGAGGGCAATGTATATTGATTTTCTGTTTTGCTTCTCAGCTATTTGAGGTTTGCCAAGACCTATGCTCCTTCCTCTTTTAATGTGCATCCATTTGTCTATATCGTTGCTAACATGGTTACCCTATAGTTTATAGAAGACTTTTTTCTTAGAATTTTTTCAAAATTAGACCCATGACCAGGTGTGCTTTTCTACCACGTGTCACTCATTATATGAATATATTCCATAGCTGATCATTAAGTTGTCGTTCTCAAAGGCTCTATAATCAGCAAATTGCACAAATCTCTTCCCAGTTCACCTCTTAAGTGGAAGGTCATTTTCACTCTTGTGTATCTCTGTCATATTGTAGAGAACAGAAACAGTGTGGCTTTCTGTGGAAGCAGTTTTTCTTTGTCCAGACTTATTTTATGAGTCTGACTTATAATTCAATAAACAATATTTACAATGCACACAATAAAAGAGTAATTACATAAATCTTCTCTCATTTGTTTTCAGTATTGAGCTAGTCACCATTCTACTTAGTGCATTGTTTCCATGTCTTAGATTTAGAGGTCATTCCTTAAGCCAGAATTCTTCTGGCACCGCCCCCTCCGCCCCCTCCCTCCCCCGCAGGATTACCAGAGCGGAATTTTTAGTCCTTATGGGGAGCCGTGTAATAACCAAGCATTTGACTTGATGGAGCTCAGCAGGCCAGGTTGTGGTGGCAGACAGATCTGCCAGGTGTTTGGTAGAGTTTGAAAGACTGCCGACCTTCTAAATACGAGTAAATGTGGGGCTTTCAAGAGTCTCATTTGCTCAGCATAACCCATCACTTACTAAAACTGCAGTAACTTTAAGCAGTTATTTAGGATATGTAAATTGCGTGTTGGTAATTCTTGTTGCTTTTATGTATCTGAGATTCATTTCCGCTTCTTCAGACGGGGGCTTGGGGGGCTGGTTTTCACCGTAGTGTACGAGGAATGGGACAGCATGAATCTGTTAGGAACAAGTAGGGAAAATCTGCCGGCAAGTAGAGGGGGATAAGGATCTGTGGAGGATTCTTCTGGGCTTTCACTTTCAGTATTGCAGTATTTTTTACTTCTACAGACATATATGAAATTTTATAGTAATCAAAACTAAAATCAAGGTATCAATACTTTTTCAAAAAACAGATCAAATGAAAGCCTCAATTTTAGTGAAAAGTGAAAGAAAACTATGACAAAAACACGTGTTCTACAGCTTTATGCTTCATCACTATCATTTACTGGCACGATATATTGTACCGGTAAAAAGACTTTCTGTGGTTTACTTATAGATTATTGTCTAATCTAAGTTCTTAGGTCTTAAGATCTAAGATTATTGTCTAATCTAAGTTCTTATTACTTGATTATTTAAACTTTTACCTTCTAAAATTATCATTAAAAATCTTGAGAGACGTTATATATTTATTAAAAGGTGCTTGAATATTTGGTTGGACTGGCTTTGACGCATATCAAAGTATCCCCCGTTTCTGTCTCTTTAGGAAGTGTCTCCTCCCATTTCCTTTCAATTCTGAAGTCCTACTAATAAAACCAATGGCCATTATCTATTGACTGGGACAGACGCTTTTCGAAACACGGGTAGTTCTTCCTTCCGTTCTCATCGCAACCCTGTAGTTAAGTCCCATTTCTTTCCCTGTTTTACAAATGAGAACTTTGAAGCAGGCGCAGAGAGGTTGAGTAACACGGCAGGGTCACACAACTAGTGAGTGACAAAGGCAAAATTCAAATCCAGAGTCATCCCCCACAGCTGTTGCCCTCTGTTACTTCTCCATCCCGGCTCCCTGAATAGAGATGTTGTCATTTTATGTCAGTCAGCAGGTATTTAGCAAGCATTTACTGGGTGTTTATAAATAAGACGAGGAATATCGAGGAAGTTTTATATCGTGTTAAATGTTGAGAGTCTAATGGGAACTTACTAAAAATAGGCACACACCAAAAAACATAAAATGCAAGTCAGAGGGCTCGTACTAGGACCATTAAGTTCCTCTTGAAATGGTGGGAAAGGGAAGATTACTCTGGGAGGAATTCAAGTTAGTTTTGTAGAGGAAAAGGTGCTGGTGGGATTGAAGCTTTCAGGGAAGGTGTGAGCGAGGCCTCAAAGGTAGGTTTAGGCAGAATGTCGAGGACCTTGAATGCCGCACTAAAGGGGCTTGGGCATTAGGCCATTACAGGTGAGTAGCATGATAATATTTACATTTTAGATACAAAATGAGAGCAGCATGAACAGCGAATTGAAGGTGGCTTAATGGGCTTGGGGAAATAGAGACTGTCTGCAGGATGAGTGGGCATTAACGTGGCAGATAATCCCCTGCTCTTCCCATCCTCAGGAATGGTTGGAGATAGATTGTATTTCGCATCGTTTTGTCTTATCTTTTATTCTGAAGAGTAACTCCCCAGCAATGCTGGAAACAGGAAAGAATGCCTATCATTAGCAGACCATTCACTCTGAAAGGTAAAAAGCAGACAGGTTTGAACGGGGAAGGACAGCCGCACTCCACAGCATGCAGGAGAGGACTGCTCAGAGAAGACAGGGGCTCTGGCTGTGCTGCATGTCAGACACCGTGGCCTCCGTGTCAGGAGGGGCGGGAGGCCACGGGCAGGGTGATGGGCGGGGAGGCTGCGTGGCAAGCCGCTCACCTGGGCAGAAGGCAGGTGATGCTTTTGGCCGCAGCCCAGGGCAGTGAATCTGGAGCTTTAGCTAGAGGCAGAGTAGTGGATGGGTAGCTAGTATCACACCGAGGACAAATGGGAAGCCCCACTTCTGTAGGGACAGCAGCCAGCCCCACCTGTCGGCATGCCTCCGGCGTCCATGACAGGTAAACAGAAGTTTCCAAACAGGAAGACGGAGAGCCCGGGATTGCAAGTCATTCGAGGTTAACCGGTGCCGTAAGGAAGACACCAGATGCAACCAACAGAGCCAGTGCCTAAGGAAACCAAAGTAACAGGCCTAACAAGGAGTCTTTACATAAGAGGAGGCAGTATCCTCAGAAAGACCTAAGGAATATCGGATCTATAAAAAAATATAGATAGTGAAAGCCTTAAACACAATTTTTGAAATTGAAAAAAATAGCAAGTCAGTAGGGTGACACCATGGACCCAGTTTAAAAACAAAGTAGGTGACAGATCAAACAGAGGAATTCCCCCAGAATATAGTACAAAAAGACAGATGGAAGGTATACAAGAAGAGAGAGAGGGAAGATTGAACCAGAAGTCTCAACATTTATTGCGTAGAAATAGCCAAAGGAAAGAAGAGATGAAATGGAGGAGAGAAAACAGTAGAAGAAATAGAAGCTGATGTACTGAATTGGACTGTGGACCGTGGAGCAGAGTGACGGGTCAACGACCATTGCCTAGATAAAGAGATAATGCAAAACCTTCCAGAAAGGAGAAGAAACTCATTACCTAAAAAGGATGGTAATCAGATTGCAATTGTCTGCAGCACCGTATTTGTCATAGATGCCGTGTCTACACCATGCGTCGTGTGTGTGTGTGTGTGTGTGTGTGTGTGTGTGTGTGTGTGTGTGTTTGTACCCATGTAAGTAGTAGATACTACAGAGGGCTGCTCATATCCGCCCCCCACCCCTCAGCTTCCGGACTGAAGTGCCCATTCCCCAGCTGTGTGTTGGCTGCTGACAGTAATTCCATCATTATTTCCCATATTGCCCTCTGCTGAAGAAAGCCACCTTGCCCAAGGTCATAGCCCCTTCCCTGGAGTGGCCTGTATCCAGTGGCGTGTCAGTTTGGAGAGATCAAGGCCTCACCTGTTTCTACAATTCAGGTTGACTCTGAAGGGTCATCGCATCTCCGGGGCTCACTGTGCGGTTATCTAAGGCTGCCGGTGTTACTCATTGAAGTTCAACTTCTCCCTCTTCCCACTCCCGTGTTCCTCACTTGCCCACAAGTGTGGATGCTGAGGCCACCTCCCAATAGACTTCCTGCATGCACACCTCGGAGTTGGTTTCCTCAGAGCTGGTTTTGCCAGAGAATGCAACCTGTGCAGTATTCTCTTTAGCCACCCTTGAGACATTGACGAAAATTGACTACGTGTTAGGGTGCAAAGAAAATCCCAACGAATTCCTTCAAAGGAAAACCAAAAAGACCACATTCTCTCACCACAGTACAATGTGATTAACAACAGTCCCCCCAACCACCAACACACATGCGTCCCCCCCCCCACACACACACCTCTTCAGAATTCAGGTGCTGTGCATACAGCAGTCACTTATATGAAAGTAATATTTTAATGAAAATGGTGCGTACCAACTAAAGTAGGTACAGAACAAGTTCTCGGGGGACAGAATGAATGCAATGAATTTGAAATGAAACATAAAGCTATCCTTATTTTCTAGTTTACCAAAATGTTTTTCTTAAATGCAGTACATTGGTAACTGGCATTTGATACAACCTTGGAAGGAAGACTTAAGTAATTAAATAAACGCAAACCTTTAAAATGTGCTCAACCTTTTGGGATGAGCACTGGGTGTTGTATGGAAACCAATTTGACAGTAAATTTCATATATTAAAAATAAATAAATAAATAAAATGTGCTCAAGTGAGATGGACTCAGATGTGAATACTGCCCAGCATGTTTGCATCCTAAGCTACAGCCGCCATCGCCCTTGGTGACTTCCATCTCCATAGAGGTGGTCCATTGAGTACTTTGGTCTCTTTGTGTGACCCTCCTTTCTTTAGTATTCTTGCCTTCCGTGTGACCTCAGCTGTGGTGACACCTTAAAACTGGTCATTATAAATTATAACCCCGTCGGAGAAGGTCATTGGAAAGACGTGACCGTCAGTCGACCCAGTCGATCAGAGGCCCCCCACCCCCATTCCCTGTCCTTGGAAAAGGGTTCTGCTTGCCTTGCTCCCCACCAGTGGCTGCTCCAAGGACGCAGCCTTAAGCTAATGATACGGAGTTGAGGACACCCGCACAGTATATGTGACTCAACCCAATTAAGGTTAAGGTGTGGCTGGCAGGTACAGGGATCCCTTCATCTTGCTGCCACCCAAGTTCCTCTTGCTTATTAAAACTGCCACTACTGACCTCTTTCTTCAGTTTCTCCCTGCCCTCTGAGTACCGGGGCCAGTTTCAGATTACACCCGGCAAATCCCAAGAGGGTTGTGAACCAACACACCCTCTCCACTCACTTCCAGTAACTTCGAGTATCTCATCCCTTAACTTTCCAGCTCACTTCTTCTCACGCCGATTTCAATAATCCTCCCACCAGGAGCTCCAATCCATTGATCTACCTTTTCGTTGTCTCTCGCCCCTCCAACCCCAGGCCCTCACTTTCTTAGTGTAATGTGTGTTGTCCAATATTATTATCATCACTACCTTGAATACACCTTCAACCCCCCTCACTCCTCTCTTGTTTTGCTGTTTTCTTTGGGCAAAGCCCCGCCCTTCGTTAAATTCAGCTTTCGACCAAATGCTGAGTGTGGCTGGAGAAGAACACAGCTATCCTGAAAGATCTCCCTCTGCGTTCATGACTGCTCACCTAACCTCACTAACAAAGGGCCTGACGGGGTTCCTCAGTGCTGCTCGGCAGTCACATTATACTTTCCCGGTTCATTCACTTTCTTGCTCTTAAAATGTATTCCAAACCTTCTTTTTTCTCCTGACATCCGCAAACCTCCTCCCCGGCCTTCCCCTCAGCTGATGACAGTCTTGCTGCCCTTTCCACCGCACAATAGAATCAGTCAAAAGAAAACTTCTGGAGGGAACTTTAGAGATGTTCCATAGTTTGTTTAGGGGGGTGATTACTGAGTTGATCCATTCGACAAAATTCACGGGGCAGTTACGCTTAAAACCAACACGTGTTGGGGCGCCTGGGTGGCTCAGTCAGTTAGACAACTGACTCTTGATTTCGGCTCAGGTCATGATCTCACGGTTCATGGGATGGAGCCCCATGTGGGGCACTGCACAGAGCCTACTTGAGATGCTCTCTCCCCCTCTCTCTGCCCCTCCCCCACTCACTATCACGTAGGTGTACATGCATGCACGCTCTCTCAAATAAAGAAACTTAAACCGATACATGTTATCTGTGTAAGTTATGTCTCAATAAAAATTACAAATAACTTCAATAGGTTCCCACCGCTGCACAGAACCACTTACCTGCGTCAGGCTCTGTATTTGGTCTTGTTGCTCAGGCTGGATGCTGCTTGGCCTAGATAAGGCCAGCTCCCCTACTCCTGCACTGGATTCCATTACTCCAGCATTTCCTGCTTCTCCTTCCCGCTTCGTCTCCCTCCTGCTTCCCTTTGTTGGGTTGTTCGTATCAGCGTGTAAATGTGCTATTATTTTTTAATTAATTAATTTTTTCATTTACATCCAAGTTAGTTAGCATATAGTGCAACAGTAATTTCAGAAGTAGATTCCTTAGTGCCCCTGACCCATTTAGCCCATCCCGCCTCCCACAAGCCCTCCAGTAACCCTCTGTTCTCTATATTTAAGAGACTTTATGTTTTGTCCCCCCTCCCCGTTTTTGTATTATTTTTGCTTCCCTTCCCTCATGTTCATCTGTTTTGTATCTTAAGTTCCTCATATGAGTGAAGTCCTATGATATTTGTCTTTCTCTGACTAATTGCACTTTGCATAATACCCTCTAGTTCCATCCACATAGTTGCAAATGGCAAGATTTCATTCTTTTTGATTGCCGAGTAGTACTCCAGTGTGTGTGTGTGTGTGTGTGTGTGTGTGTGTGCGTGTATGCGCGCATACACGCACACACACACACACACACACACACACACCACATCTTCTTTATCCATTCGTCCATCGATGGACATTGGGGCTCTTTCCATACTTTGGCTATTGTTGATGGTGCTGTTATAAACATGGGGGTGCATGTGCCCCTTTGAAACAGCACACCTGGATCCCTTGGATAAATGCCTAGTAGTGCAATTGCTGGGTCATAGGGTAGCTCTATTTTTAATTTTTTGAGGAACCTCCGTACTGTTTTCCAGAGTGGCTGCATCAGTTTGCCTTCCCACCAGCAGTGCAAAAGAGATCCTCTTTCTCCGCATCCTCGCCAACATCTGTTGTTGCCTGAGTTGTTGATGTTAGCCATTCTGACAGGTGTGAGGTGGTATCTCATTTAAACGTGCTGTTATTTCTCCCAATTTAAAATTCACCCTCTCCCCCAGAAAAACCTCTCTTCATACCACTTTTTTCCATTTACTGCTCCATTTCTCTTCTCCCCTTTTAGCAAAATTCCTCAGAATACTTGCCTGTATTCACTCTTCCCAGCTCTACTCCCCTTTTCTCTGGAAACCACATTAATCAGTGTTTTGCTCATCTGCAGGCCTCTGGAACCACTCCTGTCAAGGATATCCATGACTCCATATTGATAGATCTAGTGTTCAGCCCTGAGTCTTTACCCTGCTTGACTTCTCAGCAACATTGGGCACTGTTGAGGATTCTCTGTCCTTGACATTTTTCTTCACTGCCTTCTAGGAGAGGACCCTTCTGTAACTCGTCTTACCTGCTGGTTGTTTCTTCTCCATCTCCTTTGCTCATCTCTCCTTGTCTCCTTGGTTTTCCAATGATACGGTGCCCCGATGTGTCATCTCACTGCCTTCACAATCTTACCCAACTGGTACCTTTAAATGTCTTAACAATGCCGTGGACCCCCAAATTGTCATTTGCAGTTTAAAAGACTCCTCTGAAAAGTACACTCATACCCAACCATGTATTTGAAAACTTCACTTGGATATCTAATAGCAGTCCAAACTTAATACATTCAAAACCAAACTATGGAGGATTTTCCCTACCAGTTGAAGATTTACTATAAAGCTATAATAATTAAGACAGTATAATGTAGATACATGGATAGACAAAACGTCCAATGGAACCAAACAGCAAACTAATAAATAGACTCATACCTACACAGAAATCATATAATAACAGAGTCATCACTGGAGATTGGTAAGGAAGGAGGAAAACTATTCAATATATGGTGCTGGGGTAATTAAATGCCCATAAGTGAAAAATGGAAATGGATGCCCCCCTCAGATTATAGCCAAAGTCAATTCTAGGTGGATCAAGAATTTTATTTGGAAGGCAAAATCTAAAGATTTTGAGGACAATAGAGAAGAGTATCCTTATGTTCCTGGAGCAGGGAATAATTCCTTCAGAAACAGCACAAATCATAAATGAAAAGTTTGATTAATTTCATTAAAATTTAGTATTTCTGTTCATCAACAAAAGACATACTAAAGAAAACCCAAAGACAAGCTTCATCCTGGAAAAAGATACATGCATCGTAAAAAGTGACAAAAAAATAGAAGTCAGAATATATTAAGAATCATAATCAAAAAGAACAAGAAAAGCCTAGTAGAAAAATGGAGAAAAGACAAGAATAAGCATCTTACAAAAGTGGATGTTTATGAAAGGACACTAAACTTCTCTAGTAATTACAGAAATGTGAACTGTAAGAATACAGTGAGACACCATTTAACACCCACCAGTATGGCAAAATTAAAGAGTCAGCCAGTATGAAATGTTGGATTTTATGTGGATAACGGGAATTATTATGCATTGATGGTTGAGGGCAAATTATTACAACCACTTAAGAAAATGGCTTGGCGGTACTTAGTATAATTGAATATGCATGTGCAGACAAAACTGTTGTACGTATACACTGTACTATGTACAAGAATGCTTGTAGCAGAATGTGTGTGTGTGTGTGTGTGTGTGTGTGTGCGTGTGTGTATGTCAAAAGCAAGGAGTGGAGAAGGAAAGGGGGAAAGAGAAGAAATTAGTTCAATGTCCCTCAACAGGAAACGGAATAAAATATGCTCAGTCATACATTGGATTTATATAGTAATAAATTAATTATGACTATAACAACATGGAGAAATCTGAAAAACAGTGTTTTGAAAACTAAACAAGGGAATCTTTAAATAAAATTGAGAGTAACGGGCACCTCCGGGTAGACGTAGGGATGGGATAGGTGGAGTCAGGATAAAGTCCCGCACAGGGGACTTCAAAGTTGTTGCTTTATTTTAATTCACCTAAATAGTGGGTACACAGGTATTTGTTTCATTTGTCAAAAATTTTCATATATATTAAATACCATTTTTGTAAGTAGATGTCAGAATTAAAATTGAAGTTTTGGAAGTGCTTCACTTAGAATAAAAAAAGACTAATAAGTAGGTCATGAATACTCCCACATCTTTCATTTTTTTTTTTAACCTCTTGTTTCTTTTACCTTCAATTTGGAGTTATTTGTAACCATTTTCCCCCTCATATGAGCTAGTACTAAAGCTGATACAACTGTAACATTTTGAAAAATCTTTTGAAATCCATGCAAACTAATTCGTTTTAAATCAAGTTGTTAGGATACAAGTCTTTCACAGTAATGAACTAGGTTCATATTTTATGTGATCCCCATAATCTGTTGATAAAAAATATTATTTTTGATTATTTTTGATTATTATTATTATTATTATTTTGATTATTATTGCCCTCTCAACTTTACAACAGGCCACAGAAAAAGCCTAGTGAATGAAATTTTTCATCGCTCAAAGTTTCATGCATTCGTGCTGTTTCCAGGAAAAATCAGTGCCATCAATGTATACGTGTATTTCGTAAACAAATAATTCAAGTGTTTCCTGTAGCTGGTGTTTTTCTTATTAACACTGTATGACTGACTTTAATCTATATGTGAATATGTATTTAATAGGAAATTGCCCGGCATTTACGCCCTGGAACGCTCAGAGCAATCTTTGGTAAAACTAAGATCCAGAACGCTGTCCACTGTACTGATCTACCAGAGGATGGCCTATTAGAGGTAAGATAAAGAAAGGTAAACATCATATTTGTATTTCAAACTCGTAATTTCAGCAGTTCTGGCGTGTGTAAGAGACCTTTTAATATTCTTGGATTATATACTACTACTTGGCCATCTGATGACTTCAGACTGCAACTTTAAATGACCAAATTGTAAGATGCTGTGTGTAACTCAAAGAATTAAGGTATTTTTGTGATTGGCATATATTACGTAGATGGCAATATTTTAATGTATACATTTAACAATAATTTTAAAAAACGAAAAGCTATGGGGCGCCTGGGTGGCTCAGTTAGTTAAGGGTCCGACTTTGGCTCAGGGCATGATCTCACAGTTCCTGGGTTTGAGCCCCGCATCGGGCTCTGTGCTGTCAGCACAGAGCTGGCTTTGGATCTTCTTCTGTCCCCCTCTCTCTCTGCCTCTCCAGCGCCAAAAATAAACAAACATTAAAAAAGGAAAGAAAAGCTACAGGATTCATTAGATAATGTGAAATGTGTTTTAAAATCAGGTAAAAATACCATTACCTTAAGTTTCTAGTCATAAAAACACGTAAGGAAATTAAGAAGTCAAATATTCAGTGCGATAATATTAAAAGTAATCGTTACCATTTACTGACTATATGCTGGGTTCTATCTAGCATGATAGATAAACACTTTGTATAAATTAATTATTTTAATCTCCAAAGGAACTTTAATAGGTTATTACTATTATGTCCATTTTTTCAGTAAAATAAATTGAGACACAGAAGTTAAGTAGTAACATTCTTAAATCAAACCGCTCCTGTAGGACAGAGCCATATGTTGACCTCTCATCTGTGTATTAGTGAATATTAGTCTGGTTGGGTTTTTAAAAAGCCATTTCTAGGCCAACAGCAAATAAACTTTAAAAAAAAAATTGAAGTTTCATTTTGCAGTTTTAACGCTTTTGTATGTCAAAAGGAACTGAAATGAAATGAAAAGACACATGATAAACCGAAGTGATTATAGCATCAATGACAGAAAACGATTGACACCCTCAAAACATACTTATTTTAGAGAGTATTATTTATGTTTTATGTCAAATTTATCAGTCTTTTTTTTTTTTTTTTTTGCCTCTCAAGTCATACAAAGAAAAAGTCTTCCCCCACATTTTGTTTTCATTTTCTTACATTGAAATGTTCAGTCCACCTGGAACTTGACGTATGGTGTCGGGTGCGGACTAGTCAGCTGTCACAACATCGTTAAATCCTTCCTGCCTTCACTGTTACTTCTCATTTATTAAAGGCTTATACACATCTGTGCCTGTTTCTGAACTTTCTGTCTTTTTCAATTGGCCTGTGCCAACAAAGTACTGTTTTTATTATTGTACTTGATACTTTGAAAAAATTTTCTTGCTTTATTCTTGTAAGTTTATTCCTCCACAGGAACTTTACCCCACTCCCCCAGGATGTAAGCGGGACCTTGTCTAACATTATGCTTATAAATTAATGTGGAAGTCACTTATCTATAATTGTGAGTCTCCCAATGTGTATGCGTCTTCTTTTATGCAAGCAATAGGGTGTTTTTTCATAGGGGTCTTGACGTGGCATATTAAATTTATTCTCATCCGTTTTTGCTTTTGTTGCTATCGAGAGTGACTTTGTTAACTCCATTAAGGTTTTTTGCTATAATCCAAGATGTTAATGTGATAAACATGTGATTACATGTTAATGTATTCTTATCTAAATTATGCACCCCGGTACGAAATTTTGACATACTTGTGAAATATAAAAATGTAACAAACTTCATTTTGTAATTACCCAGGGTATGCCATGTTTATTTAAAATTTTCACCAACTTTATAAATAAGTCCTTTTACCTTCTGAGGGTTTAGGACCCACAGACTAGGTTTGAGTACAGACTTTTCAGTAAAATTGAAATATCATTAAATTATGAAATGTATTATTTTATGAAATTTATGAAACTTATTTTGTTTATTACAAAGCCGTTTACTAAATGACTAAAATCTCTCTAACTTAACTGCTCGGGAGATTTCATTGTGTTAATAACAGTGTGGTTTAGAGAATTCATCAAAAACCAGAAGTTGTAGCTGCAGCAGCCTGGTGATTCGTACTTGACGTAACCTTGGATAAGTCCCTTTTTCTTTCCATGTCTCACTTTTATCAGCAAAACGGAACAAAGACTGCTGACAGAACCAAGGGATGTTCTCCTAGTTAGGGATTAACCGTTGCAGATTGTTACTTGGCTTTAAATGATAAAGTATTATAAAACACTTAGAAGTCAAAATTGTTATCTGTTCATAGGTCTCTAAAGCGAAATTCAGAGCGTCGTAAAGACAAGCTGTTGGATCAGGGGAGCCCTTTATCCTCCTGCTCATTAAGAGAACACCCTTTAGATGTAGGTTGACCGTAAAATGGATTGCCTAATCCAGGAACTTTCCGAAAGGCAGCTCCATTCAGACAAGATGCTAGGACAAAGGACATAAACTGGAACTGTCATTGGCACCCTGGGATTATGGGCTCCCTGTTTATATGGGGAGCCAGGGAAATGGAAAAAAGTTACTTTTCCTTAATCTTTTCCTCATGTGATATTTCCTGAGCTGAGTTTATTTATTGTCATATGTGTAGATTTTAGAAGGTATGGTTTCAATTCATATTTTATTACCATCTATTTTATGTACTTATTTTTGTAGCCAGTGATTACAGCACGTATTACTTGCTGGCATTGTAATGGGATTTCAGAGTCAAACAAGACATTTCTCTTGTCCTTATTGAGCTCACAATAAGTTTTAAGGTCAGGGATCTTTTTTTTTTTTTTTTAGTGTTTATTTATTTTGAGAGAGAGAGAGCGAGAGCAAGCTGGGGAGGGCCAGAGAGAGGGAGACACAGAATCTGAAGCAGGCTCCAGACTCTGAGCTGTCAGCCCATAGCCCGACACGGGGATCAAACCCATGAACTGTGAGATCATGACCTGAGCCGAAACCAAGAGTCAGACACTTCACCGACTGAGCCACGCACGCGCCCATGGAAGTCTTAACATGAATATAGCAATCGGATTTATTCAGATGCTCTGAACTGTGACATAGCCATTTTTGTGGTTATAGGAATAAATGACAGTATCTCTGGTATGAGACATCTTATAAGGCTGTTTCACTGGTAATGTTCCGGATACTTCATTGGTAGTAACTCTAAAGATCTTAAATTTGAGCTGTAAAGAAAGCATTAATGGCAAAGTGTATAGCAAAAGTAGTTGAAAGAAATTCTTTAATTAAAGAACTAAAGAAATATTAGTTTTTTACTAAGGGCAAAGGATTCGGAAAGGTGAGGCTTCAGCAAGACAGGTGTCCTCATATTGCTGAGGACAGCTACATGGCAACAGGTATTGCAAGCCACGGAGTTTTTCCACTGGGTTCCAGAATTCTACTTCTTAGAATCTAACCAGAGGAGGAGGGCGGGGGGGGGGGGGGGGGGGGCAGGACTACAAAATAGAAAGTTCCCTGCACAGATGCTCATTGAAGGAGTATTTGGGGCAATTGAAATCGGAAATAATGTGCGTGTCCAAAGGTCCCTCCTCTGAGAAGGCTTTCCTGATCCTCCCTGCCTGTATCAAAGGTCCTTCCATGTTTTCATAGGGTTTTGCTTCCCTCTCACATAGCAGCATAGCCCACAGCTGACACAGCCCTGCACCCTGCACTCCGCACTCATTTCATCGTGCTAGGTTTCCTCATTCCATAAATGAAGATAATAGCAGTGCCCGCCCTATCAGGTAGCATGGTGCCTTGCACAGAGTAATTGCTCAACAAATGATAGCAATTATATTGTTATTAACCACAGCACATTGTCTGTTCGCTTACATATATTTCCCCAGAAGACTGAATACTCATAGGGAAGAGAATCTGTCTTGCCCAGCACGTAAATGCTCCTCCATGAATCATTTTTGAAGAAAAAGAGGGAAGGATTTGGTGAAATAAATTATGGTTCATGCACTCCGTGCAGAAGTATGTAACCTTTTTTTTTTTTTTTTTCCAAATAATGATGATGATGATGAGCTACAGCAACAGATTCCAGCCTTGGTTGCACATCTGGATCACCTAGGCCATTTTGAAAATACTGATGCCCAGACCTACCCTTAGAGATTCTAATTATTTTTCTTTTGAACAATTTCAGACTTCAAAAAAGTTGCAAGTACAGTGCAAAATAATTTTTTTTTTCATGAACCTTTGGGATTAAGTTGCCAGCATAATGTCCTGTATCTGAATACTTTAGTGTGTGTTTTTAACATAAAGGGGCATTTCCTACATCCAAGTCAGGAAATTAACATTGATATGTTGCTACTGTTTAATCTTTAAACCCCATTCAGGTCTCTCCCATTGCCTCAGTAATGTGTTTTAATAGCAAAAGCATCCGGGTCAGAGTCACCCATTGTGTTTGGTTCTCTGCTTAGTTTCTTTCAATGTGGAACTTGCCTCAGACTTTCTTGCCTGTTGACTTTGGTGACCTTGACACTTTTGACAATAACAAGCAGAGATTCTAATATAATTGGTCCGTTTATTCCTTTGCTCATCAGAAACCTTTCTAGATGGTTTCTGTGTACATTTCTAACGAGACTCTGACACATTGATTTTGCTGAACGGCAGGTATGGCTTATACAAAAGAGTCACTTGTTGGCTCCCCGTTGTCCAGGAAGCTGCGTGATGCCTGTTGGATTTTATGACCCGACATTGTGTATGCCTCCCCCTGCTCCACTTAGCCTGAGTCCTCCTCTCACGCACATCACTGGTGATATTTCTTGAGTTTCACTTCCTCCTTCATCTTTCCCAAAGCTTCTCTGCTGCTCGTGTTCCTTCTGTAGTCCGTTCCCAGCACTGCTGTTTTCTGATTATCTTCATAGGAACAACCAACACTTTACATGTACTGAAGTTGAAATTCTCAAAGTTGCTGAATAGGTATATAGTGGAAAATACAGTGTTTGAATTTTGAATTGTATATAACAAAATAGTATATCAGTCATTGATTCAGATATTTACATTTTTTTAAATTGAAAACACAGCACTGGGGACATGGCAGTAAAGAGGATCCATGCAGCTCCTGCCTTTGTGGAGTTTACCTTTTAGGAGATAGTAATCATAGTAATTGTTTTTTAGAATAACAAGAACATGGGTCTTTCCTCTGTTTTTGTTTTCCTGGTATTCTGTAACTTGGTTATATCACTTTTGTGGTCATAAAACTAAAGTTTTTAAAGTTTATCAAATATTTCATTATATGTGTAAATAGTTGGTCAAAACAAATATGAGTTTGGATATATAATTATTTCTTCATTGATTCCTGTTCTGGTACACTCTGGAAAAAAAGTTAATCAAACATTAGCCAGAAAGAAACAGAGGTGTAGGAATAAAATGGTTGGACAGGCCTGGCTTTCTTGGCCGTGGTTAGTACGGGCCTCTGCACACACTGACGCTCATAATTTATCTTTAGTTTTAGTTTCTATCTCAAAGGAAGAGTTGTGATTTTAACTAGTACACTGTCAAAGAGGGAACAACTTGTACTAAGACAAAAGCGAACAGCTTTCTCTAAGAGATTTAAAAATAGTTCAGTAAGGCTGGGACTTTGACCTTGAGGTGGAAAATGGCAAGAGATAAGGCTAGGAAAGTCATCAAGGGCCTTGTAAAGTCATATTAAGACATCTGAACTTTATCCGGAGGGCAACAGGAATCCAAATAAATGTTTTACACAGGGGAATAGCACAATCGTATCTGTGTTACAGGGATCACTCTGGCTGCAGGATGGAGAACAGATCCAGGGGGAGGGGAGGGGTTCTGGTCAGTCTGGAGGGAGAAAGACCTGGCCAAAGGCTGTTAAGGTAATTTAGGGGAAGATTCTGATAGCCTGAATGGATGTGGCAGTAGGAACAGTCAAGAGACATTTAGGGGGCCAGAACGGATAGCCTCAGAAACTACTTGGATGTGAAGGGTAACCTAGGAGAATGAGACCAGATTAACTCCTGTCTCCAAGTGCAGGTGATGGCGACCGCTGTCGTTATCTGTGACACCTAAATTTCGTAAAACCAAAGTTCTTTCATAAATTTGATGGCAAAGCCTAACGTGATTTCATGTGTAAGTTTTCTACAACCCGCTTAGGTGACTCACTTACGTGTTCAGTGACTCCTATGCAGTACGTAGCATGTGGAGAAGGCTTGAGACAGCCATGGAGAAAGAGCTGATGGCAAAATACAGATTTCTGGGTGATATTTAGGGTGAGGTTTTTGCAGGTGGGTGCATGAGGCAAGATCACTGAGGATGTCAGCAAGAGTGATTGAAGTCCTAAATAAGGGAAGGTGTATTGGAGGGGGAGGTGCCAGAATAAAGGCAGAAGGTCAAAAGGGACTGAAAGCCTTTCTGAAGCTTATGGACAGACGTCCTGGAACAACCGAGGGAGGGAGCTCTGATCAGAGTAGACTCATCTGAATTTAAAATTTCAGAGGTGACGCTCAGGGGAGAGGCTGAGGTTCAGGGTGTGGCCGTGGAAGAGGCCGTGGCCCGGAGCGGAGGCCACCTTCGGTCACCAGAGATGTGGAGGCTTCAGCGTGAAATTAAAGTGAAATTAAAGTCGCCTGGGATCTTGGCCGGGAGGCAGGGTGGAGCGGAAAATGGTGATCCAAAGTTTGAAGTTCCCAGCAAAGGAGGGCCGTGAACCTGAGGCGTGTGACAGCAACGAGGAGGAGAAGAGAGGATCTAGCCAGACGGCAGAGCCTCGGAGTTGAGGGCCTCCGTGCGGGAGAAAGAGGAGCACTGTTTTTACGCGGCTGGCGAGACAAGCTGCACCCAAGGGCCCGAGGAGGTGATGGCTTCGGGGAGATCCAGGTCTCATTTGAGGCCGGGAGGCCTGGTGAAGAAGTTCAAGTTTCAAGGGAGTTTACTTTGACACCGAGGGGCCACAGGGAGCGAGGGGAGAGGAATCCCAGAGCCAGGCAACAGTAACAAGATGGGGGGAAATGGGCGACCGGTTGGAGGTCTGAATGTAGGCCGCCTGGGCCTGGTAGAGCCCATCTTCATGCTCCTCACTGGCATTCTTAGCTTGTGCTTTTTGCCCGTGGTCCCCGCGTGGTTGTTGGAGCTGCATCGATCACTATTGTGGTCCAGGCAGGAGGGGGGAAGAGCAAGGGGCAAGAGGTGAAAAATGCCGGCTCAGTCACCATCCTCCTCCCTGCACACTCTGAGGAGCTTTTCCAGGAGGCCCACCCCACAAACTCTGCCTATGATTTATCTGCTGATTTCGTCCCATGGCCACCCCCTTCTTCAAGGGGAACTGGTAAACGGAGTTCTCTTCGTTGACAACATTGCTCCCTCCAACACAATCAGGTTTCTGTTGGAAGGAAGAAAGGGAGAGTGAGCACTGGGGAGGGGGAGGGCAGCCTGTGCCGCAATGGTCAACAAGAATAACAGGTGTTTAGCCGGGGACTGGGTTTCCAGTAGAATCGGCCCCTGCTGTTCCCCACTGTGGTGGTTCTCAAGCGTCCTACCCTGATCAGCAGCATCTGCATCATCTGACAACTTTGTGGAGCTGAAACTCCCTGGCCCCACCCTAGACTCCTGACTCATAAACTCATAAACTCTGGGGGGTCTGGCCCAGGAATCGGCTGTAACCAGCCCTCCAGGTAATTCCGCTGCCCTAAGGCAGTGGGTGCCCAGCCAAGAACATGCGTCAAAATCGCCCATGGAGCTTTAATTTTTATTTTTATTTCAGTATAGTTAACATGCGGTGTTATATTAATTTTAGATACGCAGTATGGAGTTTTTAGAACTGTAAGCCTGGAGTGCTATCATAGAAGATTCTGGTTAAGTAGATTTTGGATGAGCCTCTTGTATCTGTGGGTTGTTGTTGTTGTTTAAACGTTGCTGGTGATTCTGACATAGCTAATAATTAAACTAGCATTTGGAAACTACTGACCTTTATACCTTTTGGGAAAAAGTTGGCCATGGTTCTGCTTTTGAGGAAAACCTGGACCCTGTCAGACCAGCAAAGGGATTATTTTGCTTCCAGGATTTAGAATTGGAAACAGCAGGCAGTGTCTGGAATTTGAAGGGATCTGTGGTCTCTCTCAATGGATTCAACGGCAGCCAAGGGTTACTACACTTCCAGGGAGGCCTGGCCCCTGATTCGAGAAGTCTGTGGCCTCTCCGAAAGGAGCCAGTCGTGACCTGGTTGATTACCTGGATTTCTTGGCTGACGTCTCAGTGTTGAGGCTGCCATATGCCCTTTCAGGGGCTGACTAGAGGGCGCTGTGTGTGTGTGTGTGTGTGTGTGTGTGTGTGTGTGTGTGTGCACATGCATTAATGCATGCCGAGGCTAACAAGGACCGAGGCCCTGGGTCTCTCACAGCTGTAAGCAGTTTTCCTCAGGTTCTTCACATCTGCACTCACCACTCAACATGGGCATGTGATGCACAGGTGCGGGGGGGGGGGGGGGCCCGAGCCGTATCTTCTCTCCCTGCTGGTTGAGGGTCTGGACCTCTCGGACTTTTGAATCTCTAGTCCCTGCCGAGCATAGTGCAGGCTTTTAGTCAGTGTCTATCAGGTAAACGCATGGAGGAAAATATCATGAATGCGGCCGTGTGCCTCCACCCCCCCCCTTCACATGGCTGAAGTGTCCCACCCTCACGAGGTGAGCCCCACTTTCAAGGGCCCCCATCCCAGCACTCCCTCCGTTTACTAGTTGTCAGAAAAGTCTGTTGCTTCTTTCCCTGCTGACTGTGTGTGGCTAAAACCGGAACTAGGTGCCCTGGAAAGTTGATGGTTTCCATAGATTTTTCGTCCTCTCAAGCAGAGCATTTCAGAAGTCTCTCCACTAACCATAAGAGTATCCTGAAAATATAATGAAAATATAATAAGCATTAGGCTATCAAATTCTAATTCTTTATGGCCCAATTAGTAATAAAGAATTGACGTTTTCTCAGATAAAGGAATCTTGGGCTAAGGAGCCATTTCATGTTCCCTCCCGCATCCTGTCACGTACAGAGCTCATGATTCCTGCTCAATTAATTACTTCTCCCCCAGAGGGTCCACACATGATCTCCATAAGAAAGGGATCCTAATAGGGGCGCCTGGGTGGCTCGGTCGGTTAAGCGGCCAACTTCAGCTCAGGTCGTGATCTCGCGGTCAGTGAGTTCGAGCCCCGAGTCGGGCTCTGTGCTGACAGCTCAGAGCCTGGAGCCTGTTTCAGATTCTGTGTCTCCCTCTCTCTGACCCTCCCCCGTTCATGCTCTGTCTCTCTCTGTCTCAAAACTAAATAAAACGTTAAAAAAAAAAAAAAAGAAAGGGATCCTAATATTTCCCTCATTCGGCATAGGTAGGAGTTTATTTTTTATTCACAGCCATAATGGATCTCTATGTATAAAATGCTGAAACAGCTTATTCCCATTATAAATGTTTACTTCGTGGAAACTTCCATACCCATTAGCACTATACTATCCGGGCAGTCATTATCATGACTGAAATCTCGTTCCGCGCAGGGAGCTTACGGGTCCATGGGTCCCTCCATTTCTCAGGTACAGCCCCAGCTCTCTTCGTGTCGCTTGTCTTCTTAATCTGGAAAGTAACAAGCCTTATGGACTTGAGGATTTAAGGGTTATATTTGATATGATTGATCTCATTTTATTTTTACCGAAGTATAATGATTACCATGTAATGTCTTCTGAGATGCAAGTGTACACATACCGATTCAACAATCCTGTACGTTAGCCAGCGCTCACCACGCCCGGAGAAGTTACCATTTACCATTTGTCAGCATACAACATTGTCTATGCTGCACTTGTCATCTCCGTGACTTATTTTATGACCGGAAATTTATACCTCTTAATCCCCTTTATTTCGTTCTTCCTCAAACCCACAACCCTCTGGCAACCTCCAGTTTATTCTCTGATTTAAGAATCTGTGTTTGTATTTGTATGTTCTGTTTTTTAGATTCCACATATAAGTGAAACGTTACGGTATTTGTGTTTCTCCGTCTGATTTATGTCACTTAGCATCATGCCCCCCCCCGGACCCATCCATGTTGTTGCAAATGGCAACATCTCATTCTTTTTTTTTTTTTTTTTTTTTTACAACACAGTAATATTTTACTGTTTAAAGATACCACCTCTTGTTTATCCATTTATCTATCGATGCCACTTGACTTGCTTCCATATCTTGTCCATTGTAAATAATGCTGCAGTAAACACAGGGGCACGTACATCTTTTTGTGAATTAGCGTTTTTGTTTCCTTTGGGTAAATGCCCCGTAGTGGCATTACTCGATCATATGGTGTTTCTCTTTTTCATTTTTTGAGGACCTGTTTTCCACAGTGGCTACACCAATTCACATTCCCACCAACGGTGTGTGAGGATTCTCTCTTCTCTACCTCCTCACCAACACTGGTTATTTCTTGTCTTTTTGATATTAGCCATAATATCAAATGGCTAATATCAATATGTCAGGTGATCTCTCATGGTGCTGTGATTTGCATTTCCCTGATGATAAGTGATGTCGAGCATCTTTTCATGTGTCTGTTGGCCATCTGGATGTCTTTGGAAAAATGTCTATTCGGGTCCCCTGCCCATTTTAATCAGATTATTTGTTTTTTTTGTTGTTGTTGTTGTTTTTTTTTTTTTTTTTTTTTTGTGTTGAGTTGTAGAAGCTGTTTGTATATTTTGGGTATTAACTCCTTACTGGATAGATCATTGCAAATATCTTCTTCTATTCAGCAGATTGCCTTTTAGTGTTGTTGATGGCTTCCCTTGCTGTGCAAAATCTGTTTACTTTAATGTAGTCCCAATAGTTTATTTTAGATTTTGTTTCCCTTGCCTGAGGAGACATGCCTAGAAAAAATGTTGCTATGGCCGAAGTCGGAAAAAAATCACTGCCTGTCTTCTAGGATTTTTCTGGTTTCAGGTCTCACGTGTAGGTCTTTAATCCATTTTGAATTTATTTTTGTGGATGTTGTAAGAAAGTGGTCCAGTTTCATTCTTTTGCATATAGCGGTCTAGTTTTCTAAACGTCACTTATTGAAAAGACTCCTGTTTCACCATTATTTATTCTTGCCTCATTTGTGTTAGACTAATTGAGCATACAAGTATGGGTTTATTTCGAGGCTCCCTACCTGCTTTATTGGTCTGTGTGTCTATTTTTCTGCCAGGACTGTACTGCTTTGGTTACTGTGGATTTGTAGTATCTTTTGAAATCTGGGATTGTGACACCTCCAGCTTTGTCCTTTGTTCTCAAAATTGCTTTGGCTGGTCAAGGTATTTTGTGTTTTCATACAGATTTTTAGGATTATTCTAATTCTGTGAAGAATGTTGTTGGCATTTTCATAGGAATTGCATCGAATCTGTCGATTGCTTTGGGTAATATGGATCTTTTAACAATATTAATTCTTCCAGTCTGTAAGCATGGTATATCTTTCCATTTGTTTGTGTTGTTTTCAGTTTCTTTCATCAGTATTTTGTAGTTTTCAGAGTAGAGGTCTTTCTCCTCAATTAAAGTCATTCCTAGGTATTCCGTTATTTTTGGTGCAATTTTAAATGACATTGTATTAATTTCTCTTACTGTTACTTTGTTATGAGTGGATAGAAACAGCAGATTTCTGTATATTAATTTTGTATCTTGTAACTTTACTGAATTCATTTATCAGTTATGATAGTGTTTCCATGGTCTTTAGGATTTTCTATGTATAGTAGTATATTACCCACAAATAGTGAGTTTTGCTTCTTCCTTACCAGTTTGGATACTTTTTATTTCTTTTTCTGTCTGAATTGCTACAGCTAAGATTTCCAGTACTGTGTTGAATGAAAGTGTTGAGAGTGGGCATCCTTGTCTGGTTCCTGACCTTGGAAATCTCTTGGTTTTTTCCCATTAAGGATAATGTTAACTGTGGGTTTTTCATATATGGCCTTTATTATGTTGAGGCATGTTCCCTTTAAACCCACTTTATTGAGTTTTTATCATGAATGGATGTTGTATTTTGTCAAATATTTTTCCTGCGTCTGTTAAGATGATCACATGCTTTTTATCATTTCTCTTATTAATGTGATATATCACATTGATTGATTTATGGATATTGAGCCATCCAGCGTTAACTCTCCTTTAAATGTTTGGTAGAATTCATCTGTAAAGCCCTGTGGCCCTGGACTTTGTTGGGAGTCTTTTGGTTACTGATTTAATTTAGTTGCTAATAATTGCTCTGTTTAAATTTTCTATTTCTGTCTGATTCGGTTTTGGAAGGCTCTATGTTTCTAAGAATTTATCCATTTCTTCTAGGTTGTCCAGTATGCTGGCATATAATTGTTCACAATGTTCTCTTATAATCTTTGTATTTCTGTGGTATCAGTGGTTATTTCTCCTCCTTCATTCTGATTTTATTTATTTGAGTTTCTTTTTGGCATGATAGTCTGGCTAAAGGTTTATCAATTTTGTTTATCTTTTCAAAGAGCAGCTCTTGGTTTCATTGATCCTTTCTATTATTTTTTTTTTGTCTCTATTTCCTTTATTTCTGCTCTGATTTGTATTATTTCCTTCTTTCAATTATTATCTCCTTTGGCGTAAAGTTAGATTCTTTATTTGAGACTTTTCTTGTTTCTCCAGATAAGCCTGTATCACTATAACCTGTTAGAACTGCTTTTTCTCCATCAGAGGTTTTGGAACCATTGTGTTTATGTTTTCATTGGTCTCCATGTATTTTTTAATTTCCTTTTTGATTGCTTAGTTGACCCATTAATTGTTTAACAACATGTTGTTTAGCCTCCATGTGACTGTTTTTTCCAGATTTTTTTCCTTAGAATTGAGTTCTAGTTTCATAATATTCTGTGAGGGAAAGATGCTTGATATTATTTCAGTCTTCTTACATGTCTTGAGATTTGTTTTGTGGCCTAACATGTGATCTATCCTGGAGAACATTCCATGTGCAGTTGAAAAAAAATGTGGATTCTGGTTTTGGATGGAGTGTCCCGTATATATCTATTAGGTGAGTGTGGTCTAACATGTTGCTCAAAGCCACCGTTTCCTTGTTGATTTTCTGTCTGGATGATCTATCCATTGCTGTAAGTGAGATGTTAAAGTTCCATACCACCATTGTATTCCTGTCAATTTCTCCCTTTATATCTGTTAATATTTGCTTCGTGTATTTAGGTGCTTCTATGTTGGGTCCGTGGATAGTTACAACTATTGTGTCCTGTTTTTGGATTGATCTCTTGATAATTATGTAGTGCAGTTCTTGGTCTCGTTAACCTTCTACCTCTACTATATGCTTGCTTTTACCTGTGAATTTTTAAAATAATTTTCTTACTTCTAGTTACGGTCTTTACACTTAAAGAATTTCCTTTCACATTTCTTATAAAACTGGCTTAGTGGTGATGAACTTTTTCAACTTCTGTTCATCTGGGAAATTCTTTCTCTCTCCTATTCTGGATGATAATCTTGCTAGATAGAGTATTCTCGGTGGCAGGTTTTACCTTTCAGCACTATGTTATGCTTCCTTCTGGCCTGTAAAATTTCTGCTTACAAATCAGCTCACAGCCTTCTGGGGTTTCCTCTGTGTATAGCTGTTTACTTTTCTCTTGCTTGCTTTAAAAATTCTCCTTATCGGGGTACCTGGGTGGCTCAGTCAGTTAAGCGTCCGACTTCGGCTCAGGTCACGAGCTCATGGTCCGTGAGTTCGAGCCCCGCGTGGGGCTCTGTGCTGACAGCTGGGAGCCTGGAGCCTGCTTGGGATTCTGTGTCTCCTTCTCTCTGCCCCTCCCCTGCTCATGCTCTGTCTCGCAAAAATAAATAAAAAATGTTTAAAAAAATTTTTTTTTAATTCTCCTTATCATTACCTTTTGCCATTTTAATTATCATGTGTCCCGGTTTTAACTTCCTTGGGTTCATCTTGTTAAGGCTCTTTGTGCCTCTTGTACTTGGAGGTCTGTTTTCTTCCTCAGATAAGCGAAGTTTTCAGCTACCACTTCTTCAAGTAAGTTTTCTGCCCCGTCCTCTCTCTCTTCCCCTTCTGGGATCCCTATAACGTGAATTTTATTACGCTTAATGACGTTACGGAGTTCCCTTCACCTGTTCTCATTTTTAGCATTATTTTTTCTTTTTGCTGTTCAACTTGGTTGCTTTCCATTATCCTGTCTTCCAGATCTAATCGTCTATATTCTCCAGTCTGCTGTTGATTCCCTCTAGTTTATTTTTACTTTCAGTGATTCACTTCTTCAACTCTGACTGTATCTTTGTTTATGTGTCTTCATATATGTATTCTTACATCTTTGCTGAAGTTCTCATGAGTTCGCCCACTGTTTGCTCAAGTCCAGTAAGTATCTTTCATGACCGTCACCTGGAATTCTTTATCAAGCATGTTGCTTGTCTCCATTTCATTTAGCTCTTTTACTGTGATTTTGTCGTGTTCTTTTCCTGTGGGACATACTCCTCTGTCTTCTCATTTTGTCTCTGTTTGTTTCTACACGTTAAGTAGGTCAGCTATACTAGTCTGCAAACTAGTGTCCTAGCACCAGCTAGGTCCCGTGGTATCTTCTAACACAGTCCCCCCTGGTCACCAGACCCAGGTGCTCCAGGGGTGTCCCCTGTGTGGGCTGCTTGAGCCCTGCCATTGTGGCAGAGCTGTGACCGACTCCAGCCCAGCCAGCTGCGATGACCTACTTGGTCTGCTCTGGCCATACCGGGCAGAGTCTGGTCCCTGGGCTGGTGAGGGGCCTGACGCTGATGTGGGCTCCTTGGTGGACGAAGCTGGTTGTCAGCCGGTCTGTCTGCCATTACCCCGTCGGCCACAGTTGTGGGCACACCACAGGGCAGGGCTCGCTCCCCGTGCAGCCAGCTGAGAGGCCAGGCGGCCAGAACTGGGGGTACACTGGAAAATGGAGTGCTCTCTCTGTCTCCCCCCCGGGGCAGGAGTTACTTGGGCTCCGGTCCCCGCCGGGGCTGCCTCTAGGGTGCGGTGGGGCAGGAGCCACTTTGGAGGGATGCCTGGGAGGGAGGTGGGCAGGTTGGGTGAGGCAGGTCCACAGGGGAACGCGGGAGCAGGTATGTTGTGCTAACAGGGTAGACGGCAAGCGTCCAGCCACCGAGTCTGGGCTGCCGAAGAGAAATGGGGCCCGCCAACACTTTAGTTCCTGGACACCTCTCCTGAAGGTCCCTGGCCCTCAGGCACATGTTCTAAGATTAGTCAGTAAATCGTCACACATACTCCGGGTGCTTTTCAAACTGCTGCTTCTGTGCAGCGTCTTGGGCCGGCTTACCTACCGTTGCTGGCTCTTTAAGAGCAGGGTCTCAGTTTCTCATTGCCCTTCAGCTCTCCCAGAATTAAGCCTGCCGATTTGTCACATTCTGAGCTAAGCTCTGATGACTTTCAAAGCTCCCAAAGTTGAGCCCCACTGGTTTTCAAAGCCAGATGTTACGGAGACTCGTCTTCCCAGTGCCGGTACCTAGTGCCCAGGGGGGGCCTGGTGAGGGGTCGGGACCCTCTGCTGCTCCAGGCTTGTGACATCCCTCCTGTTTGCGGTTGGTCTGCGCAGGGATTTGGTTCCCAGCCGTGTGTCCGCCCCTCTTACCCTTTTCAGCGCGGCGTCCTTTCCGCAATTAACTGTAGAATGTCTGTTCTGCCCGTCATTGTCATTACTTGCATAGCTGTAGCCGTTCTCTTGGCGTGTAGGTGGGATGAGGTTACTTAGTGTCCTCCTTTCCTTGATTGAACCCACTTTACAGCCACATATAGAATCATTATGCCTTATGTAGACATAAGGGAATAAGTCCAGATGTTATTTCGGAAAGGTTGGTTAATTAATCGCTGGAAAATCCATATAAAATAAATAGATGCAAAATAATTAGACTAAAAGTATCACCGTAAAATGGCATTTAAGAATCTCCAAGCTGGGGCGCCTGGGTGGCTCGGTCAGGTAAGCGTCCGACTTCGGCTCAGGTCATGATCTCAACGGTACGTGAGTTCGAGCCCCACATCGGGCTTTATGTTGACAGCTCGGAGCCTGGAGCCTGCTCTGGAGTCTGTGTCTCCCTCTCTCTCTGCCCCTCCCCTGCTCACGCTCTGTCTCTGTCTCAAAAATAAACGTTAAAAAAATTTTTTTAACTAAAAAAGAATCTCCAAGCGTTTTCTCATCTTTTCTGCCTGTTCCCTAGCAGTGGTTCTCAAACATGAGCAGCAGCAGAATCCCCAGAAGGCTTTTCAAGCCCACAGACTGCCAGACCCCAGAGTTTCTGAGTCCGTAGATCTAATTTGGATTTCTACCAAGTTCCTAGATAACACTGATACTCTTGGTCTAGAGTACCACACTTTGAGGGCCACTCTCCCGAAGCCTAAAGCCACTGCCCACTCTCACGATTATTAGTTTGCATTGTTTGTTTTTCTGGCTAATCGTTCTCAGATTTGGGATTCCATAGGAACAAACCAAGCAATGAATGACAGTAACAAAACCCACACTGGGGATAGATAAAACAATCAACTTTTCAAAATTTACCAAATGAGGGGGTGCCCGGGTGGCTCAGTCAGTTGAGCATTCCACTCGATTTCAAGTCAGGTCATGATCCCAGGGTCATGGGACCAAGCCCCACATGGGGCTCCACGCTGAGTGTGGAGCCTACTTGAGATTCTCATTCTCTCTCTCTCTCTCTCCCTGCCCCCCTCCCCTCTCCCCTGCTCGTGCTCTCTCTAAAATAAAAAAAAATTAAAAGTTAAAAAACAACCAAATGAGGACATTAAAAGCATTGTTTATCGTCACCATCATTTTGTCTTGAAAGGACATTTACTTGCCAGTGTCATTTGATATAGAATAAGGGACTGTCTCTTCAATTGGATAGAATCGTCATTACTCGAAGGTTACTTTGTTGCTATGGCAAGCCAAGGACATGATAATAGAAGCAGTTTGCTACAGGTATAGGCAAAGACACGGTTGCATTGTATAGGCAATTTTAAAGCAACAATAGGATCTACTCGAAGTTTGTCTCCTTTTTATTTTCACCATGCACAGGCAGTTCCAAACAATGTCAGTGAGAATATACCGCCCTCTCCCCAAGGTGGACCCCTGATGCCCAGCCCGTGGTTCACCACTGCTTTGTTGCCCTGATTGTCCCCATTATGCCAGAAAGTAGTAAAAAGTCATCCTGGACCAGTGCCACCTGTGGAATGGTGGACAGGAGCCACTGGGTTAAGTTACATCTGATTATGGAGTCTTTGGATTCTTAATTATACTGAAACTTGATATGGAAAAACACAGTCATGTTTCTTAGGTCAGGGAGGAAACTATGTGAGATTTCTCTAGTTTTGAGAACAGTGATTTTGTCCATAGTAAAGAAAATTGTACACATTAAAACACATTCACAATATAGAGGACAAAAATTCTTTTCTTAATTTTTTAAAATTCATTTTGAGATAGAGTACACAAGTTGGGGAGGAACCTAAAGAGAGGGAGAGAGAATCCCAAGCAGGCTCCTCACTGTCAGCACGGAGCCCGATGTGGGGCTCGAACCCCATGAACCATGAGATCACGACCTGAAACGAAATCGAGAGTCAGTCATTTAACTGACTGAGCCACCCAGGCGCCCCAACAAAAATTCTTTTCTAAATGTTTGGAGAGGTAGAATCTTCTAATCACTTCTGCCACGTAGGCTCAAATAGGATACGTAGGTGTGAATGTAAATGACTCTTTATTTAACTATGACTGACAAATGTATAATATTCTAATTCAAAGTGGAAAGCCAGACATTTTTCTGTAACACTGAGTTCAACTCAGTATGAAGAATTAAAAATTAATTTTCACTTTTGAATCTATGATTTTTAAGCTATTGAAACGTGTGTATATATTTTATTTCCATTTCATTCCTTCGTTAATAAGAAAGTGCAGTCATTTTGGTGGGTGTTCTTTTGAGGACACAAGTATGAGTCCCAGCTTTTGAGGAATTGAATGTTTAGCTGGGAAGACAAGATAAATACACGTATGAAGTTAAATTGTAATACGAAATTAAACACTGGAATGTCGCCAGTGAGCGACACTGGTTTTCAAAGCCAGATGTTACGGAGACTCGTCTCCGTATGATGAAGAGTCAGAAGCAGACAATGAGTGTGATGAGTGTTGAATGGAGAACGGTATGATTGGTTGAAGGGATGAGAGGGATTTCGTTAATGAAATGGCATTTCTTGGGAAGGGCCTTCAAGAATAAGGTAAATTATTATCTGTGGAGAGGGAGAGAAAATGGCGGGCTAGTTTTGGGAGAATATTGAGTTACCCAAATCTAGTTGCAATGGAGGGTTCCTTTAGTATCTGTGGGAGCTAGATTTGGAAATGTAAATTAGGCCTACATTATGAAGGGATCTGAAGCCTCCTTTCTGGTGACCATATTGAACATTAGGATAATGATGATAAAAATTAGTCGGTTAAGTGTCTGACTTCAGCTCAAGTCATGATCTCATGGTTCGTAAGTTCGAACCCCGCATAGGACTTTTTGCTGTCAGCACAGAGCCTGCTTCAGATCCTGTCTCCCTCTCTCTCTTCCCCTTACCCACTCACATGGGTGTGTGTGTGTTCTCTCTCAAAAATAAACACACGTTTAAAAGTATCATAACTGCACTTTACTGAGCAGTATATACCAGGCACCGTGCTAAACGATTTCCCTGCATGATCTACACACCCTCCTGGGTAGTTCCTATTATCCCCATTTACACTTAAGGAGAGGGAGGCTGCCATAGGTGAGGTCACTTGGCCGACATCACACTGCGAGTCAGTGTCAAAGAGCTGAAATTCAAACCGAAGGCCCCCGTCCCAAATCCTCCTTCTGTCAGGCAAACTAGGTTAGGGATGGCAGAAGGGTTTCAAGTGACAATTCTTGATCTACTGATGAGATTCCAAGACCACAACCAAATGGAACAAAGATACGCCATGGCCCCTTGGCGTCATGGATACTAATGTCTGCCAGAAACGAGGAGGGGAGTTTGTTGGTTATATATGACACACAGTGGCTACTCAGGCTCTGAAAGCCATCATTCAAAGGTTTTTGAACAGGGCAATGATCTGATAAAGTGGGGTGTCCAAAACTTGAACCAGGCAGCAGGCTTCCGGTGAGTAGACAATAGGGGTAATGGGAGCATAGACGCCAGTCATCCAGTGAGACGCCTTAAGGACCTGGTGGCCCAAAACATTTGGAAATATTCTTCTACTTCCAGAAATCCATTTGATCACAAAAGGTTCAGTTCTCGCAATGAGATCTGTCTCCTCCACTGATCTATGCTCGGTGAGAACCGTGACCTTGCTCAGTTCCCCAGAGCCGAGGGACTCCATGCATTTTCCTTAAATAAATCCAGTAATATTACAAGTAAAGATAAAAACAATCATAAGCACTTACTTTGTGCCAGACATTGGGCTCAGTGTTCTCAGTGTGACACGTGCATTTGGAACCAGACTATCTGGGTTTGAATTGAGGGTTTGGGACTTACTAGCTAGTTAAGCAAGTAGCTTGAACTCTCGTGCCTCAATCTCTCGTCTTTAAGACGGGGATAATAGTAGTACTTAATTCAGAGGGTAATTCCAAGAAATAAATTAGTTGATATAGGCATACCTTGGAGATACCGTGAGTTTGGCTCTTGAGCACTGTGATAAAGCAAATCACATGAATATTTTGGTTTTCCAGTACATATAAAAGTTACGTTTACACTATACTGTAGTCTCTTAAGTGTGCAATAGCATTATGTCTGAAAAAAATGCGCATATCCAGGGCCACTTGTCTGGCTCACTGGGTGGAGCGTGCAACTCTTGATCTCAGGGTTGTGGGTTTGAACCCCACGTTGGGTGTAGAGATCACTTTTAAAAAACAAAATGTTACAAAGACGTACATGCCTGAATTTTAAAATACTTAATTGCTGCCCATCATGTGAGCTTTCAGCAAGTCATAATCTTTTTGCTGGTGGAGGGTCTTGCCTCTGTGTTGATGGCTGCTGACCGATCGAGGTGGTAGTTGCTGAACACTGAGGTGGATTGGACGTGGCTGTTTTTTTAATTTTATTTTTAATTTTTTAAAATTTACATCCAAATTAGTTAGCATATAGTGCAACGATGATTTCAGGAGTAGATTCCTTAGTGTCCCTTACCCACTTAGCCCATCCCCCCTCCCACAACCTCTCCAGTAACCCTCCGTTTGTTCTCCATATTTATGAGTCTCTTCTGTTTTGTCCCCCTCCCTGTTTTTATATTATTTTTGTTTCCCTTCCCTTATGTTCATCTTTTTTGTCTCTTAAAATCCTCATATGAGTGAAGCCATATGATATTTGACTTTCTCTGACTAATTTCACTTAGCAAAATACTCTCCAGTTCCATCCACGTAGTTGCAAATGGCAAGATTTCATTCTCTTTGATTGCTGAGTAATACTCCAGTGTATATATATGCCACATCTTATTTATCCATTCATCCATCAATGGACATTTGGGCTCCTTCCATACTTTGGCCATTGTCGATAGTGCTGCTATAAACGCGGGGGTGCCTGTGTCCCTTCGAAACAGCACACCTGTATCCCGTGGATAAATGCCTAGCAGTGCAATTGCTGGGTTGTAGGGTAGTTCTGTTTCTAGTTTTCTGAGGAACCTCCATAGTGTTTTCCAGAGTGGCTGCACCAGTTTGCATTCCTGCCGGCAATGCAAAAGAGATCCTCTTTCTCCGCATCCTCGCCGACATCTGTTGTTGCCTGAGTTGTTAATGTCGGCCATTCCGACAGATGTAAGGTGGTATCTCATTGTAGTTTTGATTTGTGTTTCCCTGATGCTGAGTGATGTTGAGCATTTTTTCATGTGTCAGTTGGCCATCTGGATGTCTTCTTTGGAGAAGTGTCTATTCATGTCTTTTTTGCCCATTTCTTCATTGGATTGTTTGTTTTTTGGGTGTTGAGTTGGATAAGTTCTTTATAGATTTTGGTTACTAAGCCTCTATCTGATATGTCATTTGCAAATATCTTCTTCCATTACGTCAGTTGCCTTTTAGTTTTGCTGATTGTTTCCTTCACTGTGCAGAAGCTTTTTATTTTGATGAGGTCCCAGTAGTTCATTTTTGCTTTTGTTTCCCTTGCCTCCAGAGACCTGTTGTGTAAGATGCTGCTGCGGCCAAGGTCCTAGAGTTTTTTGCCTGCTTTTTTCCTCGAGGATTTTGATGGCTTCCTGTCTTATGTTTAGGTCTTCCATCCATTTTGAGTTTATTTTTGTGTGTGGTGTGAGAAAGTGGTCCAAGTTCATTCTTCTGCATGTCGCTGTCCAGTTTTCCCAGCACCACTTGCTGAAGAGACTGTCTTTATTCCACTGGATGTTCTTTCCTGCTTTGTCAAAGATTAGTTGGCCATATGTTTGTGGGTCCATTTCTGGGTTCTCTATTCTATTCCACTGATCTGAGTGTCTGTTCTTGTGCCAGTACCATACTGTCTTGATGATTACAGCTTTCTAGTATAGCTTGAAGTCTGGGATTGTGATGCCTCCTGCTTTGGTTTTCTTTTTCAAGATCGCATTGGCTGTTCGGGGTATTTTCTGGTTCCATACAAATTTTAGGATTATTTGTTCTAGCTCTGTGAAGAATGCTGGTGTTATTTTGATAGGGATTACATTGAATATGTAGATTGCTTTGGGTAGTATCGACATTTTAACAATATTTGTTCTTCCTATCCAGGAGCATGGAATCTTTTTCCATTTTTTTGTGTCTTCTTCAATTTCTTTCATAAGCTTTCTATAGTTTTCAGCGTATAGACTTTTCACCTCTTTGGTTAGATTTATTCCTAGGTATTTTATGGGGTTTTTTGTGCAACTGTAAATGGGATCAACTCCTTAATTTCTCTTTCTGTCACTTCATTGTTGGTGTATAGGAATGCAACCAATTTCTATGTGTTGATTTTATATCCTGCAACTTTGCTGAATTCATGAATCAGTTCTAGCAGTTTTTTGGTGGAATCTTTTGGGTTTTCCATATAGGGTATCATGTCATCTGCAAAGAGTGAAAGTTTGACCTCCTCCTGGCCGATTTGGATGCCTTTTATTTCTTTGTGTTGTCTGATGGCTGAGGCTAAGACTCCCAATACTACGTTGAATAACAGTGGCGAGGGTGGACACCCCTGTCTTGTTCCTGACCTTAGGGGGAAAGCTCTCAATTTTTCCCCATTGAGGATGATGTTAGCATTGGGCCATTCATATATGGCTTTTGTGATCTCGAGGTATGATCCTTCTATCCTTACTTTCTTGAGGGCTTTTATCAAGAAAGGATGCTGTATTTTGTCAAATGCTTTCGCTGCATCTATTGAGAGGATCATATCGTTCTGGTCCTTTCTTTTATTGATGTGATGGATCACGCTAATTGTTTTGTGGATATTGAACCAGCCCTGCATCCCAGGTATAAATCCCACTTCGTCGTGGTGAATAATTTTTTTAATGTATTGTTGGAGCCTGTTGACTAATATCTTGTTGAGGATTTTTGCATCCATGTTCATCAGGGAAATTGGTCTGTAGTTTTCCTTTTTCATGGGGTCTCTGTCTGGTTTTGGAATCAAGGTAATGCTGGCTTCATAGAAAGAGTTTGGAAGTTTTCCTTCCGTTTCTACTTTTTGGAACAGCTTCAAGAGAGTAGGTGTTAACTCTTCCTTAAATGTTTGGGTAGAATTCCCCTGGAAAGCCATCTGGCCCTGGACTCTTGTTTTTTGGCAGATTTTTGATTACTAATTCGATTTCCTTACTGGTTATGGGTCTGCTCACATTTTCTATTTCTTCCTGTTTCAGTTTTGGTAGTGTATATGTTTGCAGGAATTTGTCCACTTCTTCCATATTGCCCATTTTATTGGCATATAATTGCTCATAATAGTCTCTTATTATTGTCTTTATTTCTGCCGTGTTGGTTGTGATCTCTCCTCTTTCATTCTTTATTTTATTTATTTGGGTCCTTTTTCTTTTTGATCAAACTGGCTAGTGGTTTATCGATTTTGTTAACTCTTTCGAAGAACCAGCTTCTGGTTTCATCGATCTGTTCTACTGGGTTTTTTTTTTTGGTTTCGATAGCATTAATTTCTGCTCTAATATTTATCATTTCCTGTCTTCTGCTGGTTTGGGGTTTTATTTGCTGTTCTTTTTCCAGCTCCTTAAGGTATAAGGTTAGGTTGTGTATCTGAGATCTTTCTTCCTTCTATAGCCTGTATTGCTATATACTTTCCTCTTATGACCGCCTTTGCTGCGTCCCAGAGGTTTTGGGTTGTGGTGTTATCATTTTCATTGACTTCCATATACTTTTTAATTTCCTCTTTAACTGCTTCGTTGGCCCATTCATTCTTTAGTAGGATGTTCTTCAGTCTCCAAGTATTTGTTACCTTTCCAAATTTTTTCTTGTGGTTGATTTTGAGTTTCATAGCGTTGTTGTCTGAAAATATGCACAGTATGATCTCGATCTTTTTGTACTTGTTGAGGGCTGATTTGTGTCCCAGTATGTGGTCTATTCTGGAGAACATTCCATGTGCACTGGAGAAGAATGTATATTCTGCTGCTTTAGGGTGAAATGTTCGGAATATATCTGTTAAGTCCATCCGGTCCAGTGTGTCATTCAAAGCCATTGTTTCCTTGTTGACTTTTTGTTTAGATGATCTGTCCATTGCTGTGAGTGGGGTGTTGAAGTCTCCTACTATTATGGTATTACTATCAATGAGTTTCTCTATGTTTGTGATTAATTGATTTATATATTTGGGTGCTCTCAATTGTTAGGTCTTCTTGGTCTGTAGATCCCTTGATTATGATATAATGCCCTTCTGCATCTCTTGATAAGTCTTTATTTTAAAGTCTAGATTGCCTGATATAAGTATGGTTACTCTGGCTTTCTTTTGTTGACCATTAGCATGATAGATGGTTCTCCATCCCCTTATTTTCAATCTGAAGGTTTCTTTAGGTCTAAAGTGGGTGTCCTGTAAACAGCATATAGATGGATCTTGTTTTCTTATCCATTCTTTTACCCTGTGTCTTTTGATTGGAGCATTGAGTCCATTGACGTTTAGAATGAGCACTGAAAGATATGAATTTATTGTCATTATGATGCTTGTAGAGTTGGAGTTTCTGGTGGTGTTCTCTGGTCCTTTCTAATCTTTGTTGCTTTTGGTATTTATTTATTTATTTATTTCTATATGTATATATGTTTTTTTCATCTTTTCTCCCCTCAGAGAGTCCCCCTTAAAATTTCTTGCAGGGCTGTTGTAGTGGTCACAAACTCCTTTAATTTGTGTTTGTCTGGGAAACTCTTTATCTCTCCTTCTATTTTGAATGACAGCATTACTGCATAAAGAATTCTTAGCTGCATATTTTTCTGATTCAGCACACTGAATATATCTTGCCACTCCTTTCTGGCCTGCCAAGTTTCTGTGGATAGGTCTGCTGCAAACCTGATCTGTCTTCCCTTGTAGGCTATGGACTTTTTTTCCCTTGCTGCTTTCATGATTCTCTCCTTGCCTGAGTATTTTGTGAATTTGAGTATGGTATGCCTTGCTGATGGTCGGTTTTTGTTGAATCTGATGGGAGTCCTCTGTGCTTCCTGGATTTTGATGTCTGTGTCTTTCCCCAGATTAAGACAGTTTTCCGCTGTGATTTGTTCACATAACCCTTCTACCCCTATGTCTCTCTCTTCCTCTTCTGGGACCCCTATGATTCTGATGTTGTTCCTTTTTAACGAGTCACTGACTTCTCTAATTCTTAAAGCATGCTCTTTTGCCTTGATCTCTCTCTTTTTTTTTTTCTGCTTCATTATTCTCTATAAGTTTGTCCTCTATATCACTGATTCTCTCTTCTGCTTCATCCATCCTTGGTGCCGCTACATCCATCCATGATTGCAGCTCAGTTATAGCATTTTTAATATCATTCTGGCTATTTTTTGCTTCTCTTATCTCTGCAGAAAGGGATTCTAATCTATTTTCGACTCCAGCTAGTATTCTTATTATCGTCATTCTAAATTCTGGTTCAGACATCTTGCTTGTATCTGTGTTGGTTAAATCCCTGGCTATCGTTTCTTCGTGCTCGTTCTTTTGGGGTGAATTCCTGCTGACTTCTGTGGTTCAGGTTGTGCAGATTGTTGTGTTAATCCTCCAGTCAGTTTTCTAGGTGTGTAGGATGGTTCAGTGTTGGTCTGGCTGTATTTTGTGGACACGAGACACACAAAAAACTTCCATGCTGTTCCGCCATCTTGGCTCCTCCCTGTGGCTGTTTCTTAAAATAAGACAACAGTGAAGTTTGCCACTTTGAGGGACTCTTCACGAATGTTTTCTCTGTCATATATGACGCCATTTGGTAGCATTTTACCCACAGTAGAAATTCTTTCAAAATTGGAGTCCTCTCAAACCCTGCTGCTGCTTTATCAGCTCAATTTAGGTAATATTCTAAATCTGTTGTTGTCCTTTTGACGGTCTTCACAGCATCTTCACCAGGAGTAGATTCTGTTTCAAGAAACGCTTTCTTTGCTCGTCCATGAGAAGCAACTCCTCATCCCGTCAAGTTTGATGCTGAGATTGCAACAATTCAGTCCCATCTTCAGACCACTTCTCGTTCTAGTTCTCTGTTTCCACCACGTCTGCAGTTACTTCCTCCACTGAAGTCTGCAACCCCTCCAAGTCACCCACGAGTTTCTGCCAAACTCTGTTGATGTTGATATTTTTACCTCTTCCCGTGATTCACAAATGTTCTTAATGGCATCTAGAACAGGGAATCCATTCCAGAAGATTTTCAGTTTACTTTGCCCAGATCCATTGGAGGAATCATTATTCATGGCAGCTATGGCCTTGTGCAGTGTATTTCTTAATTAATAAGACATGAAAGTCAAGATGACTCCTTTATCCATGGGCTGCAGGTTGGATGTTGTGTTAGGCCTGAATGCAGCACTTGATGTAAATCTGCATCAGAGCTCTTGGCTGACCAGGTGCGTTATCAATGAGCAGTAACACTTTGAAAGGAATCTTTTTTTTTTTTCTTTCTGAGCAGTAGGTCTTGACAACGGGCTTAAAATATTCAGTCAACCATGTTGCAAACAGCTATGCTGTCATCCAGGCTTTGTTGTTCCATTTGGACAGCACAAGAAGAGTAGATGTAGCATGATTCTTAAGGGCCCTAGAATTTTTGGAGTGGTAAATGAGCCTTGTCCTCAGCTTAAAGTCATGAGCTGCATTAGCCCCTAAGAAGAGAGTCAACGTGTCCTTTGAAGCTTTGAAGCCAAATATTGACTTCTCTAGTTATGAAAGTCCTAGATGGCATCTTCCAAAATGAGGCTGTTTCATCTACACTGAAAATCTGTTTAGTGTAACCAGCTTCATTCATCGTCTTAGGTCGATCTGCTGGAGAACTTGCTGCAGCTTCTACGTCAGCACTTGGTGCTTCACCTGCACTTGTATGTTACGGAGATGGCTTCTTTCCTTAACCCTCATGAACCAACCTCTGCTGGCTTCACGCTCTTCTTGTACAGCTTCCTCGCCTCTCTGGAACTTCACAGAATTGAAGAGAGTCAGGGCCTTGCTTTGCATTAGGATCGGGTCGTAAGGGAATGCTACGGCTGTTGGATCTTCCAGCCAGGCCGCTAAACCTTTCTCCGTGTCGACAATAAGGCTGCTTCTCTTTCTTGCCATTCGTGAGTTCACGGGAGTAGCACTTTTAATTTCTTTCAAGAACCTTTCCTTTGCCTTCACAACCTGGCTGCCTGTTTGGCACCCGAGGCTTATTCTGGCCTGTCTCAGCTTTTGACACACCTTCTTCACTAAGCTGAACCATTTAATTTCTAACCTTTTGATTTAAAGTGAGAGGTGTCACTCTTCTATTTACTTGAACACCTAGAGACCACTGTAGGGTTATTAAAATTCAATACTGTTGTGTCTCATGGAATAGGAAGGTCCAAGGAGGGGCCGGGGGAGTAGCCGGTTGGATGGAGCAGGCAGAACATACATTTATTAAGTTGGCTGTCTTCTATGGGCATGGTTCATAGTGCCCCAGAACAATTACACTTGTAACATCAAAGATTCCCAGATCACCATAGCAAATATTATAACAACGAAAACGTTTGAAATACTGACAGAATCTACCAGAACGTTGATACAGAGACATGAAGTGAGCAAACGTTGGAAAACTGGCTTCAATAGACTTGTTTGATGCACGATTGCATCCATTTGTAAAAATCCGTAGTATCTGTGAAGCACAATAAAGCAAAGAACAATAAAGGGAGGTATGCCTGCCCATGCAAATCAATAAGGATAGGAAGTGTTCAACAAATATTATTGGTTATTAATCCTTATAATATTTACCATTACTTCATTTGACCATTAGAAAATAAATATAGGAGGGTCTAAGGGAAGGCTGACCTTGATGGTGTACCCATTGTGTGCGAGGCCTGTCATGCTCCTTCACAAACAGTATCCCAGTTAAATTAAAACTCCAAGTATAATGTCACCGTCAGAAACCACTTAATTCTGTTTTCCACCAAATACAAAGTTCCTGTAGACTGGGTTTCTAGTAATATGATTTTAAAAAGAAAGGAAGCTTTTCTTCTTTTTGTGTAGCTCTTTATGATTGGACGTCAGATTATAATCCCTTGCAAGAAATCCAGAGGCCCAGTCACTGGCCCCAGGACCATAGAGTTGGATGTGTGCTTTCATTTGTTCACCCTCAGTTCATTATATAAACTCATTGTCTGTCACTGGCAGTGAAATTGAACTCGTGGGTCATTCCTTTTTCAGCCGAGGTTTGAGAGGCCAAGCTGGATGAGCCCATAGGAAGGGGGGTGAGATGCGTGCCTTAGTCAGACAAGCAAGACTTCCCTTGGATAAGTATTACAAACAAATGAAACCGAAACTTGCCTCTGTCCTCACGGAATTACACATGTCCGTTCGCGATGCTGATCTTCAGTGATACTAATAATTTACACGAGTGTGGTCTGTTCTTGATCATTTACCATAATGGGGAGGTGAAGAGGTTGAAAAGTACCCTTGGAATCCAGAGAGACACCAGCAACCATTTTTCCATTGAATTGCAACCACTTTTGCTCTTTTGGCAATCAGGACCCACATGGACTGATTTGCTCTTTTGCTCCTAAATTTCTTTTTCTTTGGCATCTTCTTAACAGTCCACAAAAGATTGGTTGTGGGCTTAAAATTTTATGATTGAATGAAGGCGATTAAGAACCATGAAGGAGGGACCCAAAGTCACCAACTATAAAGGAGTGGAAAGACCTGACTCATCCCAGAACTATATAATTTAGGTTTGATAAGATTATATTTTAACCAAGCCTAATGCTCTAGCAGTAGACAGAAATGTGTAACTGAAACCGTAACCTCTCTGAGTTACATGTTATTTAAAACTAATAGATACGCTCATTAGCACTCTTACTTCTAATTATCCTGGAGCCCGAAGAACCTCCAGCATATCATTGGTGTAGTGTCTACTCTGCGTCCTATAAAGGAAGAATGTCTACAGGCGTCCTGTAAAGGAAGAATGGTACCAAGTCCAGCACATGAGGGGGCACGTAGCTTCGACCCTGGCCTCAAAAGGGAAACCAAGTGCCCTGTTGAGTCGGAGAGATCTGTGTCTCTATGCCTAATGCGTCTGCTACTGCACCCACATTGCTGCCTACACAGGCTGGCTGCTCACTTCACTTCCCTGATGCCGAAAGAGTGAGGAGGAAGGTCTGACCGCCCACTTATTGTCCTTTGCTCTGTGCAGTTTGACCCTGAACTCTTGTCTTTGGTCAGCACACTACCTCATTTTTTACACAGTGACTAAGCATGATCTGAGTTAATAAGTAACTCTCCGGTGACTATTTCAAAGCCCTTAGAAAAGACATAAAGGAATATAAAGCATCAAATTCATCTTCTTTTTTCATTCGTAAAATATTACTGCTACCCTCGCTTTGGTTTCAGAGTCAAAGTTGCTAAACCAGCCATTTTTTGCCCACTAAACAGTTCTAGACATTTCCGGGGGGTGAGGGGTGGGGTGGGGGGTGGGTTTTGGTGTGGGTTTTTGTGTGTGTGTGTGAGATACAATTTTATTCCTATCCCATCCTCAAAATCTTCACCTGGCCCACAAGAGTGATTCATATTCCTTGTATTTAAATATGTTTACCCTTATTGTATGCTAACTAATATTCCTAACTTCAGCTTATTGAGTGCGTTCACACCCCTCCCCCTTGTCTGTGGTGCATTCTTTTAAAAATTTTTATCCGAGCATAGTTGACACACGGTGTTGTATTAGCTGTAGGTGTACAACAGAGTGACTTGGTTTCTCCAAACATGTTGCTGTGCTCCCCCCCAAGTGTAGCTACATCTGTCACCCTACAGCGTTATCACGATACCGTTGACTAGATTCCTGTGCTGTGCCTTTTCTTCCCCTAACTTACTAACCCCATAACTGAAAACCTGTATCTCCCACTCCCTTGCACCCATTCTGCCCATCCCCTACAATACTCTCCTCTGACAACCATCAGTTTGTTCTCTGTGTTCATAGGCCTGATTCTGCTTTGTGTTTGTTTATTCAGTTTTTTCGATTCCACATACGAGTGGCATCATATGGTATTTGTCTTTCTCTGTCTGACTTACTTTCTTTAGCATCACACCCTCTAGGTCCATCCATGTTGTCATACACGGCATCCTTTGTTATCACTGCGTAACGTTCCATTGTGTATTTATGGCACATCTTCTTTATCCGTTTGTCTGTTGATGGGTGCTCAGGTTTCTTCCATGTCTTGACTGTTGTAAATAATGCTGCACTAAACAGGGAGCATGTATCTTTTTGAGTTCGTAGTCTCGCTTCCTTTGGGTAAATGCCCAGTAGTGGCATTACTGGATCATATGGTATTTCTCTTTTTAATTTTTTGAGGACCCTCCGTACTGTTTTCCACAGTGGAAATTTACATCCCCACCAACAGTGTAGGGGGTTCCCTTGTCTCCACATTCTCACCAGCACTTACTGTTTCTTGTCTTTTTGGTAACTAGCCATTGTACCTGGTGTGAGCTGATCTCTCGGTGTGGTTGTCATTTGCATTTCCCTGATGATTAGTGACGTTGAGCACCTTTTCATGCATCTGTTGGCCATCTATATGGCTTCTTTGGGAAAATGCCTATTCAGGTCCTCTGCCCAATTTAATCAGATTATTTGTGTTTTTTTGATGCTGAATTGTAGAAGTTGTTTACATATTTGGGGTATTCACCCATTATTGGATATATCGTTGCAACTATCTTCTTCCATTCGATGTATTACTTTTTTGGTTTATTGATGGTCTCCTTTGCAGTGCAAAAGCTTTTTATTTTGATGTAATCCCAATAGTTTATCTTTTGTTGCCTTTGCCTGGGGAGACATATCTAGAAAAAAAAAATGTTCCTATGGCCAATGTCAGAAAAATTACTAGCTGTATTCCTGCTAAGATGTTTATGGTTTCAGGCCTCACATGTAGGTCTTTAGTCCATTTTGAGTTTATTTTTGTGTAAGATGTAAGAACGTGGTCCTGTTTCATTCAGTTTTCTAAACACCATTTTTTGAAGAGACTGCCTTTTCCCCTATTGTGTGTGTGTGTGTGTGTGTGTGTGTGTGTGTGTGTGTATTTTCTTGCCTCATTTGTCACAGATTAATTGATCATGTAAGTGTTTATCTCTGGGCTCTGTGTTCTATCCTGCTGATCTATATGTCTAATTTTGTGCCAGTACCAGTCATGTTTATGGCTAAGTTTAAAAGATAGCTATGCTATGAAATTTATTTGTATTAACTTCTTCATGTCATCTGCTTATTAATTTTGCATTTTCACGTATTTGTATGGTAATAGTATTAACTAGCTGTTGGGGGTACTTGGTAGGTGCCAAGCATTGTTCTGAGTGTGTGTCCCATGCGTTAATTTATGCAGGTCTCGATGGAGTAAATATTATCACCCCGTTTGCAGATGGGTAACTAAAGAACAGAAGGGTTAAGCAACTTTTCCAAAGTCGTATAGCTGGAACATGGCAAAATAGAGATCGACCATCCAGGCAGTCTGGATCCATAATGTCCACATTCTAACCTCCTCACCTTTATGTTATCATCTTAGACATAACGAGCATTACTTCCCTAGAGCTGGTGATAGAGCGGTGAGCGGGAGCAGAAAATTAAGCTTGGGGGAAAATACACAGAGTATTGAGCTGGAGTATTTGGCCTCCCTCAAAAATAATTAGTAGGATTGGATACTTACTAATATTTATCCTTATTTATGTTTTTCACCATGAGCTTTTAGATGAATAATATAAAATTATTTCTCAAAAATCTCTCAACTACTATATTGCCTGCAGAACTTTGACTGTGTTCTTGGTGAGTCCGTCCACATGTAATTATTGATAAGCGCAATCACTTTTGTTTAATTTTTGCAGAATACCCAGGTAGTATTTTTATCTCATAGTGTAGATATAGGCCAGGAAGTTTGCCTTGGAAACTCATGGCTGATTCTTTGAAAAACCACAGATTCTTTTGTTATTGGAGGCAAGTGCGCAGTCTTGGGCTTTTTCTCCCAATGATATTAAATACTAGATCTCCCCACCTCCCCTTTACTCCCAGTGTCGACCATGTTTCACAGTTTAGCTCCCATCACTTACATTATGCGCTCTGTGTGCCGACACCTGTCCTACAGAATTCAGTCTTTTTAAATTCAGATCGACAAAAATGATGGCTTTCATGTTTGTTGTAAGCACACTCTTCCCTGTTTGGTGGTTTTCGGTCTTTTCACTTCCCTTGTCGTACGTACAGAACATAATCTACTCTGTCAGTGATATCTCTGATTGGGTGCGAGGGCCAGATAAAGATGGGAGAGGAAGTCAGCGTATCAATTCCCCACGGGGGGTGGGAGGCAGGGTTAAAAATTGTTCTTCCACGGAAGCTTCTCCACCCCACCCTCACCCCACCCCCACCCCACCCCCACACAGTGCTGCTATAACTGGACTTATGGCAACAAATGAATCTGCATCAGAGAGAAGAGTTCCAGGGTTCACAAGACAGAAATGTGTAAATTAGTCATCTCATTGGATCTTTCCCGATAAAATTTACGAGTCCGGGATGCATTATGCTTATAGGCTATTGTGTAATAAATGGCAGTCCTTCCAGCGATAACCACTGGTCCACTGGCATTAACTGTAGAATTACAAATAGCTCAGTCTGCTGGGTAAATGAACGACAGCTGCAGGTTTAAAACAGCAAAAATAATTTCTTTACTTGGAATATCAGCGCACATAACTTTCAGTGCAAAGTTCTTTTTATTTGCCACACATTAACTTTTCGGTTACTGTACAATCACCACCTGAGAACTAAACTCTGCTGCTCACCGTTGCTGATGCAGTGGGAGCTGTAAATCCTTATACAGCAATAGGGCACAGTGTGGAACCAAACCTTTCATAAGGACCTTGTAATGGTACATTTTCGGAGTATTGCCTTCCAACTGTTTTAATGAAGAATCCGTTGTTCTGTTGGTTCCATGGTGATTTTCTGTAACAGATACCCCTACTGACGTTGATGTCTTAGGCTGGATTTTTTTTTTTTAGGGTGAAATAACTTTGTTTTGCGTTCTCTGTGTTAGTAGGCTTCGTTGGTGATTATACACTGCAAATATCCCATTTATGGGTATTCCGGTTTGTCTTCTTATTTATAGAATATTACTTACGGATTCTCTTAGGTCTCCTACAATTAAGTTTGGTCCATCAGCAGTTTAGATTAACATACATTTATTAAAGGCCTGTTGGTGCCATTCACTATTCCACACGGTTGGGGGAGGAGTGTCTAGGAAGTCCTCACACTCAAAGAATGTAATATTCTCTGGGAAAGACTATAATCTAAAGAGATAATTTTGACACCATGAAGTAAATCCGAGGGGGCTCATCCCCAGTGGGTGTCATGGGAGGCCCCACAAGGTACCCGTTCGTTTCCCAGGACCAGAGTGAGGTGAGCCTCCTGGAAGATGCGAGCTCAGGTCTAAGTATCAGAGGATAGATGTGACATTTCACAAAGAGGAAATGGTATGTGTGCTGGGAAACCACACGGGGCTTCCTCTGTTAGAGCTTAAAAGAGAACGGCAGATGAACTTAGAGAAGGAGCTAAGGATCAAGCCAGTTGATGGTCTTCTGCCATATTCAGGGGCTTGAAATTTATTCGTAGAGTTAGTCCATGGACTGATTGCCTGAGATTGTTTGTAAAATGTGAATGTATTCATTTTCTTGGAAACAGTATCCAAAGATTGTATTGGATCTCACAATGTTCCATGATCCAAAAGGCGTAGAGAATATTTGCACTGGAAGATTCTAAGTGCACGACCATACCGTTCATTAATTAGGGGAATTAAAGCATTACCAGATTCATATTTCACATCGTAAGAAATTTGATGTACAGAACTATGTGAGTTCAAAGGTTATAGTTGCTGGGAAAATTGCTGTATGTAGCCAAAACAAAACCATAAATTCATTTCTTGAACAAATGTTTAACTGATCGCAAATCTTTTTGAATCATTTGTCCTGTCTCATGGAAAGTTGTCCAGCCTTCTCCAACAAGAGTATCAGATCTTGGTACCAGTCATTCATAAATGGCCTGTGCCACTATGGTAAAGTCTGCGGAGACAGCGATAACCCAAAGAGATACTGTCCCTGTTCAGAGCTTGGAGTCTAATGAGGAAAACAGACATTAATCAGATCATCACAAAAAGGAATGAGCACGTTCAAACTCATCACTTCTAGGGAATAAAAGGATGAGCTGTAGTAACAAGGAAAACCTGATGTAGAGGGGGATTAGGGAAGGGTTTTTTTTGTTGTTGTTTTTTAAGCGTTTATTTATTTTTGAGACAGAGACAGAGCATGAACGGGGTAGGGTCAGAGCGAGAGGAAGACACAGAATCCGAAGCAGGCTCCAGGCTCCGAGCTGTCAGCACAGAGCCCGACGCGGGGCTCGAACTCACAGACCGGGAGATCGTGACCTGAGCCGAAGTTGGACGCTCAACCAACTGAGCCACCCAGGCGCCCCTAGGGAAGGTTTTCTTAGGCAATTAACGTGTGAGCTGAGACCTGAAGAAATCTGTGAAGTGTCAGCTGGAAAAGAAGGTAAAAGAGACCCCGGGCTTCCAATCCCTGATGCAGAAAGTGCTCTGTGTGTTTTAGGGAAGGAAAGAAAGGACATAAAGTGCAGTGGCGAGAACAGCATGAGATGACCCTGGAGAAACGGAGGTTGGGCCACGCTAGGCCTAGAGGGCTATTTTCAGAATGTGGATCTTTATTCTAAGAATGACAAGAGGCCCTTGATAGGGGGCTCAGGCACTGACGTGATCAGGTCTGTACTTTTTAAGGGATCTCCCTGGTTACTGTGTGAAAAAGTGGACTGAAGAGTACAAATTGGGAAAGAGTTTTCCTCCTGAAAATACATCCGTCGCACGTACTTTAGTTTGTGGGTTGTTACAAACCTGCTTTGGTTTCCCCGGGTGCCAACTGGTGAGCTGGCGATTCTCTGAGCGCAGCGTTTACGCAAAGTTGCCGGGAAATTGATCTGCGGAGACCCCAGGCAGCTCCTGCGGTCTTGACTGCTCCCTGTGTGGCCCCGGCGCCCCACGCAAGAGCTGGCATCTCTGTGTGTGCCAGGAGGTGACGACAGTGGAGACGGTCCGCATGCACCCCTTTTCTGCGCGAATGTTTCATGGTTCCGGGTTTTGAAGAAATCAGCTTCACATCTAAGTGCCTTGTTTCTCCCGGTGAGGAAGGCGGCTCCCCTAAGGTTGCATGGCTCAGTCTACACATCACTGGTCTCCCAGCCAGTAGTGCTGGGGTTTTCTGATATGCCACACTCTCTGTATCTCCGCGGTGAGCAGATCGGTGGTTTTTAGAATTACCAAGTTCGCACGTGTTCCTTTTCCTTCCCTTTCCCTTTCCCTGACGACCAAAAGTGCATTTTATCCTTTTTCAATGACCAGTGAAAATGTATTGAAATGTACTGCTCTAAGGCATGAAACATCTTTTTACCAAAACCGGAAGCTTGAAGACTTCTGAGAAGCGCCTTCCCAGGAGAACAAGACTTCCCATTTCATTCTGACTAAGCTGAAGATATTGCAAGACCAGCATTTCTGTTTCTAAGTCAGTCCAAAGTCCGTAAGCCCGCAGAAGTGATGAGTGGAAAGAGAAATTGGCTGAGCTTTCAAGAAGTTTTACTTGATTTGAACTTGAGTTCAAAGGTAGACCAAAGTTCGAAGTTGAATTTGAACCTTACCATGCCAGATGGGCTTCCCTTAGCCTTAATTAAAATGTTAAGTACGAGGCAGGCCCGTAGGAAATGCAGCAGCTCCCAGCACGGGCTTTGGAATCCGGTGATCAGAGTTGGAATCCCCAACTTCTCCATCTGCGAATTTTGTGACTTAGGAGAAAAATTACCTTCTTTTCAGACTCAATTTCCCTGCTTGTGGAAGAGGAATAATGACGTTTCACAGTATGTATTAGATGAGACAATATATATAAAGGACCGTATCATCAGAGTTCCGTATAGAAAACAGAAAACCACCCCAGGCGTTTCAAGAAAGGGGTTTAAGACAGGGAAAATCAGTGAGGGGTGGGAGATGCCACAAGGCCACCGACTTGATGCCAGATTGCCGTGGTTGTGGTCCGGGGGTCAGGCAGCTTCTCCTGGTCAGCCACGGCTGCCGACACGCCCGCCTCTAAGCCATGACCCTGAGGACAAGACACGGGAAGGCTGAGCCCAGGCACTCACACGTTTCTCTCTCTGATTTGCCTGCCAGCGTTCACAGCAGTAAGAAGACGACCTTGGTCTTGCCCCCTCTCTTCTGATTTCTCGTGAACACATCTAAATTAGCGGGGCCTAGTTCGTAACAGGAGCCTTAGCCACAAAGGAGTATGGGAAATGTAGTTTGTAGCTTTCCAGCTACCGAATAGATGTAGGACGAAACGGAACTTGAGAGACCCAATCTTAAGTGTCTGCCACAGGGTATCGCCCGGGGCGTGGCATACAGCAAACGCCCAATAAATGAGCGCTGTTATTGGTTTTGCTGCTGTTGGTATATTAGTAGCAAGAGTACAGATTTCATGTGTGTACATATATTTGACACAGGTTATGACACATAATTTACTATTTGCTTGTATTCCTCGGGTACGTACTAAGGATTCAGTCAAATACAGATCTCCATCCATGTTGTAAAGATCTATGATCTTATTTATAAGATCCCTCTTTCTTCCCATCAAGATGGTAATAAATAATGAAGCAAATTTCTATGTATTGGTGATTCAGTTAACACGATAACTGACTTGACGTAATAGGATGTGATATGATTAACGCCTTGCAGAGTTCAAACATAGACAGCTAGCTGATCTTACAAGGTGTCTAGGCACAGGCCGAGTCTTCTCTCCTATAACAAACTGGAAACATCCCGATCATTTGGAAATTTTTATTTTCTGAAGGCTAATAAAAGAGTGATCATCTCAACAGTGCTATGCCATTAAATGCGTTTTTCTCCTCTCATCTCTCCCCTATTCATTTCCTTCTGTTCTGATATCCCTTTGGCACCCAGACACCCCATAACATACTGTCTGTGGCTTTTTTTTTCTTCTGTCACCATTTTAGAGTGAGAATAAAACCTTAAAATAGTAGGTCACTTACAGAGTTCCCTAGGGTTTTTCTGACTCAGCAACACCTGTTTTCCAAATGCCCTTTCTTACCTGGGGGTTCTTAGATTGTACTCAGATTTTGCTTGAGGAAGGGAAAATCTAGTCAAAGCAATTTAGAAGAATAGACCAGCACTTTTGCAATGGACTGAACATACCTGGGGGAGTAGTTAGTTGGGGCATTTGACCTGTCATTGGAAGGACAGGCAAATGGTAGTGTAATATGCTTTTCTGCTACATCGAGTTTGTGGCATAAATTTTCCTCTTAAACTACCTTTATTTCATTCTCTTTTTAATGTGTTCCGACCAATCACATTTCATAGGAAGGATGCTTATCTTCAAAGTCAGTACGAGAAACTGAAATTTAAAATGGTTAGGGTCAAGAAAATTGAGGGGTGCCTGGGTGGCTCAGTCGGTTAAGCACCTGACATCAGCTCAGGTCATGATCTCACAATCTGTAGGTTCGAGCGCGTCGGGCTCTGTGCTGACAGCTCAGAGCCTGGAGCCTGCTTAGGATTCTGTGTCTCCCTCTCTCTCTGTCCCTCCCCCACTCTTACTTTGTCTCACTCTGTCTCTCAAAAATAAATAAATGTAAAATTAAAAAAAAAAGATTGGAAACATCTGTTGTTATTCACTGATGTATTAATTCAAAAAAATATTTCTTGGACACCTACTTAACTACATTTAAAATTCAGAAAACTTCCTTCATTGTATTATTTCTTTGCATCACGTTTTATTTAAGGACCTTAAAATTTCTTTGCCAAAAGCTTTGCGTATATCACTGGGGAAAGACTATGTAAGATTCAGTTTCTGATCTCACGGAGCTAACATTTTAAGAAAATGAAACAATTACATATAAAATGACAACAGGCAAAATAGTATTGTGTATAATTTAAAGGATCACATGGTACTAAATCATGAGTTAATGATCTAGCGTTATGAACATTATACTTTTTTTGTTGGTGCCGTTGTTTAATAGGCGTCATTCTTTAGAGCAATTTTAGATTCACAGAAAAATTGAGTGGAAGGTAGATTGATTTCTTTATTACCCTCTGCCCCCACACGTACATAGCCTCCCCATTATCAACATCCCCTACCAGAGTGGCACATTTGTTACAATTCAGGAACCTGGTTTACATTAGAGCTCACCTTTGTTCTGTGCGTTCTGTGAGTCGAACAAACATATAATGACATGTAGCCACAATTACGATATCATACAGGGTAGTTTCAGTGCCTTAAATATCTTCTGTTCTCTGTGTATTCATCCCTCCTCCTCCCCAGCCCCTGGCAACCGCTGAAATTTTTTTTTTACTGTCTCCATGGTTTTGCCTTTTCCAGAATGATAATATGTTTGGAATCATACAGTATGTAGCCTTTTCAGATTGGCTTCTTTCACTTAGTAGTAAGTATTTAAGTTTCCTTTATGTCTTTTCAGGGCTTGATCATTTCTTTTTAGTACTGAATAATATTCCGTTGTCTGGATGTGCCACAGGTTACTTACCCATTCACCTACTGAAGGTCATCTTGGTTTCTTCCAAGTTTTGACCGTTATGAACAAAACCCCTACAAATGTCTACGTACAGGCTTTGGTACGAACATAAGTTTTCAGGTCCTTTGGGCGAATGCCAAGGAGTGCGGTTGCTGGAGCATGTGGTAAGAGTGTGTTTAGTTTTGTAAGAGACTGTCCAGCTGTCGTCTCGAGTGGCTCTACCATTTTGCATTCCCACCAGCCATGAATGAGAGTTCCTGATGCTCTGCAGTCTCACCAGCATTGACTGTTGTCCGTGTTCTTAGATTTTGACCCTTCTCACAGGGAGGAGTAGCATCTAATTGTTGGTTTAACTTGCATTTCCCTGATGACGTATGACGTGCACATCTGTATGTGTTCTTTGGTGAGGTGTCTGTTAAGGTCTTTGGCCCATGTCTTAATTGCATTGCTATCGCTGAGTTTTAAAGTTCTTTGTATATTTTCGACAACAGTCCTTCGTCACATGTGTCTTTTACAAATATTTTCTCCCAGTCTGTGGCTTGCCTTCTCATGCTTCTGGCACTGTTATTGCAGAGCAAAAGACGTTGATTTTAATGAATTCCAGTTTATCAGTTGTTTCTTTCATGGATCGTATCTTTGGTGTTGTATCTAAGAAGTCGTCACCATTAAAAAAAAAAAAAAAAAAGTCATCACCATACCCAAGGTCGATCTAGGTTTTCTTCTAGGTTATCTTCTAGGGTTTTTATAGTTTTGTGTTTTGCATTTAGGTCTCTGCTCCATTTTGAGTTAATTTTTGTGGGAGGTGTAAGATCTGTGTCTGGATTATTATTTATTATTTATTTATTTTCTTTGCATGTGGATGTTCAGTTCCAGCACTATTTGTCGAAAAGACTGTCTTTGCTCCATTGTGCTGCCTCTGCTTCCTTGTCAAAGAACACTTGGCTGTGTTTATGTAGGCCTATGTCTCGGCTTATATATTTTTTCATTTATACTGTCTTGGTTGGTGTAGCTTCGTGGTAGACCTTGAAGTCAGGTAGTATTAGTCGTCCAACTTTGTTCTTATTCCTTCGATATTATGTTGGCTATTCTGCGTCTCCTTCTGGCTTCTCCGTATACACTTTAGAACCAGCTTGTAGATTGTTGATATCCACAAAATATGATGCGGATTATCTCTCCATAGATATTTGCCTTTTGGAAAAGGCAAAAGCCATGGAGACAGTAAAAAAAAAAAAAATACCAGTGGTTGCCAGTGGAACCTCTGTGGAAGGAATGAGGAGTTCCTCATCCAGTATCTCAGTTATAACAAAAAGTGCCATCTGGCTGCCGACAGCTGTAAGAAGCGCAGTAGAAATTACGAATATACTTTTCGCAAGAAAAGATGGATTCACAATTCACAAGATGGATTTGGATGGCATTTTCCTGGTAGCGAGGCAGGTCCTCTAGAACGCGGCCGCTTTCAGCAGAACCACCTTTATGCCAATAATTCTTTGTTGTGATTTAATCTTAGAAGCACCACCAAGAATTCTGTGAGTCAAGCGGGGCCTAATGAAGCATATCTACTGATTAGGAATGAAATGAAAACAAAGGTTTTCTTTCTTTCTTTTTTTTTTAACGTTTATTTTTGAGACAGAGAGAGACAAAGCATGAACGGGGGAGGGGCAGAGAGAGAGGGAGACACAGAATCGGAAGCAGGCTCCAGGCTCTGAGCCGTCAGCCCAGAGCCCGACGCGGGGCTCGAACTCACGGACCGCGAGATCGTGACCTGAGCCAAAGTCGGACGCTCAACCGACTGAGCCACCCAGGCACCCCAAAGGTTTTCTTTATAAACCAAACTTCTCTGTGTACCACATCTGAATGATATGTTCCTGAAACATCTCAGCACTAAAACCCTAGTGGTATTTAATAGCCCAGTAAAGGGAACCAGTGATAGATTATGGAAATAAGTTTCATTACTTAATGGCTATCCCGTAAAATATCACTGGGCGTTGATACTAACATTGCAATGCCAGGCCAGCAATATTTTAAATGAAACCTTAGGTTAAGAAATTTTCATTTTTAGCCCGTGCCTTCCCACTCTCATCCAAATGAGGATACGGTTTTTGAAAGAAAGATATAAACAGCAGATTTAGAAGTAAAAAGGAAATAAAGCAAAGTTTTTTTTTTTTTTTTTTTTTTCATTTCAAAGTGACATATAGGGATTTTCACTAGTCCTTTGGGAACAATAGCTAATGAAATGATAAGCATCTCACAGCCAGAGATTTTATGGCTAAGTTTACATTCCACTCGGGTGAATACCTATTAGTTTTCCTCATTTACATAGATGATATTTTAGCCATGCAGGAACTGTCATGCAGGCCTCTAGGGCATTTTTTCTGCCCTCACATTTTCAAAGATTAGATTCACCTTGCCCCAACTTAGAAACGTTGCTTCACATTTAAATCGATATACCTAGACCAAAATCATAGGCAGTAACTGTGCGGGTAGAGATCAATATTTTTTATTATTTTGAGTATCAATTTCCAAAGTCGAAACATGGTAAAGTCCCAGGTGTCACTAAAGACCTCAGAAGATCCCCTCCACTGCTAACTTTAAACCACAAATAAGAGGGGCGCCTGGGTGGCTCAGTCGGTTAAGCGACCGACTTCGGCTCAGGTCATGATCTCACGGTCCGTGAGTTCGAGCCCCGCGTCGAAACCTGTTTCAGATTCTGTGTCTCCCTCTCTCTGACCCTCCCCCGTTCATGCTCTGTCTCTCTCTGTCTCAAAAATAAATAAACGTTAAAAAAAAATTTTAAAAAACCACAAATAAGAGAAACATCGATGAGTTAAAAGGATAAAACGACATGGATTACTAGCTCTTCTTCCAATATTTTATGAATGTAACAACCATCAAGGCTAATTTGCAAAAGTGCTTATTTCATTTTAGCTTCAGGGTCCTTAAGCCTTTGGCTCATATTTAGCGCTAAAGTTTAAACCAGAGATTAAGTTTCTATAATCTGAAGGACTCCAATTTTCAAAGGAAGTAAAAGAGGTTATGTTAAAACTCTAGATTTTTATGGCGTGGTTTTGTTAATTAAGCTCCATTCTCGGGGCGCCTGGGTGGCTCAGCTGATTAAACATCTGACTCTTGATTTCGGCTCAGGTCATGATCTCACGGTTTGTGGATTTGAACCCCACGTCTGGCTCCATGCTGACAGCCCAGAGCCTGCTTAGGGTTCTCTCTCTCCCCCTCTCTCTGCCCCTCCCCCACTCGCTTTCTTGCCCTCTCTTTGAAAATAAATAAGCATTAGAAAAAAAAAAAAAAAAAGCTCCATTCTCATCATCTCCCATAATTTCAGGTTTCAATATAATGTCCCCGTTCACTGAAAGAGGTTATTTTAGAATTCCCAGGGTCAAAGATTCAGGAAGGTCTTGCCTTGGTGCCCAGACCGTTTGTTCAAGAGAAGAAGCTCCGTTTTAATCGAATCACGGTGACTGCCTATTTCATTGAGCTTCCTTTTGTGGGTTGTGAAGACTTAGGGTACCCACGGTACCCCCACTAATCCTGTCTACGCAGTCTCTTGTGCCAACAACACGGGGGCACACTGAGAGGGTACAAAGTGGTAAACGGAGCTCTTTCAAAAAATGTTACCAACACAGCTAATTAAATAAACTGTGGTTTTGACCCAACAATATAAATAAGTGAAACATGTATCCAGAGTATTTTAGTCACTCTGACTCATTGTGGAATCAGGCCATTTATGAATTACTGTTCCCAAGATCTGACACTCTTGTTGGAGAAGGCTGAAAAATTTTCCATGATGCCAAGACAAGTGATTCATAAGGTGGTATTTAATTTTTACATATAATTAACATTTTTATCCTGAACCCACTTTGATGAAATATTTGCACTTGATGTTGAATATAACTTTAATATCTTCTTTACTCAGTGGAATTGGCATTTTCGCATGAATTAAAAGTGCCAAGTTCCGAATAGCTCTCGCTGAATGTTGACATTACAGATGTCATTTACAAGAGTGAAAGAAGCGGCCCAAAATAGCAAAGCATTTTCCCTTTTGTGCGATAAGCTTTCCAAAAGAAAGAGAGTCCCAAGCGACAGAGAGTTGATCTTTCTGCCTTTGGTGTAAGAAGTGATTTTCTTTTTGGTGTTTTATGTCCTTCGGTGAATCTTTTACCTACGAAGCTCAGACCGCTCAGTGTAGCTGGTTAGTCTGACCAGGTGTCAGTGGACTGAGGCGTTTTGCTAGAACTCGGAACAGTTGACTTAGACCGGGTTGTGAAGGGCCTGCGTCCTGTTTTCTGAATCGGGAGCGATGGAAGAAAATGCCGGTGGCAGGATAGAGAGGAGGTTAGAGGGAGACAGAGACCAGAATCCGTAGGTAACTGGTGCCGCCTCCTTCTGGTTGGATCTGTCACACGCACGTCTGGTTTTACACGTCTAAGGTGGAGCTCGGCGACAGAAAGTGTCAAACATCGGCGTTTTCTCCTGGTTTTCGTCTTTAAGAAATGGAGAGCGCATAACAAGGAGAAAGTAATATCACTGAGGGGAGGACGTGGAATTTTCTCAGGGCTTCATTTCTGGGATTCTGATTTTCCAAACTGTTCAGTTATTTGGCAGTGGACCTAACTATCCTAGCCAGTATTTCGAAATTTCCCTCCAGTTTACTGTTGCGATTGATTGAAAGTGCAGTTTTGACCAGAAAGGTCATTCCATCCTTGGAAAGGCCTCTGAAAACTCATCGGCAGCTTCAGAGTGATTTGTTTTGTTTTTGTTTTTGTTTTTTTTCAAAATCAACCCAAGTGTGTCCCAGTGAAGGCAGATCGTTTCCACCCGTGTTAGGGAGTCAGGGGTCCCAGGGGGCGGGTGTGGTGTCTGTGCCACAGAAAACACCGATGAGGCTGCCGCTGATTAGCTCCCTCAGTGATGATTTCATCTAAAAGGATAAGGATTGAGTAAATCAGCAAAGACAGGTCTCCTGCCAGACCCTTCCAGACCGAGGGTGAGGTCCAGCTACCATACTTTGGCTGACCAAGTACCAGGACTGGGGCAGGAATGGGACAGGTGGATCTTCCCGTAGGGAAGATTTTCTCTTCGCAATTACTGGATCGGACTTCACTCTTTGCTTGTTTGTTTGATAAACATTAGGTTTGTATGTTTTAGGAATCTTTATTGGAGATGCTTAATTGGCAGTGTGTGTTTAGCGTCACGGAGAAGAGCACCGGAAAACAGCTCGCGTGGGCCCAGAACCTCAGCTGAGCCCCTTGGTGGACTGACTTCGCTTCTTAGCGGGCGGCAGAAGGCACAGCGCGTGTGGTTAAAGTGAGCTGGCGCGACTCCAACCCTGACTCTGCTTCTTGGCTAGCTGTGGGGCCCGGACTTCAGCTTGGGCTGAAGGTTCAAGAACCCAAGAACGGTTCAAGAACCCAAGAACGGTTCAAGAACCATCCTCCGCAGAAGATAACTATCGTAGGTCGGGGAGAATCGCGACTGTTAAAAGCGATAATGATTGCAAAGCGTTTAGAACAGCGCTCTCGCTGTCGGTAACCGTCATCGTCGCGGTCATTACTGTTCCTTGTATCTGCTAAGAATTCGGCTGCTGGGAACAGAAATGCCAGCAATAGCACAAAGGAGAAGTTCTCTTATCGGGAGAGGTTTTCTTACCTTTCACAAGGAGTGAAGAGGCAGGGCCATGACAGGCTCTGGTTCAGCAGCTCAAGAATTCAGGCCTGAGATCACTGCGGTCATCTTGGCCCTTCCCTCGTGATTGCCTCTGAGGTCCAAGGTGGCCGCTCTGCCGTGGCCTCGTGTGCTCGGCCCCGGCAGAAGGAACTGAAGGCTAAGGGGCAAAAAGATACTACCAGCTGAGTGTGCCTGCTTTTAAGGAGCTTTCCTGGAAAAGCCCTACCCGACAACTTTCGCTTACGTGACACTGGTCTGAAATCAGTCACGGGCCTCCCCTCCACCCATGGGTCACGAAGGCTTTGCACTTGGCTTCTCCCAACGAAATCAAAATTCTCTTAAGAGAACGGGCATGAAGTACGCACTGGCAATCTCTACCACATTATTTTCAGCGGCGTTATTTCTGTCATTATGGTTATTATCTTGAAACAACGCCATCTTTCTCGCCTGGAAAGTTTCCAAAGACAGAAGCCATACTTCTTGAATGTGTCTGCATTAATCTTTAAAACCGCACCAGAGGAGTCTGCAGGTAGTAGAGGCCATTATTTTAATTGGTTGAGCTCTGGTTTAGCCTTTGACCTTACTGTTCCGAGTACTTTAAGAGAATATGAAACCTAAATTATCTAGACTTTTAACGGGGCTAAGGCAAATTCAGAATAAGGCTGTAAACTAAAAATCAAGCTCTTCTAAGTGAAATCTTTAAACTGATAAAGCTTTAGATAATTCACTGTTTTAAGCTATCTGCAAAACTCAAAGAACTCGAGTATTTGTGGGCCAGGGGTACTCTTGCTTAAAAATAAGTTAAGATGAAGTCTTGATAGAAACAGCATTGAAGCATGTCTCTGTCGTACTTGTCTCTTTCTGGAAGCCCTATTCACTGTCCTTTTTTAATAGGAATATAGCCACTCACTCCTTTCCCTCCTGAGATCCTCTCCAGTTCTTTACTGCCCTGAATTGTTCACTGCAAACGAGCCTTTTGCCGGCGTAGGAACAGGGCCCTTTCCATTCTGTTCATGAATGTCAGCTTTTGTTACCGTTAACCCCAGCATGACTGGCGGGGGCAATGATGGAGATTATGTGAGAAGCCTCTTTTTAGCCTATCGTCAGCTTGGATAAAGAGCGGGTGATAAGGGTGTGAAGAAGAGCCTGGAAAACACACCCTGCGGCACTGACCCCGCGAGCGTTTCTGACCTCTACTGCATGTGCCCAGGCGGGGAGTGTAGGAAGAGGGAAGAGGGGCATCCCTCGCCCTGCAGGAGCTGTGGGTGTAAAAGAAAGGATATTTCCAGTGGCGAAGTCCTTTCTCTGCTTTTGAGTGGCAGGAAAGGAAGAGCGACTGGAACAAAAAGCTTGCTGGTCTTAGTGGCTGTGTCGTCGGGCTTTATGAAAGCCAAGCCAGCACTTAGACTTGGCGTCATACGGTGGGAAATAGGGAGCCGACTGAGGTTTTCGCTGGGGGGCAAGTGGTACTCGGGGACGCTGCGCGACAGTGGCGGTGGATGGAGCCCAGGACGGCTGGGAGCCTCCCTGTCTTCCCCGCATTTGCTGGTGACTCGTCTCCCCCCACCCCCTCCTCCTCCTCCTCCTCGTGTCTCCCCACCAGGACCACTGGCCACCTCGGCTCGGCCCATCGTCCCGACTCACTTTACCGGCAACTGTGCACCAGACTCTTCAAGTACATCCTAAGAAGCTTAAAATTTCACACAAATGTATTGAGCCCAGGATAACTTTTTTTTGCTGGTAACAGTCGAGAATGGCCCATGGGTGAACACATGGCTGGGTGGCTCGGACGGTTAAGCGTCCGACTTCGGCTCAGGTCGTGATCTCATGGTCTGTGAGCTCGAGCCCCACATCGGGCTCTGTGCTGACGGCTCGGAGCCCGGAGCCTGCTTCGGTTTCTGTGTCTCCCTCTCTCTCTGCCCCTCCCCTGCTCATGCTCTGTCTCTCTCAAAAATGAATAAACATTTAACAAAAAAAATTTTTTTAAAAGAATGGCCTATGGAAAAATATGGCAATTGCCTTTCATAACATGTACTCTCAGAGGTGAAGACTATCTCTTGAACATCTGCAGCTTGCCCTTCAAAGATTTTTTCAAAATATAATCCCTGGACATTTCAAACTTTCAAATCTTTGGACATAAGGAAGTCACTTTTTCCTTACACCTTAAATTACCTCAACGTTTGCTCTCAACGTTCCTTTCCAGATTTAAGCGAAAATGTCCACTCCTACTCCCCTTGTTGTCTAATAAATTCTGATTAGACATCCTGGCAGCTTGTATCTGATCTGAGAGGGTTTTTTTTGTTTTTGTTTTTTTGTTTTGTTTTGTTTTTTTTTTTTACTTTTCTTATATGTCTTTATAAAAGCAAGTTCCCATCTTCTAAGTAATTTTAGTCGCTATTTTCTAATTCCGTCATTTTCGTCTCGGAGCTTTTCTAACTGCAGTGTGCATGAAGTATGCAGTATAGCGTGTATGTATGTATACTACATGGAGAACAAGAACTTCCCAGGAAACAAACACCCCGTGTCGTCGTCGTCGTCGTCGCTTAAGGGCACCACGATTCTTTGGGTTTCATTTCCAGTATCTTTTATGAGGTCAGCCTGTGGTGACGGTACCCTAGACAGCACCTGCCCCATAGGCAGGTGAAACAACAGAACACATCCCGCCATCCCTTCCCGAGTCACTGTGGGTCGTTTATAGAACTCACTCTGGGAGCCTGCCTTGATTTCTTTCCTGTGAACACCCAGACGACCGTGTTCAAGTTCACTGCCTCCATTTTGCCCACACACCCCATTTCATTGTGTGAGGCCAATTACCCGTCTCCTTGGCAGGCTGCTCCTGTCGGGGGGCCCCCAGGGTACCTCGAATACCAGCAAAAGCCGAGGTAACGGATAGGTTGCATTCTTTCCTTCGGATCGCTTACGACAACATCCGATGGGCTTGGTTCCAGCCCTGATTTCTGGGGCGCCGACTCTCAGTAACTCTGTCTGGGGAACATCAGAAGTATCCGTGGAGCCATTTGAACATGTGAATGTTCCGGACCTCCCCAAGACCAGATGAATCAGGTTCTCCTGGGGTAGGGCCCAAGCACGTATTTATCTTTTAAAGCTCCAAAGGGTGATTCTGGTGTAGAGGCAGATTGAAAAGGATTAATCTCAAGAATGCCTCGTCGTATTTACATTTTCTTTTCTCATGTAAAAAAAAAAAAAAAAATTAAGAATAGGATATGTTCTCTGTCCAAAAACCTTTCTTCTGTGGGGAATTGGCAGAAATAAATTTCTAATGTCAGGGGCGCCTGGGTGGCTTGGTCGGTTAAGCGTCCGACTTCAGCTCAGGTCATGATCTCACGGTCGGTGAGTTCGAGCCCCGCATCGGGCTCTGTGCTGACAGCTCGGAGCCTGGAGCCTGCTTCAGATTCTGTGTCTCCCTCTCTCTCTACCCCTCCCCCACTCATGCTCTGTCTCTGTCTCAAAAATAAATAAACGTTAAAAAAAAAATTAAAAAAAAAAATTTCTAATGTCAAGTGCCAAGTTCATCTGAGTGTTCTCCCCTGATATTCCAGCTGAGCTGCTCTCCCCACCCCCACCCGCACCCCCGGGGTGGGGGGGCCCTTAGCTTTTCTCTGACTTCTAGAAGAGCCCGGCCCCTGCTGCTCCGTGTAAATCTGTGATTTGCTCATCTGGCCGCATGCTTGTAAATCCACCTATAAACTTATGGATCCATTCGTCCCAATGAGGCAGATTTTATTGTCCATCATTTTAGATGACGAAATGGGCTCAGAGAGTTTAACATAGTTGCCTAAGAGCACGAGGACATGGTGGCTAGAACGAAACTCAGCTCGTCCAAAGCCTAGATTCAGCACCCTCACCCTTTACCCACATTCCCCAAATGTTAATGTTTTACTGTGTCACGATTTACCAGTCGTCCCCTCTTCTCGCTCGCTCGTGCTCTCGCTTTGTGCACATGTGTGGGTATTAATATCATTCTCTATGTATTTGACCGTAAGGTACATATATAATTCCCATGGAATTCCCATACCACTGCGTTTTATCTTCTGTCACCACAGAACAACGATCAGAAACCAGGAAATTAATATAGTACTGCTATCTCTGTCCAGACATTCAAATCTTACCAGTTTCACCCATAAATGTCTTTTGCAGCAAAATTAAAAAAAAGAAAATGCTTCTGGTCGGGACCCGGTTAAGGATTACATGTTGCATTTGGTCCTCGTGTGTCTCTACTGTCTCTGCAAACGTCTTCTGTCTGCCTCTGTCATTCATGGCCTGATTAATTGTGAGATTGTCCTCTGGAGGGCAGGAATGGCCCTAGCGGTTTTGGTTCTCGGAGTTTGCTGAAGTTGTTTAGAAACCCATGGCTTCATCGACATACAGCGGGATGGACCACAGCATTGTGAGCATATTGGAGGGCCAGCAGTAAGGATATTTATTACATACTATTCACTACATGCCAGTACTGTTTTAAATGCTTTCCTTAACCCTATATACTAGGGATCATTGTACTATAGATACAGAATCTGGGAAATAGAGAAGTAATGTGACTTCCTCAAGGTCATCCAGCCAGGAAATGGCAAGGCCACGAGTCAGACCCCAATAAGCAGGCTCCACCCTCGTGGGAGCGCTTAACCAGCCCAGGCAGAGCCGGAGGCACTAGACAGAGTTCTGTGCCCTTGGACAAAAAGTGTCAGCTCTAAAAGCCTCCGGCTCATCAACTGGAAACCGGGACTAATAATTTCTATTTTGTAAAATGAGTTGTGAGGATTGCACACGATAATCGGTTAAAGCACATGCAGCAAGGAGTCCGTTTGTAAAGGAGAGGTGATGGAAATATTGAACAGCTATCCGTGGCTCACACTGAGCTGTGGTAACTCACAGAGTGGACTTTTTTAATCATTGGGAGTAGGAGGGAGAGGGAAACGTAAGTGACAAACGTCTATTCATATTTTTAGAGTTTTTGAGGGCCGGGGAGGGACTAAGCTACAACCAAAACCACCGTCCAGGCAGAAGAGGCCAGATAATGAGTCATGTAACACAATTTTAGAGTGAACTTCTGGAAAGGACTCCTGCGTCTTTAATTATATTAGAAAAGAAGGTATATATTTCCAGTAAAAAGCCCGTGCCACCTGATTCTGGGTTGAGGAAGAATTGCCTTCCAGCTTCAAAAGGGGGGTCGTTGTCATTGGTGGATGGCAGTGAGAAAACAAGAGGGCTTGACAAGAGAGCCTGGAGCACACTCGTGTACAGAATTACCGAAATGCATGGGCATTTTAATGTGAAATTGTCATTTTTCAGCATTATTTCCTGTAGCCAGTAAACAGATTTGCGGGGTGCATCCATAGCCCAAGCACCTCCTGGGCTCTGTGGCAGCCATAGCGGGACAAGGATCGATTGCCCATCTCCTTTCTGTCAAGGCTGGATGTGTCCCTCTGAGCCCTTCCGTCCGGAGAATCCCAGCCTTCCTTTAGCTCTTATCTCTTTCCTTACCATGGCCTACGTCCCGGCGCTGTACTGGGGAGCGGAAAATAGGTGGTGGCTTGGAGAGGAAAGACAGAGAGGGAGAGGGAGCCCAGCCCAGGTTCAGGCGGGATTGGAGTTTTGCGTGTGCGAGGCCGGCCTGTGGCCTCTGCTCCTCACCCCTGCCCCAAGGCTTCAGCAAGCCTTCCGGCCCCGGCCTCCCCCCAACCAGCAGCTCGCACCAAAGATCTGTGGGCCACTTGTTTTCAAAGCAGCCCTTTCGACCACCTTTTGCACCCAGCCTATAGGCAAACCACACAAAAGTAGCCCTCCGTGCGCTACCCAGAGGCCCGTGGCTGTAAACAGAACTGGCTGAGAATGGAATGTAGGGCTCCTTGCCCCAAAACAAGAATTTCAAGAGGGAGAGCGGAAGGAACAGTAAACCAGGCCTGGCCCTCCCAGCTCGTGGCCCCTCCCGTCACACCATCCCTGGCAGGAAGGGGCCCAAGTGAGTGGAGAGTCGTTTTTCTGCCGAACTGGCTGGTGTATTTAAAGATCACTGTTGTATTACTGGAACACCAGCAAAATTGTACCGCAATCAAATTCAGATTGCCTAGATTTTATGTGAGAATCTGTCTAGAAAAACGGCACAGGGACAAGCATTCTGATTTGGTGCCTGAACTCCGTGACACTGGGAGAGAGAAGTTCTGTATAGGTTGGAACACATATAGACTCTTGCTTAAAAGGAAGAAAGTAACTCCACAGGCATCTTCAATGCCCAGCCAAGCTGTAAGAACCACCGGAAAATAGGTGGCCACACTCTACCTCCAAAGTGCCCGAGTCACCTGTCCGTGGAAGAGCCCGGGCAGACTCCGCGACAAAGTCAGAGTTAATCACTGCAAAGAGATTCCATGCTCGCTGCGTTAGCAGTAGTCGCACGGCGCCCGTGGTGGACAGGACTGGAAGTCACTAGCTTTGAGACCCGCTTTTGCTACGCACCGTATGTAGTCAGGGCAGAAATGAGAAATTCCTTAGAAGCTCCTGCTGAGTCTACACTTGAAGCAGCTAGAGAAGACTTAAGAGTTATCCGTTGGAGAATTTTCCATAATGTGGATACAGTCGTGAGCAAATGCAGGTTCTGCTCCGCGGGAGACGAAGAGCCAAGAGGCTTAGAGTTGCAGGTGCGCGTTGAAATCGCGGTACCGCTGACTCCGCGAGCGCCCTGAAGCCGGGGGACCCTGCGCCCCTGGACCCGGGTCTGTGCGGAGGTTGCGGGGGGGGGGGGTTACTCAGCTCAGCAGCATGGCCCGTTAGCACAGGCGGCTGCGTATTCCGCTACAGCTCGCCGTTCTCCTCGTCTACATCCAAACTCAAGTCGAATGTTAACCCCCGTATGAAAGGTTTTGTGTCCCGCCGACAGCTAATTATTTCCATTTGCGCTGTTGCACACGCTGTAGGAATTTGATTCGACGACCCGGGTTTTCTTCCTTCCAGGATACGAGGTTTCTGAGGTCCAGGACTCACGCGTCACTGGGTTATTTATCCTAGGTGGGTGTGTTCGCTGTGTTAGTTGTGTGGACGATTGGCAGAAGGAGGGAAAGGAAATGAAGCGCAGATGAGAGAGTCGTTTAGGCCGTTTAAGGTATTTGGAAATGTGAAGGCAAAAAGTACAGAACAGGGACCTTGTCTGTGGATACTCCCCTCCCCGAGTTCACGGTCAATGCTGGGCACAGAGGAAGTGGCTCCGGAGAACTTTGTGAATGAAAGAAGAGAAGAGAGGCCAGCTCTAGTCAAAGGTGTCTCTGTGGCCACAGACCTCTCGTGTCGTGTTCCCTTTTCTATGGTAGGACCCCGAAGTGCCTGTTAGCTTTCTGTTGTTCCCTTGCTGCCCAGAGGCCCCGGTGCAGAATCACCAGAACCTGCCCCCAAGGCCTGATCCTCACCCACTGGTCACTTTAGAACCCTGGCTCCTCATCAGAGGAATGGATCGTCCCCCCATTTCTGCAGGACTCCTCCCTGCCTCTCCTATTATTTCCTGTAATAACCGCAAATCGCCGTAAGAAGCTATGGGCACTGAAGGGCCGCCCTTCACGGGAAGGAAATACTGGATCCCGAAGCCCTTAAACCGGAGGACTGACCCAGTGACTCCCAGGCACTGTAGCTGGCTGAGTAACTGGGTTTCCAGTCACCCTGTGCCGGCCCCCTTCCCGGTCTGCAAAGGGCCCGCGCTAGAGGAAGGTACGCATTTCCCTGGAAAAGGCAGCCCTTGACAAACTGCCCGGAAAAGTCCTGATTTTATGAAAATCCAGTATCTTAAAGGCTTTGTGGCGAATCCAGCTGGGGATACTGGGTCACAGTTTTATTGCAAGATGGGCCTTTTCTTAGGGAGGGTGTGGCGTTCATTTGTGGCTGATCAAATAGCCGGGTTCCGTCGTAAGAGTCAGCACCTCTTAACGAGATACTTAATTTCTCCGAGCAGACTGAATGCTGACGGTCTTTTGAGAGCAACACGCAAAATTAAAACATGAGCCAAGGTATCTATCTGCCTTGGCCCAACCCTCTTCGTTTCACGTTGGGTAGGATAGGAACGCTAATCGCAGGCAGGAATCGGGAGAGTAGCGGGCTCGCTCACTCTCTTTCGACGGCCCTCCCGGTGCAGGGCCCACAGGATAGAGGATAACGCGCCGTGTCGGGTCCGTGCTGGCTCCCTCTTTACGAACTTAGAAAAGGGAGAGGCGCGTTCTCCCTGTTGAATTTGAAACCCAGATCGCTTGACCTGATTCAAACGGCTCTCGAATGCTCCTTGGGTAGTTTCCCTCTGTATTCGTGAGGTCCTTAGTCCTGAAGTTTCAGAGTAACCTCACCTAGTTCTCCTCCCTGGGCCAGGCACGCACCGATACAGAAGTGGCACTAATCCTTTAAGAAGCCAGGAACTGGGGCAATCGTTGGACTCCGCAAGGTTCCGATAACTGGCTTTTCGTCTCTGATTACCGATAATGTTTTTAATTTGGGGTTGGAGCGGTTCCCTCTGGCAGTAAGTGAAGCTTGGGCAGACAGGGCATGCTATTGTTCTAAAATAGAGTTCAGATTCGATTTTGCCCAAACAGGTACAGAACCGGGAAAACTTGGCTTCTGTTAATGCTGTACTTTGGGCCACATGTTCCTAAATTCTTGCTGGCTGTGTTTCACTTTTAGGAGTTTTACCCTGTCTGAGCACCAGCTGAAGGTTTTTTGTTTTGTTGTGTTTTTTTTTTTTTTTTTTTTAACATTTTTCTTTATATCCATTCAGTGTTTGACTTGAACAAATTTGTTTTACTGCCATAAATGGAAAACTAGTCTTACTTGTCCTTGTGTGAAAGTAATAAATACAATGAAAACAAAAGTTATTAAATTCTAGCTAGATAATATTGCTTGGGACTGCTGGTTCCGAGCCCAAGGCCTTGTACCCCTTTCACGGCAAGGCAGATTAACCTGGGCTGAACACATGATAGCACCAGACCAAAACCTGCCTTCGGGGAATGTGATACGATGGGTTGAAAGAAAACAAAAAAGCTCAAGGGAGAATCCTGTCTCCTCTGTGCAGTAGTCGTTCGAACCCTCTAGGTTCCAAGGGGTACTCGGCCTACCTCTGAGAAACGCTGCCTTTGAAAACCTCATTGCTTTATATTCGGTGCAAGGAATGAAGTAGCTGACCGGACTTGTGTGACAACCCCTCTGTAGGATGTCGTCAGAACGCCACAGAGGTAGATGGCACCAACCCTGTACCCAAAAAGTGCCCTCTAATAAGGGATGGAATAAACAGATGATCTGAGAAGAGACCATTGATCAATGTAGGGAACAATTCCAAAACATGCAGTATCTGATCCTAGAACGTTACCTGCGGAGGAGAGAAGGCAGATTCGTGTGTTTGGTTCACTCGTGGATCTATCCCCCCTCCCCCCGGGTCCCGTCCGTCAGAAGAGTGCTTAGCACCGAGTAGTCAGTCAACAGGTATCTACAGAGCCAAAGAATACAAACCCGGGTCCAGAGTCTCATAGTGGGGATGGAACCCTAAGGTTCAGGGTGGGGATGGGATTGGTGCAGTCTGGAGAGGGCACGGGGACGCAAGACTCTGGCAGGATCCCGAAGTGACGGGCAGAGTGCGCACACACGGGCACGCACGCACACACGGGCACGCACGCACACACGGGCACGCACGCACACACACGCAAGGGCACCCGCGCGCTACCACGCGCCCGGCGGCTCAGGATAGCACGTGTGCGAGCAGTGGATCGGGTCTGAGGTTGTGACCTTAGAACAGCCTCAAAAACGCAGACCCCTGTCCCCCGTGTGTATACTCCTTTCCCCAGACCTCACCCCACCCCCCTTCCTGTTTATAAACGTCTCGTTTACGACCGACGGGCTCCCTGGGAGAGGAGTTGTTCCAGCGAGATGAGCCCTCTCCTGTTCTAGGAGCGACCCCTTCTACTTCTAGGAGCGTGAGGGGGGGACATTCCGCGAAACCAGCTCTACGCGGGCACGCCGTTTACGGACGTTGCTGGATCGCCTCCCTTGTGAACGAGGCTCCTGAAAACTCTGTGGCCGAGCTGTGGTGCCGGTTACCACGGTGCCCTCTGCGGTTTTTGTTAAGAGGAATCCGTGCTCCTCTGGTATGAAGTTGCCATGAAACCGTTGGCTGGTCTAGAACCAGCAAGGCCTCGGGTATTATTCTTAAAGGTTAACCAAGCAGATCGGCAGGGTGGTAACCGCGACCGCAAGGCAGCAAGGGGGGCGTGTGAGCTGTCACCGCTCTTTCTGAAGCACCCCTGCTGTCACGTAAGGGGCCGGGGCCTCCGGGTCTGTCGTGAGACGGGAGCGGGACCGAAGGGCACCCCCGCTCCACGCCAGAGGCGTTTCTCAGGGCCGCCCGGGCTTGGCCAGAGGCTCCCGTTCTCGGGAGTACGATGCCATGATTTCAGTTTGATTTCAGTGTGCGTATTGCCCGGGCCGGGTTAAGGGATCCTGAGCCTCCGGCTCAGTTCTACCTGGAGGCTGTTTTTCAGAAAGCTCCCTTTTGCCTCCTTTCACGCCAAGGCGAATTTTTAAGTATGGCCGAATGAGAACACAGGCCAAACCACGAACCAGAAAGCGAGGCGTGAACCTTCATTTACTGAACCGCAAACCCAACCTCCGTTTTTCAACTGCACCACAGACCTTCTTTTTTTAAACAGACGAACCTAGGGAGACACCGGCAGGAACCAAAAATTCACGTCTCCTAAACTAGGCGAAGTTAACACCGCAAGATACCTCTGAGCGTCCAGCTCTGAACGAAGAGCTGGAGTCTCGGCCTCCGATGAACCTGTCGCTCTCATCAGCTCTGGCCTCTGGCCGGCCACGCGAAGGCAGAATTCCCGGGCGAGCTAACGCATTCGTTCGCGTGTCTTTGTCTTTCAGGTTCAGTACTTCTTCAGGATCTTGGATAACTAGCAGCAGAGGAAGCTAAGAAGTCACAGGCTGGGGCAGTCAGACAAGACCGAATCAGGCACAGGAGGAACGTGTTCATTCTTTTATTGTCCATTGTTTTAACCTGACTGAATACAAGATCAACACTGTACTCCTGGCGATTATTATAGATGTTAGAACATGGATTTTGCACTGTAGACAACATTTAACACCGGTCTATGGGGTACTGCATTGCTTTTTATAAAGTCCAAAATAAAGATTTATTTTCAAACAAGTGACTTTGGTTTATTTCATACATTACACTTTTTCTTGCAGAAAAAAATAAAATTGTACAACTGCATAAATATAAAATTCTTCCACCATGAAAATGGTTAAAACATTCATAAAGACACAGCACCAGCGTGTGATGCCTCCAGAGAAAGGAAAAAAGGAAAGGAAGAGAAAATGTCCAAAGCGAATGAATGAGTCCTGTCACTTTGCCAAAGCGACAGGCGATCCAGGTCTCCTACGCGGCTTCAGAACATACTGGAGGACAAGGGGAGAACGGCAAGACGGCATTCGGTACAAAGCACGACACAACCCATCACCGTTTCGTGTTTTCTGTAGCGTCACTTAAAATTTCAAGGGCAGTTCCCCCATGACAGCCCCCCCCCCACCCCCAGCCCCAGGAAAACAGAAACAAAACACAAAGAAAGAAAAAGACCCGACACCACAGGGAGAGAGACTATGTATGGAGTGTGTTAAAAATGCTCACCGATGGGCCGTTGCCTCCGAAAGAGCCAAACCCAAAAGAACAGAAAGAAAAAAAAAGTACCATGCCAGTTTTATTCCCGTTGAGTATTTACACCGTGGACGGCAAACCTCGCTCACATAAAGTAGAAAACAGATACGATAAAACATGGCTTGAAAAACGACCAGGTGCACCTATGGTACCATACACGAAATCAAATACACGAGGCGGCAATACTTAGGGGCCAGAAACACTGCTTACTACGGGTCAGTAATGGAATCATAATTTACAGTAAAAATGGGCACGTCCCAAGGCTCAATTTTTATTCTCCTTTTGTCATTTACAGTAGAATAAATATTTTGTTGCTATTGCTACACTTTAAATTTACATTCTAACCTATTAAATGCAGAAAGCTAGTGTAAAGCAGAGAGATTAAGTGTAGGTCCCATACGTATGACAGTTTATTCAAGACTAGTAGGTGTTTGTTTTTGTATCTTTAACTGTTTTAAATGGCTAGTGGGAAGGATCTGTGCTTGCGATCAGCTCTTAACTTCAATCTTTACATCAAAGCGTCCCTGGAAGCGGTCCTTCTCGCTGTACCCGATGTTCTCACCGAACGCCTTGCACTCGATGCGGATCTCAGTGTCCATGGTCAGGTTGGTGAACTGCACGGCCAGCAGGGGCTGCAGGTACTTGGGCTGCAGCAGCTTGCCGTAGTAGGGGTAGTACTGCAGGGGGAAGCCGGCGTAGCCGCCCAGGCCGAAGTACTCCACGTTCCCAACTCTGTCCTTGTCTTCGTCTCGCTGCAAACCAGAGGGGCACAGGTTGTAACGGCTCGCGGCCCGGGCCGCCGGCCATGGTCGCGGCCGCGACGCGGGATCCCACGGAGCGGCGCGCAAACTGCCGCCCCGGGGCCGCCCGCCGTCCCGACGCGCCTGCTCCAGCCTCCCCGGGAGGCCAAGGGGACCTCAGCCACCGAGGACACGGCCGCCTCGCGGACGCGAGGGGAGGCCGCGCACGCGCAGGGCCTGCTCCCCGGCAGCCGCGGGAGCGGTCGCAAAAGGAGCCTATTCTCGCGGCGCAAGGGAGGGAACCGCGGCAAAGGCCAACCAAGCAGGTCTCCAGAGCCCGCACCCCGAGAAAGGGACCTGCCACCGGGAGTCAGAAAGCCACCGGTGGTCGCCCAGTGGATGGCGCTTCAGGGGTCTCCTCCCCGAGGGGCTTGGTAACCGCCTCTCACTCTCTTGGCATCCATCTGCTTTCTCGGTGTGGCCATAAAATGGGGCTGTTCCCAGACACCCCCCTTCCTCAGTCTGCCCTCTCTGTAAACGATCCATCCGGCAGGAGCCTAGTTTCAGGTCTAAAGGGAGCACGCGCTGTTACAGCTTTCGTTGTTTTTTCCAGAAAAGCCCAAAACACATTTTTTTAATGGGAAACCGTCCGAAACGAAACAAAACAAAAAGGTGGCCTCGAACGTGCCACACGCCACGGGGGCCAGAGAGGCCCCGTGTGGGCTGGTTAACTCTCGGTCCCGTAAACCAAGATTCCGGCTGATTGGACGCCGGTAATTCGGTTTCTTGTTCTCGTGGAGAAACCCACATATGGTCTGAGTCTTGTTACCGCTTTCTCTCAGACATTCTACCCCGCGCCGCTACGGCTCGATCGAGGCCCGTGCCCGGAAGCGACAGGCCTCGCTTCCCCCGTCCAAGTTGCACCTCTAACGGACGACGGTCCCACCCGGTCTCCCCTCCCACCCCCCCCTTTGGTAACTAGGCGCCCCCTTACCTTGCCGGTGCACTGGACGGGCAGGACGTAGGGATTATACTTCATCACTGGGTACGCCTCCGACGACTCATTCTTGGGAGGCTAAAAATACAAACCCACGCCGGTCAACGAGTCTGTGAGTCAGTTCCCACGACTTCTGAAAAACCCAAGGGGGCCTGGAGCACAAACGGGCACCCACGGGGCACGAAGAGTCAACTCCGGTAACAAAGCGCAAAACACAAGTCCGTGCCCGCGTTCCGCGAGGCCACAGCGAGGCTGCGACGCGGCCCGGCGCCACGCGGAACTCCCAGCGTAACCCAGGGTGGCAAACGTTCCTCAAGGACGCTGGAAAATAAAGGCCAACCCGGCACTAATATTCCTCATTAAGAAGGTCGTAATAATTGGACGGAAAGGTTGGTTGACATTTGTTTTGATGAAACTTGGGCTTTCCTCCTACCCCGTGAATAAATCACGCCACCCGGTTCCCTCAAGCAGGTGTTTTTTTTGGTTTTTTTCGGTTTTTGTTTTTCCCTTTGACTCTCTGGGAGACGCGCTGCCATTTAAGGAGCATTTCCAACTCTTTCTGTCAAGTCCTATATGAAAACGGGTAAAGGCAGCTGGGCCCCGCGTGAAGGGGGTCTTGTGAAAGCGCGAACCCCCTGAAGGGGCCCAGAGTACACTCTGAAGATCCCCGCCGTGAGGAACCGTCTAGAGCGCTCCCTCCTACAGCCCCGGCCCCAAGCCACCTCAGGAGAGGTGTGATGAGCATCGTTCCCCAAAGACAGCCACCCGCTTGCTCGACCAGGTCAGGACGGGAGTCTCGGTAGGAGACGTAACACATACACAGCCTAACCGAAGATAAAAGGGGCAATTCTGCGAATCACTAGAGAACTACTGTTTCTGATGCTCTTTGTTGTAGAACACAAGAAACCGACCATCTAGATCGGACTCCCTCGGACCTTTCGGCCAGCACCACCACGACCGTTAAAGACACAAAGAGAAAACGGCTCGTTGATGAAGAAGTTGCCAGAACGTACCCCTCTGAGGGCGAGGCAAAAGGCACCTCGAGGACACCCTGGGGTACCGCACCCTCTGACAAGAATTCCTAACGACAAAACGGGGTGATGAATTAGAGGGTGGCAGCGGGTGGAGACCAGAGACAAACCGGACTGGACAGAAAGAGGCGCCTTCCCTTTGGGCCACCGCACCAATCCCGTTCGTGGCGGAACAGCCGGTTGGGCTAGGCGAAGAGCTCCCTGGCGGATGCAGCCCAGCCGGAAGTGTGACGGGACGCTTCTCACCATCTCTCCTCCAGCACATCCTAACTCCAGTACAAAGAAGACTGAAGTTCTGTCGGGAGCGAGGTGCGCCAGCTTCCGTGGCGGCAGGGCCGTCGCGTCGGCCAGCCGGGCAACCGTCCATCCCACACACCCTCCGGAGACGGTAAAGGAGTTTGAGGCGCCCCACTGGGTTCAGTTAGAACTTCTCATCTCGGCCTCGGTTTTCTTTTTGTAAATACGACTCGGGAGCAGCAAGCATTGTGGCCACAAAGTAATGGCACAGAGCAGAAAGCAAACGAACGAGAGCGCCAGGGTCCGGAAATGAAGTTAGGTTTGCTCATGTCACTCAGCACCCCGCAGTCAATTCCTATCAGAAAAACTCGGGGCGCCTGGGGGGGGCTCAGTCGGTTAAGCACCCGACTCCTGGTCTCGGCTCAGGTCACGATCTCATGGTTTGGGAGTTTGAGCCCCACATCGGGCTCCAGGCTGCCAGCGTGGAGCCTGCTTGGGATTCTCTCTCTCCCTCGCTCCCTGCCCCTCCGCCCGCTCGCGTTGTCTCAAAAATAAGTCAACTCAAAACCAAATTTTTTAAAAATATTAACAACTGACAACCCTGCATGGAAGGGCAGTGCTCCCCCACCCCGAGGGTGGATGCGGGAGAGCTGCGGGAAGCAGCCTCACCGAAGGGAAAAGCGCGGCTCTATTTCCCCTGACCTGAAGGACAGAGTGAAATAACCAGTTTTGGAAGAGCAGAGATAACACCAATATACTTTTCCTTCTTTTAAAGAGTCAACTATCGCCCCACCTAATGGTGAATGATGGCAAGGTGCCATCTTTCAGTGGCCTCAAGTCCCGTTTACCCACTCGAAGCTGCAACAGTATCCAAGGCCAACACCACGGTTATCAAAGTTCAGTCTGAATGGTGTCCAGCTTCTCGTTTTGCAGTGAAATCTCATTCTCATTCAGTACCCCCCCCCAAAAAAAGAAATAAAAAGGACGGAAGGAAGGAAGAGGAAGGGAAGGGAAGGGAAGGGAAAGGGGAAGGGGAAGGGGAAGGGGAAGGGAAAGGGAAAGGAAGGGAAGGGGAAAGGGAAGGGGGAAGGGAGGGAAGGAGGGAAGGAGGGAAGGAGGGAAGGAGGGAAGGAGGGAGGGAGGGAGGGAGGAAGGAAAGTAAGTCAGTCGCCACTGGGGAGACTAACCCTTCTTTCTACGCTCTCCTCACGCCTATTAGATGCTCTGCCCAAATGAAAACGGCTCAAGTTCTATGACTTCAAACATTACTTGCCTTAGGTTTGAAGCCCAGAACTCGGTTGAGCTTTATGAGGACACACGGTTTGCCCTCTTTGTAGCCGTAAGTCTCATCGTTTATTCCGGAGCAATTTCCCAACCACTCGAGCTTGAACCTGCACACTTTCCGCTCTCCCCGTTCGTTGTTGAATTCTCCCCGTTCCTTGATTTCGCTGGGCACATCTGAAAACGCAAACACCGTGCTTACAACATACCAACGACTCCCTCGGCGCCCCCGAGAAAGGAAGCAGAGAGGGTCCCTCCTGGTCACCACGACCCATCCCAAGACCGGGCCGGTCTGCATTTAGTGCTCGGCCTGAACGAAGGCGCGGATTCCCAGCAAACCACCTCTGATCTCACGGACGCGGGAAACGTCTTTTACCCAAAGCAATTGCTGGTAAATGACCCCGCGTCATGGCTTCACGGGGCTTTGATGATTGGGGCGTGATGTGTGGTCTGTGGCCATGTGTCTCTTCCTTTAAATAACGGGTGACTCAGCCAGTGAGGAGACTGAAAGGAAACCCGATCACCCGTCAGCCTCACTGACACAGGTCAACATCACTGAGCTCATGAACAGGGACATTACAATTAGAGCACAAATGAAAAGGAGCATCAGTAATTTTCAGAACTGGGAGGCTTCTGGTCACAGCTGCCCGGCCACGGCTAAGCCGCTGTCCGTGCCCCTAATTAGCAGGTTAAACGGTAAGGAAAGAATTCTTTTCTTCCTTTTCGCCACTGTTCAAGGTTTAAAGACAATTTTTTTTTTTTTTCAATGTTTGCTTGTTCAAGCTGGGACTTCTTCCTGGCATTTGTTCAGCTGAGAAATTGTAATGTAGTATTTTTTATTCACAGCCCGTAACAAAGCCAGAGAGAGAGCGCACGAAATAGAGAATTCAGAGTTAGTACAAAAGCATCCTACGGGAAACCGATGCAAACGCCAAAATTTGTATTTCTAAGGTCACAAGTTAACTCTTTTCCCTTCAAACGGTCAAGTGCCTCAACTCAGTCCGCCTCCAGTGAAGTGATTCACCCTAATGACTTTCATACAGGCCTTTGAACATACAGGCCTTTGAGTTACTACAAAGTGAGACGAAAACCCCCTTTAAGTCCTAAGGAAAAAGGTAGTGAAAATATTTCTTCCACTCTTTTCCGGATGGCTTAACGTGACAGTTCGCCCCATAAGGAGCTGGTGTTGGCAGGACAGGAAGGACAGGCACCGCCTCGTAACTCAGACGGACATCCCGTCTAAGTGGGTACGAAAACACGGCTGGATAATGCACACGCCAGGCAATGTATTCCATCCAGTGGCTTAATGAAACCAAGAGCCACCCTTCGCCATTCATCGGTCATTTCCTCATCCAAATGCTCGGCTACCGGAGACGTACTGCACCAGCCACCCCCAGCAGGGTCTAGGAAGGCCTCTACCCTGGCCAGAAATCATCCTCTATCCGTATCAGTGTAGTTACGGCCAATTATGTCAAAGAGCCATCGCAAGAGAAAGCCCTGGGGGCCGAGGCAGAAATCTGGAAATATAAACAATCGTGCCTCTCGAAATCAATGGGTGTAAGAGAACCGTAACTGTAATTGTGGTCTGTGAGTCGGAAGGGTGCCTGGAGTGTTTTTAAAATAAGATGCTTTTCAAATGCTGATAATCGTAATACTTGAAGCTACATTGTTTCTCCATTGCATCCAAGCCTAAACCATAAAGTCGTCTCGCTTTAAAACAAAAAAAAACAAAAAGAAAAGAAAACAGTGTCCTCTCAATATGGCCAGGGTTCAATCACTGAATTACTTCAAGGGTCGATCTTGCAATTGTTAGATAACAAATAGAAACGGGAAGTAAGAATGAACCAACCACAAACGTCCAAGATGAGTCTACTTACTGCCACAATCTTCAAAAATCATTTCATCCTTCTGGGCTGAATCTTTGTACTTCTCCAGGAACCTAACTATGTTGAGCACATATGCCTCATAGCTCTTGGGGTCGTTCGGGCGAAAGGAAATTTCAGTCTTTTGGATCTGAGGAATCTGTGTTAATCCTAGACCAGGTAGAAAAACACAGAAAACTGTTAGTAAGAAGGCAGTCAGCCAAGATAATCCCAAAGCAGGTTCACAACGTACGAACCATCCTTCACTCATCGCACCTACTAAAAAGAACAGGTTAAATTCTTGCCTCTCTTGTAAAATCACTTCTGTGGCACTTTGATTGAGTACCTGAGTACCAGTGACGGCGTCTTGCTATCCTAGATCATTTTACTTACTCAGCAACACTCCCTGATAGGCATTATCGCCATTTTATGAATGAAAACACTGCACGGAAAGGCTAAGCGCCTGGCCCAAGGTCACAGAGAGGAGGTGGAACCAGGATTTCGATGTGTGTATGCAGCACTCCAGAATCCTTATGTGGCCAACAGTCCCACATGCTCGTGGTCAACAAGACGCATACCCAGCTCGCACATCGTGCAGGAAACTCGTTTCCCTGACTGCGAGCAAGCCTTTGAGCACAGAGGTCTTTGACTCCTTCCTGTACGGAACAGATGACCACCCCAGACTCTACAAGACTCCAGACTACTCAACGGAGTATTTCTGTGCATCTTTTAACCCAAACTGGATGAACTTGGCCTTTACGTGCAGTTGCCATCCTTGCTTTCCATTCCAAAAGCAAGTGGGTATTCTGAGCAAGTCAAGGGCCAGTGGTAAAAATTCGAAGTATAATTACCCTCCCTGGATTTTCACTCTTTTAACCAACGATTTAAAAATTTTTTTTTAAATGTTTATTTTTGAGAGAGAGAGAGAGAGAGAGAGAGAGCGTGCGCGAACGGGAGGGGCAGAGAGAGGAGACACAGAATCCGAAGCAGGCTCCAGGCTGAGCTGTCAGCACAGAGCCCGATGTGGGGCTCGAACTCACAGACCGCGAGATCTGAACCGAAGTCGGACGCTTAACTGACTGAGCCACCCAGGTGCCCCTTAACCAACCTTTTAGTCTTTAATTTTCAAAAGCCTCTGCCATCACAAGACTTCCTAAGATAGGTATTTGAATAATACTACACAGCACTATAGACAGGGGCGATGGGTGGTGACTCAATCCACTGCCTTTTTTTTTTAAGTTTATTTTGAGAGAGAGAAGAAGAGAGAATCTGAAGCAGGCTCTGCACTGTCAGCAAGGAGCCCGATGCAAGGGTTGAAGCCACGATCATGACCTGAGTCGGAATCAAAAGTCAGACACTCAACGGACTGAGCCACCTGGGCACCCTTCAATCCACTGCTTTCTAGCACAATTGCATCACCAGATAGAATGCAAGATGCCTGATTAAATTTGAATTTCAGATAAACCGTCAACTGACTTTTATAGAAGTATGTCCCACGGGGCACCTGGGTGGCTCGGTCAGCTAAGGGACGGGCTCTTAATGTCAGCTCAGTTCATCATCTCCAGTTCGTGGGATGGAGCCCCTTTTGTCAGTTGAGGAGCCTGCTTGGGACTCTCCCTCTCTCTCAGCCCCTCCCCCACTCACATGCGTGCACACGCATGAGCATGAGCTCTCCCTCTCTCAAAACGAACGTTAAAAAAAAAAAAAGTTATGTCCCATGTAATATTTAGGACACACTTCTATAAAAATCGACTCGTGGTTTCCTGATGACCAAATTTAATTGGGTGTCCCGTATTTTGTTTGCTAAACCTGACAATCCTATTCTAATCCTGGCTCCAGACCCCAGACCCGCCCTCTTTGTGTTGGGCACAACACCCCCAACGTGCCACCTCACGTCACCCCGGGGGCTGGTCAAACCTGCAGCCCCACAGGCTCCACGCCAGACCTGCCAAGTCGCAACCTCTGCGCTAACGAGCCTGAAGGATCCTTAAGCCTCTCGGGTTTGAGAACCTTGGCCCTGGGGAGTTAGAACCGGAGAGTGGTGATCGTGACACAGGCACGACGAAGATGAGCGAACAGGAACTATTTAGCAGCGCCATCTGCGAGGCGGGAGGACAGGCAGGGGCTGGGGCTCGACGGCTGCTATTTTTTCTAGTGACTAAGGGTGGCTTCGAGCTTCAGAAATGCTTAAATCCTGGGGGAGGCGCAGCTCAGGGGGCAAGTTCTTCCATGCCTGCACTTCCCTAGAAGAATGGAAAAACTACGGATGAAGACGGGAAACGTGTGGGGCTGCCCAAGACCAATGACTTGATAAGTGACACGAGCAATCAGCTCAGAGAGGACAACGCGGGACCTGAAGAATCCAGGGGGGTGGAGAGCTGACAACAGCGATGGAGAAGAGTCCAAGGAAAAGTATCGGGACTTGCTCACCCAACAGTCATCAGTTAAAAGTAAACAGCGAATGCTACAATTAAAAATATTATTTTTTAGGTTCTTGCAAACCCCAGAAAAATGTATGACTAGCGCGATTTAAATCCACCTTTTCCTACATTAAGCTGTGACCATTTGTAGCACAAGGAGACAATATGATAAAAAGTGGCAGAAGGGGCACCCGGGTGGCTCAGCTGGTTGAGCGTCCGACTTCGGCTCAGGTCATGATCTCACGGCTGGGGAGTTCAAGCCCTGCGTCGGGCTCTGTGCTGACAGCTCGGAGCCTGGAGCCTGTTTCAGATTCTGTGTCTCCCTCTCTCTCTGCCCCTCCCCCTGCTCATGCTCTGTCTCAAAAATAAATAAACATTAAAAAAATTTTTTTTAAATGGCACATACCTGCAAAAATTAAAATAAAATAAAATAAAATGTGAGTGGAAGCTTCTGCTGGGATCTCATGCCTGAGAGAGTATGGTCAGTAGGACGGACGCCCCACTAAAATGCGCAAGGCCGGGGGGGGGGGGGAGCATTCCTGGTTGGCCTTAGAAACCAGACCTTTCGATGGAGGGGACTAGCCCGGACTTGTAGAAGTGCGGGGTTAGGCCCAAGGCCAGAGGTTCACCAGAACCCCGGAGGACGGGGTGTTTTCCTGGAATAACCCTGCAGTCGGCAGAGAGTGCGGCCTGATGGGCACCGACCCCTTGAGGCCCCGGGAGAGCCCGGCAGCCAGAAGACAGAGGCACACGCCTTCCCCTCTGTCCCGCGTCCCACAGGTCTGCTGACATCCACGTCAGGGGCAGCGTGTGACGGGGGCGGGAGTGCGAGCAGAAACCAACATCTGCACGTGCAGGGTACACGGCGTTTCCAGGCTTGGGGAGAAGGCAGGAGATGGGGCAGAGAGAAGGGCGAAGAGGAGATCAGCTATTAGAAAGGCGGCAGGCTCTCCCCTAACCTTCGGGAAGGTGGTGGTGGGGAAGGGGCCGCCGGCTGAGTGATAAGGGACAACGGTGCCGGCCGCGGTCCCTCGGCAGAGCGGCTGACGAGGCAAAACTCAAAATGCTGACAGGTGGTCAGCGAGCCCGGCAGAGATCTGGAGAGTCTCACTCGGGGGCTTTAAAGGAGGAAGGTGAACCTCGAAGGGCACGTTGACAGCACACGGCAAGACTTAATCACGAGGGGCGTCCAGCGCCGGCTGTCCCGGCCCCTTCTGCGGTCCCTCTTCCCGGGGCCAGTCACAGGGCAAGGTGCCATCTCCGGGACTGGGTGACGTGCTCCTCGGATCTCTCAGAGGCAGAAGGACCGCGGGGACAGACGGCGGCTTTACGCGGAGTGCTTCTCACGCCCTCGTGCTGCCAAGTCCGAGGTCTCCGCTATTCGAAGAGGCCGGGTGATGCGCGTGAGACCCCAAAGCATCGGCCGTCCTGACTCAGTGCTCCGGGACCTTACGAGCAAACGGGCACAGCTAGTAAGTGCATCTTTCAGGAGCCTGGGACCGATGGCCAAGGCGAAGTTCACGCTCAGCCAGAGACAAACACCAGTGATTCCCATCAGCAAGCACCTCTGTGGTTAAGCGTCGAATTTGCGGAAACGGCGGACATTATTACTGCACACCCAGGGGCATCGCGGGCCCAGCAAAGCTGTACGCACCTGGCCTCGTGTGTCTCTAGACGGGGCCAAGGAGAAATCGTGAATATCACGTAACGGAATCCTACCAACTTCCGCCCAAGAGCTCGAACCCTTCGGTAAGTGTGGCTCACATCTAAGCCCCACGGAGCCTGTGCGTTACCGTGTGAGACACAGCTCGAAAACGCGTGAAAAATCGGCGACTGTGAGGCCGAGAAACCAAGAGGTAAAATAGTTAAGCACAGGGTCTTACAATCCTGTGACGTGCCCAGCTGGATCAGACCTTGAGCCAAAGTCACTGCCCTGTCCTTTCCACGTGAAGGGATACCACAGCCTTGGGGGAGAGGGAGGCCAGCAGTGACAGACCGACCCCGGGCAGCTCAGCCATGCCTTCCTGTCTTTTGTAGGCTAAAGTCTCCCTTTGGAGTTTCCGAAGGATCTCGAAGGTGTAACTGCCATAAGCTTTAGTGACCACCCTTTTAAGATACCCAACTTCTGGTCTAAAGGTCGCTTCCAGAAAAGAAGCATCCATGATTTGGATCAGGCAATCAGTTCCTCTCTCTAACCCCTCGGCTATGGAGCACATACAGCCAAGTGGGGGCACGATCAAGTGTCTGCTCTCACCAACCCCCCCCCCCGACCTCCGAGGCTGGGCAAGGTCTCACTCCATCCCCCGCCAGCTCTGCCTCCCCTTTCCTTCATCCAGAGCCTTCTGGCCTGAGAAGTTCTTTTCCTGGAATCTCTCGGACATCAATCCCCCCGCCTATTCTGTTCTGGGTGATCTTAATTAGGAGAGGTCTCGATGGGATCTTCTCCAAACCATTAGGCAAATTCTGCTATTCAAAAGTAATTTCTCTAGAGCAATTAGATCCATACAAGAGACAAATGAAAAGACCCTTGACCCGGTATCGAAACCCTTTAAATCATTCACTTTACATTATCAGACTCATGGGGAAAAAAAAGACAGAAAGAAACGCGATCGAATTTGGCAACTTCGTTATTTGGAGTCCAAAGATTTCGCGGACACCCTCCAAGGGCCACGTGAATCCCACCTTGCCGATCGGTATTCTCACTAGACTGGATACTTTGCTCCACGCTGGCCACTCCTTCAGGTTGTCAGTCAGAACTTTAGACAAGGATGAGCTTTGTTTCCAGTGGTAACTCCCAGAGGCCAAAGATAGCAGAACACCCAATCACCGGCTTGTGGTCTCAAATGATATTCCAGGAAACAGATACAACCTTTTGCCTCGCCAGTGTTCTGAACTTGAATTGACATTCACCCTGCTGAGTTTTATATGGCTTTGCCCTGATGGGGCCGTTTGCCTTAAATTACATTTTGCTTATTATGTGACAAAGCCACCTAGAAGGACTGAAAGAGTAACTTGCCTACGTGAAATGTTCGTATTTGGTTTTGTAATGAGCACGTTAGCTTTACGTAAGAGTTGGGAGTTAAAACAACAACTACTCTTCGGCTTTGCAGTTGCTTTCCAGAGCTACGCTTGCCTTTCGTTGGTTCCCCGTCTCTTGAGCAACAAATCGGGAGAACATTCAGTTTTTGGCTTTAGTAGGTGTTCATAGCAGGGGGGGGGGGGGGGGGGGTGACTAGCAAGTAAGAGAAACGAGAAGAGAAAGGCTTTCCAGTAAGAATTATTTTTGTTTCCAAGTAGGTTTATAATGTAGCAAGTTTATGAATTCCTCAATCTAACTTGTGAGTCTGAAGCATTTAGACTCGAATATGGCCATTGTGGCCTCGTGAACCGTTATTCCAGTGAATCCGGAAGCACAGCTGCCCGGACCAGCCATTTAATTCACCCCACGGTCACCAGACCAAGAACTCTAAATAGGCATCATTTTCCACAGAAACCCCCAGGAGGGCACCCATGGTGACTAATGAGGGCACACAAGGCAAAGAAACACAAATGTAGCCGTGCACACGGTCCGTGCATACCATTTATCTCCTGCACATTCCAAGCTGATGAGCAGCCGGGAATTTTAAAAAACTGGGGGTATGATGTTGTACAGAATCTGGACGTGTATCCATACGCACACATGCACACACACCATCTTCCCCCTTCAGCATTTTTTTTTTTTTTTTTTTTAATGTCTGCAAGGTAAGTATCGATTTACCTAACAAAATTCAGGGAGGGCACAGGGAAAAAGGTGCCTCTGTGCTTTCTGGAAACTAGCAGCCTTTGCCCCGCCTTCTTCGTAGGCTCAGCTTTTGACGACCACCTGGGGTCAGCCACAGTCACATCGACACCCTCCCGGAGGCCAGAGAATTTGCTCCCTTTGGAAAGTCTTTTAAAGAAGAATTGTTGGATTTTCTCTAGAGCCTGCCTGGATGTTCAACAACGCCTGGCGTGAGGAAATCTCTCCTCCCGTCTAAGCTAAATGCCACACGCTTTGGTGGAAGGCCCTCCTGCACTTCTGGAATGACCCTTTATCATCAGACTCTTACCTACGGTCCTATGTTCACTTTCAGGTGAACAGAGAGAGCATTATTTAGTTCAGGGGACCTTGGAAGCACAACTAATTTCATAGGGACCTGTCTTTGATATTTTATAGCTCATAATTGTGCTTCTTCCTAATAAAAGATACCACCTTTTATAATGGGAAAGTATAGACAGACAAAATGTAAACAAATAGCCAAACCCTACTATTTTACGTTAAGCTTTTCTGTTGAAGACCGAGCTGAAGAACAAGCGTATGTAGCAGATTTGACTCGTCTAGATACGAAACGTAACGTTCGCCAAGTGGCCAATGACCTGAAGTAAGATATCCTACATATCTGATGATGTCCATTCATGCATACACGTGGGGAAGGGCACACTTTTCTGATCGGAAGCCCGTAGATGATAGACATCCCTAGACTCTCCTTCGTCTCCCCAACTTCTCTCGCGGCCTGTGTCGGATGGGCCCTGGGGTCGCGAGATTACTAGAATAAACGCCCTGAGCAGCCCAGCCCATCCGATGTCACCGCAGGCACCGTGAGGCTGGTGCTCCTTCCACAACAGAGTGCGCACGGCACAAAAGCTCTGAATGAAATTTCACGGATTCAGCATTTTTTCCCCCCGTTATCCCTCCATGTTATTTGTTGCCTGGTCCTGCTTGTCAGAGGTCACCACTCTGCTCACTTGTCTAAAATGAGCACCCAGAGTGAGGCTCATTTTTCTGTGGCTCCAAGAACATTTTTAAGTTAATCGTCAGGCGTCCTGTGTACCCAAGAGCTCACTTATTAGTTGTATCTTGGTCTTTAGAAACGAAGAAGGGCACAGGCAGGCGGGCTGTTGAGGCCTAACAGTGAGGCGGGGACACTCTGAAGAATGAGTCTGGAGTTTGCCACCCTAAACCCAAACTGTGCCCAAACTAGGGGTCTGGACAGTAGCTTCTGGAAATCTCAACTGCCACCAATGCCAGCTCATCAAGAGCCCCAAACTCTGGGGGCAGGTTGGCAGGATCCATCTGAGGGAGGGAGGAGAGAAGGAGGGAGAACGTGAGAGGCGGCCGGGCCGGGGGAGCCCCGTACATTTATCGTGTCGGCTCCCAGATTACGACTCAAGAGGATCTGATGGAAACAGCAACAGACAGACAGACACACAGACTTTAAAGCCACTCTATTGGCACTTTGAAACAGCAATTCACCCAAAGTAGAAGGAAGCCACGTGTTTCCAATTCTCCCCCTTGAAATTCGGAGTTTGAGAAAAATAAGCAATTCTGAGACCGATGTCGTGATTCCTCAAGAATTCTGCTTCATTACGCTGAGATCTGCACTACAGCGCCCGCCCTGTTCCCTCTCACGGTCCAAACGAAATCACACCTGCAGGGGGTGCCAGTGTGGCCTGGGCTGCACCCCCTCCCCCCGCCCTCCCCCACCCATTCTGGGTACCGTGGCACCTGTTAATAGTTCTTTTGGCACCCCCTATCTCTTCAAAACAAAAAGAAAAGCCGTCCCCACAGAGCTGGAGAGGAAGAACAGGAACACACACCCACTTACCGGGAAGCAGGGCGGCTGGGAATCTCCCCAGACGGTGACCTGCACTTCATTCCCCTGTGACTCCGGGAGCGGAGCTGGGGGAGGGGCGGGCGGGTGGAGGAGGGGACTCTTCCAGGATAGCGCCCGGCAGGCAGCAAGGGGCGTGGGGGTCACGTGGGGGACCGGGGTTGGGAGCGTGGGCACGTGCGGCCCCCGTCCTCTCCAGGTCTGGCAGGGAACAGAGTGAGGGGGTGCCACCAGCCACCGGTGGGGACTTCCCGAGAGGGTCTCCCAGGGAGAAGAGCAGGGCAGGGCCCACCCGGCCAGCGTGGGTATTTTGAAGGGAGCGGCTGGACTACAGAACAAATACAAGGTCACTTCGATTTCACTTAAAAAAAACCTGTCAGCAGGTTTCCTAATCCAATTGCTCCCGAACGCTTTTCGTGGAGAGCCAAGACGCTGTTCGCTTCGTGAAACCGGTGTGGACAAAGCAGCCCTGAGGGGTCACCCAGAGCTCAGTCTAGAAATACTGAATTCAGTACCTGAAGGGAAACCGCTGCCTCCAGTGCAAGAACAGAAGTGGCTGCTAATAACTACCCTTTGTTTCATGCCACGAGGCTGGCCACTAGAAGGTCCCATTCACTTTACATACACTCATTAAATCCTCACAGAGTAGGAGTCCCATTTTACAGATGAGGCAACTGAGGCTCAGTGAGATGAAGTAGGGCACGGAATGGTGGGGACTGTGTCCACCTTCAAAGTTCCTGCTTTTCCTTCTCAGGTCAGCTTGACAGTGGAAACCTGTACCGTGGCTTACGAACTTGAGGCTGCTCTCGTATTTAGGTCAAGCGATGTCAAATGGCCAATAATCAACCGTTTCTGACTCACAGAACAATTTGGTGTATTTCAACCTCGTATGGCAGCTGAAGCTCTCCCTGTGTGCCCTCCAGGCTGTGGGGCCGACCCGTTCCATTATCCCAGAGCAACACGACGACTCTGTAAGGAGGGTCCCAGGCACGAAGGGCCACCATCGCTCAGGCCCAGAAACAGCACGCTATCCTTTTTTTCTCCTTAAATTTCACCTCCATTCTGTACCTTGGTCCCCCCACTGAGACTTCCACGTTCGGCGTATCAGCTTAGCCAACATTACAGTCAAACCCAAATGTCCCGCACGATCGCCACCCTTCCATCACCCTTTCATCGGGCCAGGATCGCACGTGTTACTTAGACGAGATCTAGTTACAAGGTAGCGAGGCGTGCTCAGGCTCAGAGTGAGTCAGGCCCGCTCTGTGCTCCTGCCTCCGACACGGCTAATAATAGCATCGATAAGTCCGTAAACCTTTAAGTGATGTACCAAGTCTTTCCCACTCACTAGCTTCGTTTGACTTAAGCATGCGGGGTTCGTGAAACCTACAACTTTCACGATAACGGAAGCTTGGAGCTACCAACACTGAAGCCGAAAGATCGCCGGGGCATTCTTCCGCAGCGTGTTCGGCCTGCAGACCGAAGGAACAGCCTGTCAGAAACAAATTCTTGAGCTCCGCTCCGACAGATGCCAGGGGGAGGGTCCCGTTGGGGTCCCCTCGGAGCACGCACGACGGTGCCGGGATGCACTTCTCGCCACCAAGGGCTCTGCCCACCTGGCCTCCCTGCTCCAAGGCCACTATCATTTTCGAACGAGCGTCACGTCCCTTGGGAAGGTGAGGGTAAAAGGGGCTGGGCCTAGACGCTCCTGGCAAGGTGGTGGATGAGGAAGAAAAGAAATGACGAAGATAAAGGGCCCAGGCAGCAGGTCAGGGAAGAAGGGGATCTGAGGAAGCACTTTTCCTATGACTCGGGCCAAAGAACGGGAACGCATATTTCCACAATGAGACACGAGCAGTGCTCTGGAGAAGCGACGGCCTGTCGGGTCAGCCCGACTGCTGAGGACACTAAATATAGGGACGAAGAACGTGCCTTTTAGGAAGGGGCTGAAGGAGGGGGAGGGAGGTGGGGAAAGAGGGCAAGGACCGAGCACCTCACCAGATTTGCGAGGCAAGGTCATTGGCAGGTCCCCGCTTAAAAGGTCTGGCACTTTTAGCCTTTGCTTTTTGAAAGTGAAATCACCCTTTCTGCAAAGAACGGGAAGAAAAGGTTTACTTTTATTAGGAGGCTGACTCCCCACGGTTTACACAGACAAGGAGCACTTTTTTTGAGGCTAGGAAATTAAATGCTTGGCTTTGGAGTCAACCTGCAGCTTTCAGTTGGAGAACAATTATAAAGTAGCATCGTAATCAAAGAACCGCTTTCCGAGGGCTTACAAAAATAAAAGAAAAATAAGGGTCTGCACAAATTTATAGGACGCTTGCTAATGCTACCACAAAAATCCCACCAGGAGGGGACATGCCACGCCTTCCTGTCCCAAAAGCCGCATTCAACCTGTAAAGATCCTACATTTCTCTGCACACACCAGCGTTTCTGCTTCAGCCTTTCCACTCACCTACGGATGTTGGGAAACAGTTGCTGGAAACTGTGGATTATCAAGCAGGTTAAAGTTGTTTTATATTACTTACACGACTGGTTTTTCTCCCCCGCTTCCAAAATCCCCTAGATCTAGATTTATCTGGCCATGTCTACGGTTTTCTAATAGCGGACGACTATTTGACTTGGCGCTGGCCACCTCCGTGTTCTGGAGATCTTCCTTGGAGTCCTTCACACCCCAAGAAGGAGATGGGCACAAGAAGTTTGCAACAAACTTCCCACACTTGACCAAGGCTGCTCAGGGCCATGAAGACGGCCTCCAGACTGTCACCTAATGCAGCTGTTACTAAACACTTGCCAGGGAAAATGGAGAGGGGACACGTCATCGCCACCCCCCCCCCCCCCCCCCCCCCCCCCAGCGGCAGCCTCAAGGTCATTTATAACGCAAGAACCCGGAAACTGCGCAACATTTCCTGTCTCTGGGTCCTCCCGACAATGAATTTGAGAAGAGCCACTGAGCACGGTCGGGTTTGTGGTCGCCCTCCTGTCTGGTCTTCCTGCCAGCGTCAGGCATATGGGCAGTGGGCCTCCCCAGGGCACGGTGACGGCTGTGCACAGCTCCCAGGTCACAGCTAAAGGAGACAGTGAAACTGCAAAGTGGGTCTAGACAGCCAAGCAGTAAGACTCCTACTGAACAAGCAGGTACAAACACGGAGAAGTGAGAGGAGAGTGTGTTGTCGTTCAAGGTCAAGCTAAGTCAACAGCAGGTGGGAGAGTGGACTCCTGAAGCCGTGGCTCCTGTCCCTCTGGGTAACTGGCCACTTCCGAGCTTCTCATCATCCCTAAAACTAACTTCGTCTTGCTAAACAGGAGCTGAAGTGATTTTTTTTTTTTTAAAGGACTTATCAGAGTCGCAGTCCCCTCAAGAAAGTGAAAAATGCGCCTGAGCCTAAGGGCCCTGTAGTGACCCCACTAACTGACCTGCTGGGCAGTGGGGGAGGTCGCGGCCTCATCGGGAGTCCCGCAGCTGGGGAGGGTGCAGGCCTGGGGGCGGGCGGGGGGGAGGCTCTTCACCCCTCACCGCAGAGCTGGGAAGACGCGGGGGAGCCCCGGAGCTGTGTCTGCAATGCGGGCAGGAGGCCTGGCCACAACACTGAGCAGTCCTGCGTTTTCCTATCAAACCAGGCTCGGTCTACCAGCGCGTTAACAGACAATTTTCAGAAAAATGTCTTCTTGCGTGAAAATGTGGCACCCGTCTTTCCCGTGGAAGAGCTGAACGTATTCGCGTTACCTGGGGGGGCCACCCGGTCCTGGTATGTGGGCTGGAATTCGCTGATGGTAAGCAGCATCACTTGGATGGTTCCGATGAAGATGCCAGCCAGGCAGCCATAAAATATCACGTAGAACAGAAGGATCTTAACTGCAAGGAGGACAGACAGAAACAGAAGGCTGTGAGACAGTCACACCCGCAGAATGAAAGGCTAACCTCGGAGATGAAGGGACTTCCTTCCTGCCTTCCCCTCCAGCCTGTCTTTGGAGTTTCCTTTTCTGACACTGATTCAGAGAGTGGACCATACTACCCCCCCCGCCCCACGGTGGGGTAAAAACAGAGACAGGCAGCCCTCCGTTACAGTGTGTGTGTGTGTGTGTGTGTGTGTGTGTGTGTGTGTGTGTGTTGGGGGTAGGTAAGGGTAAGAGGAATGTTCTGCTAGAACTAAGATTATTTACAGGAAATAATTTTTCTGCCTCAATAAAAAACTGTTCATGAAGATCACCAATAAAATCTAGAGCCATGTTTGTGTGCTTATGCAATGCATCTCAAATATGACACTATACTCCCTTAGAGACGTAGGTTTTCTTTCTTTGCTTATCCCTTGACATTTTGAAACTACAATCCAGGCTCTGCGGCTTCTCCAAACATTCGAACGCCTGCAAGTTTTTCTGCTGGGATGGGGCAACGAATGCCGAGAAACCACGTGAAGCTCTTCTGCGCTTTTCTGTCTCCCCGCCTCTTGATGTGTATGACGGACTAAACACACTGTGTTTTCCTTCAGGGGCGCCAAACAAGGAGGAGGGAGAAAAAAGGAAAAACCCTGTAGTAAAAACGGCAAGCGTATTTTTATTCCATATTCTGCCTGGACCCGGAATACTGACTGGCTCGACGAGCTGCATTTTCTTTTTCCCACAGCTAGCAGGACAGCAGGACACGGGCTGAGCTGGCTGCAAAAGCAAAAAACACAAGAAGCAAAACAGCACGAAGCCCACAGACGGGAATGAGGCTATCAGTTACTGGTTTACGAGGATTATCTCCCCGATCAGCCACATAGTAACAGGCTGTACTAGGCATCGCCCGGCAGCCCCGAGCCGGCCAACGACTCGCCTCGAACGCAGGAATGGGAGCAGGCGAACCGGAAGGTTATCGAGTCCGAAACAGGACTGCGCGAAGGAGCCTCGGGTTACTTCTCAAAACCTCCACATCTCAGGCGGTGAATGCTGGGGTCCTCGGGCAAAAGTCCAGAACAAAACAGAACAAAAGCCTCGTAGAAAAGAAGAGGCGGAGGGACGGAGGGAAAGAGCGGGCACACTGTCACAGGAGGTAGCCACGTTGCCCTTGACCTGCATTTCAAAGCCCAGCCTTCCAACCAGCAAGTACATGGTTTGGGAAAATCATGCTGGAGCGTTAGTAAAACAATCCAAGCCAAACGCACCTAAGACCAAAGTGTTTAATCGTTACCCTTTTTCTCCTCTATCAGGAAAAAAGGGAAAAAGGCCAGGCCACAAGCAAAAGGTAAGAAAAGCGGAAAGACTGTATGATCCGGAGCCCCAGCTGCCCGGCTCAATCACTGCCTCCCGGCAGGACAAGGGTTAAGTGCTGCATTCTGTATCCAAGCAGCAGTAGGCAAATGGTAAGGCTGTGACGTCAAGAGATCTGGAAAATTTTCCAGCGACCGCGCTCCTAAGAGGTGCAAGAGCTGGTATAACACGGTCAGCCAGGAGCTGTTGCAGCCGCTTCTTCTGTGGCCCCCCACCTCGTCTCGGTGCTCTTAGCTTAACTCCACTTAGCTCTCCCAACAACTGGAGCCGTTTTTAATGCTCATGCCGACTCCACACACCTAACTCTAATGACTTACTTAAGAAGGTCCCTAATTGTGGCTGCAACTGAAAATACAAACAGAGCCCCGGGAAAATTAGTCCTTTTGCAGGCACACTGATGCAGCTGACGAAGATCCAGCCTTTCCCTTCTTTTCCACAGCATACCCTGAGAGAAGCGAGGGATTTTTCTCTTTTGCTCCAAGATGTCACTTAGCAAAATCTCCCCAGTTACGGCTGTGAACCAAGGTCACCTGGTTAGAGGAACGTGAACGTCTGGGGGGGCCCATGCGGGGAGCTCACCAGCACGCAGGTGACCAGGGGCTGCTCAAAAAGAAAAGCTAGACAGATTGTACCAACTGGCCAGGGTGACACAGAAGGTAAGTTTTACAGGCATTTTCCCCTCTTAAGCAATGTGTCTTCTTTAAAAAAAAAAAAAAAAAAAAAAAAAAAAAAAAAAAAAAAAAA
>NC_064813.1:11376647-11382774 GCF_023721935.1 Panthera uncia | reverse complement strand
AAAAAAAAAAAAAAAAAAAAAAAAAAAAAAAAAAAAAAAAATACAAGTAACGTAGAGATTTCCCAGTTAGAAAAAGAATAAGTACCCTTCAAAGGGTCACGGGCAAAAGGAGACTGGCATCTGGGCCCAGCAGTAAACATAATCAACACCTACCAATGCCTGCATTAACTTAATGAAAAGGTGGAAACCGCAGGTGATTTGCATGCTGCCATTTCTCCAGCAGGTGACAGGCAAGGCTCCTGCGTCCATCTTGGTGAAAATCTACCTATAAGCAAAGCCGAGCCAAGGGCGACCTGCCCTCGTCCCAAGGGCATCCATGTTGGGCCCAGTGCTGGAAAGGTAGCATTTTGTCCACAGGGGACAGCGACTGCCGCCACTGTCTCTGCTACGAGAGGGTCTGTCGTTTCTTACGTTGCCAAACAAGAGACAAATGAGTGCAAAACCCAAACTGAATTTTCAGCCCGGCACCTGTACCTTGGAAAACAGAAGCTAAGATGAGACGGGCAGAGACGGGAATCCCGGCGCCTGCATTCATAAATCAGTGTCTTGGCACCTTGCTGGACGTGGGATCGAGACGCCAAAATTAATACACACACGCGTGTGCACCCATTTTCTCTCACACATGGGAGGGGCTGCCCCATTAAATGTCAGCTTAAAGAACAAGTCTGCCCATCCTGCCTTACCTTCTAAAGCAAATATTATTCTGGAACTGGAATGAGGAAAGAAATCTATTTTACAAGAGCGGCAAACAAATTTCACAATATGCCCGGAGTCCCAGGCAGCCCCTGACCCACGACAAGGCTGGGGTCCACCTGCCAGGGCTGGAGCCTCCAGTGCGTCGGGGAGAAGGGGGCCCCATTCCGCAGTGCACCCCCGAGGCCTCGCTCAAGTGAGGAACGGCTAGATCGCCCCGGCAGGGAGCTGGTCACCCCCCACACACACCCCGAGTTCTTCAGGTTTTCCCTTCCATGTTGAGAAAACAGTGAGCTATCTTTATGCCAGAGAAACCATGGCAATAATCCCACTGAAGAACACAGCCTCCTCCAAGATAAAATAAAATAAAAAACACAAGCTAAAGGACCTCACTTTAAAGACCTACGTCTACCATGACTCAGAATACCTATGCTGCTTCCTTGTAATACCTTGGAATGCGGTTTCACCTTGACTAACCTTGAAGTGTGATGCATTATTAACCCTTTGCTTTTCAGCCAAGAGACCCACGACAGGCTGCGTTTTTTTTTTTTTTTTTCTTTGCAAAAATCATACATCTAGCTTCTTCCAATTCAAAATGTCAGCCAAGCACGGTTTCCCTGACTCATTCTCCTGTGATGGCCACAGATCCTCCCAATCAGGAACACCGCATCAGGCCCTAGCCAGCGCACCCTCAGTGGCTGCAGCTGTGGTGGTGGTGGTGGTGGTGGTGGTGGTGGTGGTGGTGGTGGTGGTGATGATCCTCCAGAAGGAGGGGGCAGTGATGCAGGGGGGGGGGGGAAGTTCCCTTCTTCTCTCCCTTCTGCAGTCACGACTCTTCTGCATTTGCCTACAACTCTGCCCTTCAAAATGACCTTTAAAAAAAAATGTCACCCTTCCGGTGGAGGGAGGCGGAAAACAAGGTATCTCATTTTCAACGAGGGGCAAAAAAAAAAAAAAAAAAAAAAAAAGTCCATCCAGTCAAGCAACAGGCTGCCCCAAATCTTGTAAGGTGGGCTGAATCTGCCTCTCTCTATGCCGTTTATTTCTTACGCTAACCTTTCACGGTGATCAACCCAACCTACTGATTCCGCATCTGTGTGTGCAGACATTGAAAACATCCAGACTGGTTTCGGGGCTTCCTGGGCCACTTCTGGGCTGTAATGACTCCAGGGGAGGTCACTGGGATAAAGTCTGGGCACAGCCAAGAAATACTGCAATGTGGATGGGTTCTGCGCCCCCCCCCCGCCACCCCCGCCGCGCCTTTTGAGGTACATATTTAGACTAGAAAACTGCTATAACACACAAGCTCGCCTGCATCCGATCCGGTTACCATCGTGAGGTTCTCTCGCCGCCTCAAATCTCAATTTTTAGGACTTGGGACACTGACTACGGGGACAGCCAAACCTAGTCTCCCAGGGCCTGACCATTCCCAGGAGGGAAGGGCTCGCGCGAAGCTCGGACAGATTGCAAATTACCAAGAAAAGACCGTGGCAATCCGTAGAACCTTCTGCCCCGCGCGCTCCCGCCCCCACCCCCGCGCCCATCCTGGGGGCCCCCGCATTCCGCACTGGATGACAAGCCCAGGCCCGCGCGCCCGGAGCGGCGCCCGCCGCCGACCCCGCTCCACCCTGGGCGGCGGGAGACCTGAGAAAGGTCCGCAGAGCCTGCGCAGGGATGCGCCGCCCGGGCCGGGGAAGGCACCGTGGCGGGGAGAGCCGCGGGCGCCGTACTTACACCAGCTGCCGCCGGTCCTGCCCAGAAACTCCTTCTTCTCCGAGTTCCAGATGAATTTCTTCCAGCTGCCCTCCTCCTTGGCTTTTCCGCGGGCCATAGTGGCGGGTCAGCGGCTGCCGCGGGGGCTGAGGGTGGGTGAGTGCGGCGCGCGCCCCGGCGTCCTCCCCGGCTGCTGGTCGGCGGCCCCGGCCCGGCTCTCCGCAAGCTGCACCCGCCGCTGCCGCTGCGGCTCTCCGAGTGCCAGACGCGCGCCGGAGGGGCAGAGGCAGGAGCGGGAGGAGGGGGAGGCGGCGGCGGGGGCGGAGGGAGGGGCCGCGCAGGCTGGGCGGCTCCGAGCCCCGCACCTATTGGTGGGCGCACGGCCGCTCGCGGGCTCTCTTTGGTCCGCCACGCGCTCCTCTTGCCCTTGGGGGTTCGGGGGCTCAGCGAAGCCGCAGCTGCCGCTCCCGCTGCCACTGGGGCCGCGCGCGTGCTCGGCCCCCGCCTCCGGTGACCTCTGCAGAGACAGGCAGTGGGGGCAGGAGAAAGTCAGAGGGAAGGACGGACAAACGGACCGCGGCGCGGCCTCCGCGCGCCCGCCACGAGCCGAGAAATTGGCTCAGGGCGCGAGCCCTACCTTTACTATATACCGCGCCGGGGCGGCCCGGGGCCCCGCCCACTAGCGGCCCGGCGGGCCAATCGCGGGCGCGGAGGAGGCGGGGCCTAGGGCCCGAAGGGGCGGGCGCGGGGACGGCACAAAGGAGCCGCGGCCGCGAACAGGGAGGGCTGGGGCCCTGGGGCGCGAGGGGCGGAGGGAAAAGGACGCGCGCGCAGGCGGCCTTGCGCAGCCCCCTCCTCGCTCGCGGCTGGACGCACGCCCTCCTCTGCCGTAGTGAGGCGCGGGGCACCTGCGTCGCCCGGCGGCCCGCAGACGCCTGGGGACCCCGGGCCAAGCTGTCCTGATCGAGTCCCTCCCTCCCGCCCGCCTGCCCGCTGTCGCACGCTCCCGGTCTCCCTCCGCTGCTGGTCCACCCCTCGTAGGCCCTGGAGGAGTGGGGGAAGGTCACTTGGGGACGCCCGAGAGTCGGGGACTCTGCCTGGCTCCTCCCCGCCTCTCCGCTCCGGCACCTGGCGCCCCCTGCGCGCTCCTTGCCACTGCGGTTGCAGTTCCGGCCGGTCCCTCTCCTTGCAGCGCCAGCCCAACCCGCAAGCCCTGGCTCCTGACTGCCTGCTGAGCTTCTTGTGGGCGGCCTGAGCCGCCTCAAGCAGGACACTTGCCAGACCCACCCGGGGCGGCAGTCCGCATCCGCGGGGTGGAAGGGGTAGGAGGCGGACCGCTCGCCCCCAGTTCGTCTTCCCTCGGAATCCCGTCGCACTTCGCGGCGGCCTCACACCAACCTAGACCCGGGAGACGATTGTTTGCACATGACCCAACCATTGAGGACTCTCTTCCGTGCCCAGCAGGTGGCTGGTAGTCTCACGGACGTGCTTTCGTGCCCCCTTGGGCGTCCTGACCACTCTCTTGTGCTGTAAAATCCCTGAGGCCAGAAGGAATTAGGAAGACCCAGCACGAAGGGCAGGACGTTGAGGGGGCAGTCCGTCTTCCAATCCCTTAGTTCCTATAGCTGAAAAGCCAAGCTGCTCGGTTTCATCTCTCTCTGAACCCTTGAGCAGCTTCTTACCCGTCCCTCTCAAGGCAGTGACACAGCAGAAATCGGCAGGGGTGCCTCCGCAGTGTCTGCGGAGAAGCCCCATCCCCAGAGAGCAACGAAACCCATCCTGGACAGGATGGGACAGCCCTGCATCACCCCGTACAGGGACACTTGTCAGGGCCACCTTTCTGTCTCCAAGGTCAACCTTGCAGGTCTAAGGACAAGCTTGAGCTGCTACGGAATGAGCTCTCTCCCACGGATCCTTCTTAAGGCCCACCTACAAGATCTGCCAAAACCCGAAAATCCCTGAAATTCTGAAGAGAAGCAGCCACCTAGCCCCCCAGCCCCAGAGGGACTGCTACATTCAGGGCTCTGTCAAGGGCAACTGGGAGAACAGAGAACAGCTCCATGAGAGAGGAAGCCACCCCCCTGCTTTGCCCCTGCAGTGTTTACATTGGAAAAGCCCCAAGTCGGTGGGAGAACTGCGCAAGAGGCTACACCTGCAGATACGATGTCCCTGGTCCCTGTCCCAGTAGAAGTTACCTCGTGGAGGAGTTTCCAGCAGGAAAGATCCCCGGAAGGGCATTTGTTTATGGAGTGTTGGCTGCACATAAGAGGGAGGAAAGCCTGTGGGCAGAATCCGCAAAAGGGAATGAGTGAGGGGAGAGGTGGCATGGGAAGGGACGAAGGGGTTAAGGGAGGGCGTGCTGCCCTTGTGCATACTCCTGCCTCTCACCCTGCCCATCCTCCACCACGGGTTCCCCTCCCCACTCCCTAGCTCTTCCTCTCTCTTCTCCAGTAGAAGCATTTGGTAAAACAGAGGATGTGGAGAAAGGCTCACGGTGACAGATTTTTAATTAGAACCCCCATTTCTTCTTGAAAAGGAGGTGCCTGCCCTACCTTAGCTTTCTAGGGCTGTGACAAATGCCAAGTAGACGGATTGCTGCGTCTGGCAAGGATGAGCGTTCTCTCTTGCCCTTGACCTACTGTGTTCCTCTGGGGGAGACTCCCTCTTCAAATGTTAGCTCCCCAGCTTTGCTCATGCTTCCCGCTCTGCATGTAGGCTCTTTCCAGGCGCTGACAAGTCCTGCAGGTCGTGCCTGCGCAGCCAGTGAGGGCTCCCGTTCTCAACCAGCCTCCGCCAGGCTTCCTGGGAACTCCGTTATTTCCACCCCAAACTCGGTAGTGCAGCTGGAGACCATGACCCCAGCCCTGGGAGAACCAGGTTCAGCCACTCAGACCATCTAGATGTTTCACCCATGTACCACGTCGCCGCAAAAGAGCGGCCTGGCGAAGGGCAAGACAGACCTGCGTTCACAGTCTCAGTTTCAGTGCTCGCTGGCTGTGTGACCTTGGGCAAGTCCTCGTTCCCTCCAGGACTCTTCCTGCGGTTGTAAAACTGGAGTGACACATCGTTGCAAGGACTAAATGGGAGCTGTGGGAAAATGCTAAGCACGGTGCCTGGTGCACAGCAAAAGCTATTAAGTGGGTAGCTTAATTATAATTAGCTGTTTCCATTTGACCTTGTCTCACCTTGAAGCCGTTGCTCTGACTTTGCCACCTTCCCACTCTGATATCCACCCCCTGCCAGGACGCCGAGTTCTCTCAGAAGGTCACCTTGACTAATTCCCTACCCTCCATACCACCTTTCCCCTTGCTTTCCAATGTGCTTCCTGCTCGGTGACCTCCTCTAACTCAAGTAATGAGTAACTTGAGCACAGGATGTCCCTCTGGGCTGTGCCGGACTGGGCTTTTGTTCCCAGGCCCCTTCTGTGAAGGGTGCTGTAGCAGCAGGCTGAAAGCGGAACCTGGTGTCATTCCCTGGAGGGAGGGGTGCCTCTGGCAGGTGGAGTGTGTGGCTGGGCAGGAGGTGGGGGTGGGAGGTGTGGGCAGGAGGAACTAAGAAAGCTGTTCAGTGCATGCCTACGGAAGCCTGATGTTTCTCTGCAGAGACTAGAAGAAGGAACTCCTCGGCTCACTTGATGATAAATTTTTCTTGAGTTTATTTATTGTCGAGGGACAGAGAGATGCAGAGCATGAGCAGGGGAGGGACAGGGGGGGGGGGGGGG
>NC_064813.1:11363057-11376547 GCF_023721935.1 Panthera uncia | reverse complement strand
GGGGGGGGGGGGGGGGGGGGGGGGGGGGGGGGGAGACAGAATCCGAAGCAGGCTCCAGGCTCCGAGCTGTCAGCACAGAGCCCGACGCGGGGCTCGAACTCACAAACCGCGAGATCATGACCTGAGCCGAAGTTGGGACACTTAACCGACAGAGCCACCCAGGCGCCCCTCCTCAGCTCTCTTGAAAGGCTCGGGGCAAGGAGAACCAATTTTCCATCTGTTTTCCTAGGGAAGAGCAGTGGCTCTAGACGATGTGGTTAGTTGGGCCCGAGGCTGGTGCTGGGCGTTGGGGTGGGCAGAGGGGCAGGAGAGAGGCACGGCAGCGGAGAGAACAGGAGGTTAGGGAGGATGCCAGGTTCTGACTCAGGAAGCAGCCAGGTGCAGTTGTGACCGAAGTAGAATCTCCCCTGGGGCCCAGACAGGACCCCAGCGGGAGCGCAGGACAGGGCAGTCCTGTTTGTAGGCTGGGAGAAGAGGCAGGCCAGCTCAACCCCTGGCCATCGGCTACGTCTGCTCAAGATCAGAGAGGCTACAATGGAGGTTCACCTGCCTGCAAAAGAGCGGGGGCCGGGCTGCATGAGGGCGAGCCAGCCCCGAAAAGCAGACGCCCCCTCCCAAGCCGTGGGCTCTCGAACCCCCCCCCCCCCGCCGGGGGGGAGGGCAAACACAACGCCCTCGGCTGTGCAGAGGGCTCGGAAGGCTGAGCCCCCCATCCCCGCGTTGCCACACGTGCTCCCGCACAGCGGGGCTCTGCTCAGCCAGCCCTGGAGTATTTTAAGTACCGAGTGGAGGGGGCTGAGGGTATGTGTTGCATGGTGACTCATCCTGGCAGCAGGAACCGTGTGCAGTGTGGAGGAAAATGGCTCAATGGCAGGCTGTGTTTGCAGTGGAAAGCAGCCGGGATATGCGCCGTTCTGCAACCGAGGTCAGGGAGGCCAGGGAGGGCGCCGGGACCCGCCGCCAGACCCCACCGGTCCCGGTGGCAGGATGTGGGTGACGCCTGGGGGGTGCCCACCAGGGGTCTGGGCTGAGCGCCCTAACCAGCCATCGGGGAAGTCTGAGCGCTGCACACGGTGTCCTTCTGCGCTTCACAATGGCCCCTGCCTGTTTGATAGAAAAATAAGTCATTCTCTGGAATGGTTCTGCTTTCTTGGAAGGCGCCTCAATGGGGATGTGCAGAAATATCCCCCTTGCTCACTTAAGGCCATCCTGGGGGCGCCCGGGTGGCTCAGTGGGTTAAGCGTCCGACTTCGGCTCAGGTCATGATCTCACCGTTTGTGAGTTCGGGCCCCACGTCGGGCTCTGCACTGACAGCTGGAGCCCGGAGACTGCTTCGGATTCTGTGTCTCCCTTGCTCTCTGCCCCTCCCCCCACTCATGCTCTGTCTCTCGAAAATAAATAATCATTGAAAACAAAAATACAAAACAAGAGAATAAAGTCATTCTGGCACTTTCCTGTTTCACTGGGTCCAGAATGGAATTCTTGTTCTGGGTGAGGACACAGCCAGACAATAAGGAAAAAGCTTCTTTGTTTTTTGTTTTGTTTTGTTCTGTTTTGTTTTGTTTTTAGCAAGGCCCACTTGCACCTGCCAGGAGTGGCAGGGACAGGTTACCTTGTTTGTCACCGTGGTCACCAGGCCCTGATGGGCGGAGTTCCGGAAGCTGCTTTCTGTTACACCATATTCCTAACTTGAAAGTCGGGCAGCATGCTGGGATCTCTCTCCACTACTCCCATCCTTTACCAAGTATTACATGGTGTATGGAGGTGACCGGAGTGGAGAGAAGAGGATGCACAGAGAACGAGTTTTGTTTTGCTTGTTCTAGCAGGACCACAGAAGTGTAGGGTTTCTGTGAGCATCCGGGACACGGGAGGTGGTAGGACTGAAGGCCAGCCGGGCCGCAGTCTCTTGTCATCACTTTCAGAACCAGCCTGTCTGTTCCTCTGTACTTCCCCAGTGGCCGGGGGGGGGGGGGGGGGGGGGGGGGGGGAGAGGTCCCATTACAGCCTTCTGCTGTCAGAGAGGCATGGTCTTCTTGGCCTTGGGACAGATGTAGATGAGATGAAAATCTGGGGACGTTTTATGATCCCTTTCTTGCTGGACAACTTGAAGTCTTCCGGAGATGAGAGGGAGGACCCATTTTACCATCTGCTGAGTTTTCAGCTTCTTTGTGCAGCCTTAGTTGAGGGCCTGGAGATCATGAGTAGTCACTGTGGATAAGCTCGTTGTATAGAGTGCTCCAATACCGTCCGGGGTCCTCTGGTCTAAACCCCCATCTCCTAGGACAAGGCCGACTAGTCTCTAGTTGAATAGCCACACGGGCCGTGGACCCCCTGCCCTGTGGCAGCACATTCCGCTCTTGGGAAACCCTGAGCTAAGAGAGAGTTCCTGTCACTTCGGTACCGTCCTGGCTGTCCCCTCGGGAGGGCACGGCACAGATCTGGTGCGTGTGCGGTGTGCGCAAGCTACACGTATCGCGAACATCTCTGCTGCTTCCTCGTTTTTACCTTTCAGGCCATAAAACCCCCAGTCTTTCTGGTCCTGTAGGAGATTTTTTTCTAACGCCCTCCCCGTACTGGCTCCCTTCCTCTGCACAGTTTTCCATTTGTTGATGTCCTATTGTCAAGCAAGTGCCCTGGCCCCTCAAGACCGAGTCCAGTGGAGATAATTTTTATGTGCGATCCGGATAGTGTCATTTTTATCAATTGCAGTCCTGCTAACACTATGGTTTTCTTGAACCCCGAAGCCAGATAAATGTTGTAGAAGACGCTTCCGCATTTGCAACAAACAAACAAACAAACAGACAAACAAAGACACCTCCCTCCCCCTAAAATCTAGCTCCAGGAACATTGATGCACACGAAGTGATCAGACAAGGGGGACGCCGGTCCCTGGACCCCAGGGCAAAATGCTGCAGACACTGACCTTGACGGGACGGATGCCGATCTTTATTCTGGCGCTCGCCCGTCCCAGCGACTCGCTGGTCAACACTCTACATGCCGCTTCTTCCTTCTCTGCACCCCTGACTTGTGCACCTGCCCCTGATGCCCAGCTTTGGCCTGCGTGCAAGTCAGCTGGCTGAGGCTTTTGTGGCCCTTCACTGTTCACGGTCTCACCGCTCCCATCCCGTTGCCAACGGGCAATGGTTCGCTTTGCCTTCCATCTCCATCCAGGCCCAGAGAGTCAGGTTGGCACTGATCCTGTTTTCACAGGTCAGAGGTTGTCGGGAAGCCTCAGGACTGACCCCCTTGGCCCAGGTTCCTCCCTCCAGCGTGGCTGGGATACGAACATGGAGGAAGTCGTGCCAGTTAAAATGGCTGTCAAGCTGTTGGCTGGCAAGAGACGGACAGACACACACTCAGACAGGCGGGAAGACAGGCAGGCAGAGAAACCCATAGAAAGAAGAGCCTCACACGCCCTACAAACTTGGCCAGCTTTTCTTTCTGCGGCACTGTACCTTTCCACCTCATTCTAGAAATATTACATTTCAACGTGGCGAGCTTGCAGCCCTCGAGCCCCAGGGAAGAAAGGAAAAAAAGGCTGTTCTGCGTTTATTTTACGTGAAGGAGGAGCTGGGAGGTGGGAAAATGCAAGAAGGAAGGAAGGAAGCAAGGAGGGAAGGAAAGGAGGAAAGAAGGGTGAAAAGAAAAAGGTACATAAAGTAGATCACAGCTTATACTCTCCTCGACACTGAGTAATGAAAGGAGTTTATTAAGCAAATGAGGGGATTCCTTTAAGCAAACCGGCTGTTTGTAGTATCCGTATCCTAGCTAGCTAAGGGCACCTTTTGGCGGGGGGGGGGGGGGGGGGTTTAATAAGTGACAACAGTCTTTCATACCTATAATCTCCGCGGCATTGCATCTAGCAAGGGTGCTTGGAGGGCAGGCCCCTTTACTGAAATTTAGGGCATGCATCCTGTACAGGGTGGCCTCCTGGAACGACACGGAGGAATGGAATGGAACGGAACGGAATGACACGAGCCACCAGGGTCTTCAGATTCCTGGTTCTCAATATCATTGCTCTACCTTTCCTCACAGTGACGCCACCAAGGACATACATGAGCGGAATGAGGGGGGGCGGGGGGACCAGGGTCGCTGAGCTCCGGCTTCCACAAGAGCTCTCGCTCCGTGTAAACGTTCTGGCGTGATGCTAGAAGCGACGCTCATGCGTAATAACTCCATTTATCAAATGGGGTTTGACTGACTCTAAGTCAGACGCTCTGCCAGGTACTTAATATGGATTATCTCTGGTTTGTGTGGGTTCTACTTCATATTACCTTTTTAACAACGTACTTGAGGTAGGTCCTTGTCATGGTTGATTTGACACGTCTGATCGGGCTAAGGGATGCCCCGATAGTTGGTAAAACGTGGTTCTGGACACGTCTGGGAGGGGGTCCCTGGAAGGGGCTAGCATTTGAATCCGGAGACTGAGTAAAGAGGAAAGCTCTCATCAGTGTGGCCGGGTGTCATCCAATCCACCAGGGACAATCCACTGAATAGAACAAAAGGGCAGAGGAAGGACACAAGGGCAAATTCTCTTGCTCTCTCTGCCTGAGCTGAGACATCTATCTTCTTCTGCCCTCAGACACTGGCCCTCCTATTTCTTGGGCTTTCAGACTAGACCAGGATGTACACCATCAGCCTCCTGATTCCCAGTCCTTGGACTAAATTCTACTACCGGCTTTCCTGGGTCTCCAGCCTGCAGGTGGCAGATCATGGGACTTCTTGGTGTCCATAATGGTGTGATAATTCCTGTAATAAAGCTCCTCATTTCTATGTATGTGTAGCTATCTACCTGCCTATCTATCTAATCCTATTGGTTCTGTTTCTCTGAAGAACCTAACACAGTCTTATTATTGTTACCTTTGTTTTACGACTGAAGAAACTACATAACATACAGATTAAGGCTGGCAAAGAAGGAAGGCCGCATTCAGATTCAGGCAGCCTGGCTCCAGAGCCCAGGCTCCACACCACCAGACCGATCTCTTTAGATTTTTTTTTTTTAATGTTTTATTTTATTTAGGGAGACACAGAATCTGAAACAGGCTCCAGGCTCTGAGCTGTCAGCACAGGGCCTGATGCAGGGCTCGAACTCACAGAGTGCAAGATCATGACCTGAGCCGAAGCCGGATGCTCAACCGACTGGGCCACCCAGGCGCCCCAGGCCTCTTGAGAAGGAAGACGCAGGCACATAGAAAGTGCTAGAAGAGCTCCTGGTATCTAATGGGTGCAATTGTGTAAAGGCTCTTTGTTTTATATGTTAAAAGCTTCCCGGGATGATGTAAGTCTTCACTGGGCCACAATTTAAAGGAGCCTGTCCGTGGTTTCATGTATTTATCCATCAATCACTCATTGATTGTCCATTGTGTGTATATTGTGTGTATCCATTGTCTTAGGACCTGAAGGGATTACAAAAGACCTAGGAACGAAGGGCAAGACTCACGGGAGTGAGTGAACAACAATGCAAGGTGATGAATGATTGCGTTTCACAATGGATACCACGAACACTGTGTCACGATACAGTGAGAATTTAGCAAGGAGAGTGAGCCCTTCTGGAGGGGGCGGGCCCTGAACAAGATGTCAATAGCCCCACGTAAAGGAGCAAAGCGGAAGGAACATTTGTTTGCTGCATATGGGCTCACTTTGCTGGTCCCCAGAGAGCCGTTGTGGTCAAGCAGCTTCTTCTCCCCCGAGGGGACAGCCTGACCCCTGCCCAGGGTACTAGGAGAGCGCAGGGCCAGGATCCAACCTCTGTGGAGAGTGGGGAGGGCTTCCTGGAGGCGGTGACTGCGGGACAGAGGAGTTAACAGAGGGTGAAAGCAAGGGGAGGGCTGGGCAGGTAGGGGAGCTCATGCAAAGGCCGAGAAGGGTGGGCTTCAGTTAGTCAGGGCAGGTTGAGGGAGCACCTTTGATTGTGATAAAGACATTTTCATAGAGAAACGATTCACCTGAAAGGTACAGGGTCTCACCAGCTCTTTCCAAAGAGGGAACTAGACTGAGGCAGATCACAACTCCTCAGAGAGCTGTGACGTCATCCCAAACACCCCCATGTTCGTACCCGGGGGATAAAACCAGAGCTCCCCCCAGCTGCTTCTCCACCGCTGGCTCCCCAGGGGGAACAGGATGCCCAGACCCCAAGCTGCTGAGTGTGGGTTTGCAAACTCCTCCCCGGTGTAATCTGAGAGGGTCCCTCGTCCCTGAAGCATAGGGCAGCCAGAGAGGGAAGAAAAAGGCAGCCCCTCCGGTCGGGAGGTGGCAGTTGTAATCAGCAAGAGAGCTTATATGTGAGGCTTGTGTTGGGCGGCAAGATGGGTCGATCCCACACCCGCCCGCCAAAGTCTCTCTAGGAGCCTTGGCTGAGGTCAGTCACATACGCTGGGCAGGTGTCCTCAACAACACGTCACTCTCTCCAGGCTGTGTCCTCGCAGCCGCCTCTGGGAACAGGACAGGCAAGTGGAACCTACGTTCCAAGGACGGGAGGGAGTGAGGGGCCCTCCAGTGCTGGGGCGCTGCTCACAGGTCACATCTTCTCAGTGACCTCCTCCAGCACCGCAGCCAGAAGACTGCGCCAACATAACGGCGAGGCTCCTTTGCCTTAGAAAAGAGCATCCTTCCTCCCCTGTGCCTCTCCCAGGGCTTCTGCATAAAGTTTGCTTAAGAGAATTTGGCCCAAACGTACAGAGAACAGATTGGGGGTCGCTGGGGGCAGGGATGGGCTAGATGGGCGACAGGCATTAAGGAGGGCATTTGTTGGGATGAGCGCTGGGCGTCAGATGTAAGTGAGAAGTCACTGGGTTCTACTCATGAAACCAATACCACACTGTATGCATGTATGTATTTAAATAAGTAGGTAAAAATTTAAGAAAAAGAGAGAGAATTTGGCCCAATCCAGAAAGTGGCCTCTCTTTACCTACGCGGCAAGTTTTCAAATGAGATCAGATTTAGACTGAAGAAAGCCGGACCACGGTCTCGTAGAATATTCGACACCTACTGATACTCTCGTGTTTGTAGCTTTCACACACATCTGGACGTGGGAGGGAAGGAAGAGCCCTTACGTGGAGGTGATTATTCTCCCCCACCGGAGCACAGGGCGGCAGGGGTGGAGGGAGAGGGGTTTCTGCCCCCACCTCTCCGGTTGGAAGCTGAGCACTGGTCCCACCACACACGCGCCATTTTCTACTTCTTGTTTTGTTCTAAGTCTCCTTCAGCGCAACAGCTTAACTGCAAGCTGGTTAAATATCTTTTTTTGGAATTTGCTTGGGGCCCTACCCTTCATGTTCTCGGGGCCGTGGAGGAATGGGCCACCGGGTTCCAAAAGAGCACTCTACAGAGCTCTAAGACACAACCTGCTGGTAAGATGAAAACTCTTCATCCCAATGATAATTTCCTCTCCTGGCGGGGTGGGCATGGGGGTTGGGTGAAGCCGAGTGTGTCTGGTCTTAGAAACTCTCGGGTTTGTGGGAGACCCCGGAAGGTGTTTTCTGGATGAGGAAGTGCGCGACCAGCCGGGGAAAATGGCTGGCGAGGCTGTGGCCCAGGTGGCTTCAGACGGAAGCCTAGGGTCCCCAGCCCACGTTCATTTCCCATCTTATGATCCATCCTGGGTTGACCCGAAGAAGCAGCCACACGTGAAAATGGAGAATATTGTTGCCTGCCTTTGAAGGACCCCGAGAAGAAATTGCACTGCGATCTCCCATGAAAGAAGAAAAAAAGGAAAGAAAGAAGAATCTCCGTGATGGTTTTATCAGTTAAACTTCGCATTGGCTGTAACAGAAACCGTAAATTCACAATGGCTTCCACAACATAGGATTTGTTTCCCTTTTTTTTTTTTTTTTTTTTTTTTCAACTTTTTTTTTTTTAATTTATTTTTGGGACAGAGAGAGACAGAGCATGAACGGGGGAGGGGCAGAGAGAGAGGGAGACACAGAATCGGAAACAGGCTCCAGGCTCCGAGCCATCAGCCCAGAGCCTGACGCGGGGCTCGAACTCACGGACCGCGAGATCGTGACCTGGCTGAAGTCGGACGCTTAACCGACTGCGCCACCCAGGCGCCCCTGTTTCCCTTTTACTTCCGAGTCCAATGCCTTTCTCCCATGTGCCCTCAGGGAGCCAGGCCCCTTCCACGTCACCATTTTTCCATCCTCCCTATGTGGCCCTGGCTGTCATGGCCCGAAGGCAATGCCTAGGACACCAGTCATCCCAGTCAGGCTGGAAGAAAACTAAAAAGAAGAGGCAAGGCATAAATGCCAACTGCCCTTTATGGAAACATCCGTCCTAGAAACCTTCTGCCCTCATCTCGTTGGTCAGAACTTGGCCTGAAGTCAACACTTGGCTATAAGGGAAACTGAGAAATATAGCCTTTATTTTGGGCACTATGTGCCCAGCTGAAAGTTAGAGGGTCTATCCCTCTCTGCCATAATGATGCAGGGAAATTTGACACACATATTGATTCCTTGTTTCGCGTTACTATTGTCCAGGCCCGTTCTCAAAACACAAAAGCTTGAGAGGGGTCCCCTTATCTAACATTTCATTGTCCCCTGAGAGCATCAGATTTCTTCCCTTTGTGGTAAGAAAGGCAAGTCATGGGGAAAGGAGACCATCAGAAAAGTCCAGCCCAACCGGGGTCAGAGAAGTTGGCTCTGGAAGGAGCGGGGGAACACCACGGCCACAATCTGTGGCTTTGCCTTGCTGACAGGGACTGGTTCTGCTGATACCCTGCCCACCACCTTCCTCTACTTCCTGTGGCAACGGTAGACTCAATCTCGGCCAGCCTCTCTGGGGGCTTGCGGGATTTAGACAGCTGTTGCCTTATCTTAGTAATATGGACTGTGGTGGCACAGGGTGTGATTTGCCCAGGCTGGCACGCCAGCTGCCCGGCTAGTTTTAACTGGTCTTAGAGTAGCTCACATTTCGTTGTGAGCAAGGGCTGCTTTGCGCGCATCAGTCATTCCTCAATTTCATCAGCCTTCCAGAAGGATGGAACCTTAGAGTTTGGAAGTGTGACTGAGGTTGGCCAACTGAGCCCACTGGGTAGCTTCTGGAAGGTCCTCAGACTCTCCCAGCTCCCTTTCTGGCCACCAGGTCTTTATATGTACTATTCCTTCTGCGTCTGGAATGTTCATCCCTCCCCTCTTGGCCAGATGACCCACTGAGCCTTCAGAAGACTTCCCTGATGTCCAGGACTAGGGAAAATGTCTCTGCCACAGATTTTCACGGTCCTGTGTGTCTCTTCTTTGTGCCTTTTGTAGCAAAACACTGACTTGTGAGGTTATTTATTTAAACTTTAATTTCATGAGACCAGGCTTTGTCCTCCATGGTGTGCCCTGTACCTAGCACAGTGATGGGTGCATAGTACACACTCAATAAATTTAGCAGAGCTGTGAAGCACACCCCCAACCCCCCTCACCCCCGCCAGCACATTTGCCTCTAACGCGAATACAACTGCACAGAATTTCACAGTATGTTGACCGTGAACCCTCTGCATCGGATTTGTCTGGTCAGGTCCTTTTAAGTGCAACTTTTTGGGATTTATCCCAGCCCTACTCAATCATTTTCTGGATAGGGCCCAAGAAGATACATGTGAACAAACTTCCCGGGGAATTGCTAAGCACCAAAATGTTTGAGCAGCCCCACCATAGGGTGTGTGAGAAGTCTGGGGAGACAGCACAGCAGGAGTGTTATAAAGACCCGCAGGCACACAGGAATGCGCTTCTGGGGTAAGACCGTTGTATTCAAGAACGATCTCAGTAGGCTCAAATTTGGAGACGAGGCGGACAAGACAACTTTGCCCTTGGAAATGTGAAAACAGCCCAGACAATTGGGAGACAGTGGTTAATTGAGCTTCAGTAGTCCAGGTCAGGTGGAAATAAAACAAGGAGTGTCCACAATAGTACCTTTGCACAGAGGGCTTTACCAGGTACAGGGAGGCTTGATTGTCGGTGGTAACTTGCTATCTTTTAAAAAAAAAATTTTTTTTTAACGTTTTATTTATTTTTGAGACGGAGAGACAGAGCATGAACGGGGGAGGGGCAGAGAGAGAGGGAGACACAGAATCGGAAGCAGGCTCCAGGCTCTGAGCCATCAGCCCAGAGCCCGACGCGGGGCTCGAACTCACTAACTGCGAGATCATGACCTGAGCCGAAGTCGGACGCTTAACCGACTGAGCCACCCAGGCGCCCTGGTAACTTGCTATCTTGATCCCCTTCCCCCAGCCCCCCAGCCCCAGGTGTAGTCGGTGACTTCACTTCCTGGCTGGGCCTTTGGAATCACGAGCTTGGGTCTGATTTCAAGCCTCCAAACTTAATACGGTACATATCCCCCTATTAAAGATCTCCAAACCCGCGAGCTGATACACTTAAATCCTTGTTTTCTTTCTAAAAAACCTGGAAGTTGAACATCAGCCACACTGGAAGCTGAACATCAGCCACACTCGCTGAGACCTAAACATGCAATTCAACCAATGACAGGAAGGCCCTTCCAACAAGAGTTCTACTGAGTAGGTTTTGTTGCTCTTTCTTGCCCGTTCGTCTGCTCTTTTACTTCGCAGATTTCCTTTTCCTCTTTTAAATGTTCTTCTCCTCTCTCCACCCTTGACGGTAGGTTCATACAGTTTTTAAGGTTTGTAGATTCTTGGCCTTCCAAGGATTTGTTTCCTCTCATTGCCCCAGGACCCATGTCCTTTATAAAATATTTACCCCAGGTCTTGGATGATCACTGTCATTTCTCTTAAGAAAATTAATCATTATAGGGCGGCTAGTTGGCTCAGTTGGTCAAGTGACCGACTTCGGCTCAGGTCATGATCTCCTGGTCCATGAGTTCGAGCCCTGCATCGGGCTCTGTGCTGACAGCTCGGAGCCTGGAGCCTGCCTTGGATTCTGTGTCTCCCTCTCTTCCTGCCCCTCCCCCACTCGTGGTCTGTCTCTCTCTGTCTCTCAAAAATGAGTAAACGTTAAAAAATTCTAATAAATAAATCAATCATTATATTGTCTCACCAAATACCCAAATCCTACATATGCATTTTATTCGATTTTTAAAATCTCTTTTTAAAGGAATCTCTACACCCAACATGGGACTTGAACTCACAATCCTGAGATCAAGCGTTGCATGCTTGACCAACTGAGCCGGCCAGGTGCCCCCAAATCCTATATAGCAATAGCTCCAATACCAAGAAATAAAACAAACCTATGAAAACCCAGCACAAATTGGTATATGAATTGAGATCATCAATAAAGACAAAAAGTTTAAACCATAAGACATATGACAAAAATTACTGTCCCAAAGAGGACCCCCAGTGTAGGAGCTGGAGGGCAGCCAGGGAGAAGTCGCTATGCTTGCATTATAAGCTCTTGAAAGCAGGGGCGCAGTCTTACCTCGATTTCTCTATTGTTCCCAGCCAGTGCCTGGCTCATAGAGGTTTCAAGAAATACTTATTGAATAACTTATTGGAGGAAGGAAAGGTCTCCAGTGTTCAGCAGGGACTTGCTAGTTAATGTCCGAGCCATTAGTACAGAGCCCGACGCAGAGGCTCAAACCCCTGAACCGTGAGATCATGACCTGAGCCGAAGTCGGACACCCAACCAACTGAACCCCCGGGGCACACCCCAATGACATCTGTTTTACTGTCTTCGTGGGAGGTAGAGATAATGAATGTGAAGGGCTTAGAACAGAATAGAAATTCAGTAAGTGGTAACTTGCTCCCCTTGAACGTAAGCACCGCGGGGGGGCTGGCATTTCTGTCTGCTTTGCCACTGCTGGCTCCTAGTGCCTGAAACAAAAGAAGCACTTAGTAACATTTGTTGAATAAAGGATGCATTTATTTACCTACCAAGCCACTGACTGGAAAGGCATCCTTGTCTTCTGGGCGTTTTTTGTCTTTTGTTTTTGTTTTTGTCTGACACGGAGAGAGAGCAGGAGCAGAGAAGGGGCAGAGGCAGAGGTAGAGAACCCCAAGAAGGCTCCGTGCTCAGTGTGGATCCCAAGTGGGGCTCCATCCCACCACCCTGGGATCATGACCCGAGCAGAAACCAAGAGTCAGACGCTCAACCGACTGAGCCACCGAGGCGCCCCCATCCTCGTCTTTTGACATACGAAAATGGTGGAGTACTTCGTGTTTCTAGCAGCATCTGGCTTTAGGATTTTGTGACAGACGCTAGGGACACTCGTATTCTTGCTATACAACGCGGGGGACAGCAGGTAGATACCGTGTCCGACATGTAAATTCTCAGACCCCACCACAGACCTGCAGGACGAGTTCTGGAGTGGGAGCCAGTAACCCGCGTGAACAAACCCTTCACGGATTGTGACACCCGCCAGAGCCCGAGGCCCGGAATCGCTGGGGTGTGCACGGCCCTCCTGGGCTGTGACCACCGATGAGCTGGCCACCTGATGCCTAAGAACAGTTGACTTGCTAGCAAGCCTTGCCCACTGGCGATTTTCGGGTACGACGCTAGTCCTCGGGTGGAGGACTTTCAGGAACCAAACTGAGCGGCAGGTCGTGAGTTCACGTGCTTATTCAGCTCCCTGGCCTCACTGGGGGACGTACTGCCCACACTGCTGTTTTCATCGTGATGCCCGTTAGGGATGCGTGTTTGCCCCCCCCCCCAAATTCACTCTTTGGGGCCCCTCCCCCCCCCCCCCCCCCCCACCAGTGTGGTGGCATTAGCAGGTGGAGTCTCTGGGGGACGATTAGGGTTAGAGGAGGCCATCAGGGTGAAGACACCTGCTCCCGTCCAGCCACGTGGAGACACAAGAGTGTAAGCCGGCAAGAGGCCCTCCCCAGTTCCCCACTACGCTGGTGCCCTCCTCTCGGATGTCCCGCCTCCAGGACGGGGAGCAGCTAAGTGTCTCTTGTGTCAGCCACCCGGTCCACGGGACTTTGTGATAGCAGCCCGAGCTGATTAGGACCGCATCCTCCCAGCCGGCCGTGGCAGAGCGGACCAGGGTGGCATGGACCCAGGGAAGCTCGGTCTGCAGGCCAGCCCTCAGCCCTCAGCTCTTGTGTTCACACGGATGCAAGCCGAGCCACTGTCAGAGACCCAAAAATAAAGTGGCTCAAAAAAGGAGCAGTGTTTCTTTCTCCTGTAGGAGCCTGGAGAGGAACGGTCCAGGCTGGCAAGGTGGTTCTGCTGCCTGGCGTTATCTAGGGACCCCCCCCACCCCGTTCCTCCTTTGTGTCATTCTGGCATTCTCTGGACTGTTGTCCTTTGCCCGACTATGGCTGAGTCGACACCATGTCCGCACTCCATCTTGCCGCAAGGAGAAAATCCAGGACAGGTGGTTTGACTTTAAGAAGACGATGCCAGATTTATATATCTCGCTTCCATTTATACCCGGCTCCCCACACTGTCATACCCAGCTGCGAGGCGGGCTGGGAACGGCAGCCGACAAGTGCACCATGGGCTCACACACAGCACAGAGGGCTGGAGGAGGAGGAGGAGGAGGAGGGGGAGAAGGAGGAGGAGGGTGAAGGAGGGGGAGGAGGAGGGAGAGGGAGGA
>NC_064813.1:11362555-11362957 GCF_023721935.1 Panthera uncia | reverse complement strand
GGAGAAGGAGGAAGGAGAAGGAGGAAGGAGGAGGCAGGAGGAGGAAGAGGAAGAGGAGGGAGGAGAAGGAGGAGGAAGGAGAAGGAGCAGGAGGGAGAAGGAGGAGGAGGGAGGAGGAGGAAGAGGAGGAGGAGGCAGGAGGAGGAGGAGGAAGGAGGAGGAGGAGGAAGGAGGAGGAGGAGGAAGGAGAAGGAGGAGGAAGAGGAAGAGGAGGGAGGAGAAGGAGGAGGAAGGAGAAGGAGCAGGAGGGAGAAGGAGGAGGAGGGAGGAGGAGGAAGAGGAGGGAGAAGGAGGAGGAAGAGAAGGAGGAGGCAGGAGGAGGAAGAGGAAGGAGAAGGAGGAGGAGGAGGAAGGAGGAGGAGGAGGAAGGAGGAGGAGGAAGGAGAGGGAGAGGAAGGAGGG
>NC_064813.1:11288916-11362455 GCF_023721935.1 Panthera uncia | reverse complement strand
GGAGGAGGAAGGAGGAGGAGGAGGAAGGAGGAGGAGGAGGAAGGAGAGGGAGGAGGAGGGAGAAGGAGGAGGAAGGGACACAGCAGCCTCTGCCCCAGTCCTCGACAGCTTTCAGTTCCACTCCCTCCGGGGCCAGCTGCCCCATGCAGCCCCGGCCCTGGATTCCCGGGAGAGTTCTGTATCTTTAGATGAAAACCCCCTTCTCTTGAACTAGCCCGAGTGAGAAACCATTCTTTGTTACCAAAGGCTCCGGATTAGAACATTGTACCTTAAATTCCCTGAGAAGTACGTTGGAGGTAAGCGTAATGTGACCAGGGGTGGGCTCGGAGCAGGCACTGAACCCAGGCGCGGCCGCGCAGTTGTGACCACACCAACGGCCGTCCGGCGAGATGAGCTGGAACTGGCCCCGAGTGGGAGTCCTGAGCCATCCGGCACGGCCTTTGCTGCCTCCGTGCAGAGCCCCGAGCCCAGGCACGGCCGTGAAGTGTACTTAGTGGGCTTTGGCAGCTTTCCGCGTCCTTCCGCATCTTTGCCCGTGGGATCTGGGCCGTCAGAATTCCTCATCCCGTGCGCGTTCCCCTGAGCTGTGCCGTGCACTTGACCGCGGGCTCCTCACGTGCGAACCTCCAGCGAGGGGGGACTTTTAGGCCCATTTGGCCGTTAGCCTTGGTTTATTAGGGGCTTTGACACCTGAGCGGGGTCCTGGCGCGCACAGCAGCATCTCTATCGTCATTTCAGGGTAGCTGTCTGGGGAGAGAATTCCCTCCCCCCCTTCCTTTAGTTTTCCTCCCTCATTTAGAATGGCTCATGGGTCTGCGACTAAGGGCTTTCGCTTCCTGGAAGAATACGCGGAACTTTTGGGTCTCTCCTCTCTCAACCTTGTTTCCTTCTTCTCCTGCCTTTAAGGGGACCGTTGGCCCCGCAGTGCACCTGCCTGGATCAAATAAAGCACCAGGAATGTATAGGGGTGTGTCCAGGGTGAGGGGAATCAGGAGAACCCTCAACGAGATTTCACACACTCCAAGGTGAATACTAAGTCAGTCTTAGACTCAACCGGCTCAACACCTGTCTTTCGTCGTAACTATCCTGGTTTTCCTGGCTCTGCCTTGGGGTCATTTGTCCTTCCACCCTTCCAAGAGATGCAAGGGGAGGGGGGCATTACAGTCTGCGACCTTCCGTTCATGGCAGGCTTTATGAAAGGAATGGAGAGGGGAGGGGTGGGGGTAGGCTCAGCAGTAGACGAAGGGACAACATGCGCCAGGCACTGCTCGAAGCTTCTAGTCCTCGAAGACCCTGGACAGGAATTAATATTTCAACCCATGAGAAAAATCGAGGCTTCAAAAGATTAAGTCACTTGCCCAGATCACTGCTAACTGACAAACGGTGGAGGCAGAATCTGAAGAAGATTGGTCTGTTTAAAAAAAAAAAAAAAATGTTTTTTTTTTACGTTTATTGAGACAGAGTGTGAGCGGGGGTGGAGCAGAGAGAGAGAGAAACACAGAATCGGAAGCAGGCTCCAGGCTCTGGGCTGTCAGCACGAGCCTGACGTGGGGCTCAAACCCACGAGCTGTGAGATCATGACCCGAGCCGAAGTCAGACGCTCAACCGACTGAGCCACCCAGGTGCCCCAAGATTTGTCTGATATTTAAATCCTGTGCTCCAAATTGGCTTCACCACATTTACGCCGCGGCTTCCATTAATAGTTGTCTGTTGGCAACGAGGAAAGGAGTGAAGCCCATTTTAATCGCACACTTTATTGGTGGACAGAGACTGGGGGAGAATGGGAACCATGGAGAATGAACTCGGTCATTGATCTTGAGGAGCTATGTCCTGCCACAGCCTTATTATTCGACTCCGGGAGAATCCACTCTCTCTCCTGTGACTTAGTTTTACTGCCAGATTAAAAAAAAAAAAAAAAAATATATATATATATATATATATATATATATATATATATTCCTAGTGTTTGAGGGGCTCAGTCAACATCTAGGTGAATGACCATGTAAAAACTCTAGCAGGTAGGAACACATATGAATATAAATGATAGATTTTGAATACCCCATTTGAAAGCATTCCATACAGAGCGATTAAAAAAAATTTCTTTTTAATGTTTATTTATTTCTGAGGGAGAGAGAGAGAGAGACAGAGCATGAGTGGGGGGAGGAGCAGAGAGAGAGAGAGACAGAATCCGAAGCAGGTTCCAGGCTCTGAGCTGGCAGCACACAGCCGGATGCGGGGCTCGAACTCGTGAACTGCGAGATCATGGCCTGAGCCGAAGTCGGATGCCCGACCGACTGAGCCACCCAGGCACCCCCGTGCAGAGCGATTTTAATTTCGTGTTGCTTTTGCACTAGACTTAAGTTTCTTAAAGGTAGGCCCCTTGTCTTTGTCAAGGAATCCTCAGATGCTAGAACTGAAAGGGACTTTAGACATCGTAAAAATAATCTGTTTCCTAGACAGGGCCTAGCGCCTTGTCTCGTATTCAGCAGATTATTCAATAGCAGTTGAACAAATGGCGAATGTCTTTATGTGCTTTGTAATCTGACCTCACCTCCGCCCCTGTGCGCAAGGACACAAGAACACCCTGAACCTCTGAGCACATTTTATGCAATCATTAATTGCTCCACGTGGAGTTTCACCGTTTTATGAGCTTTTTCCTCCTGAAATGACCTTCACGACAGCTTAGGTGTAGCTTACGAGACGGATCCAGCGTCCCCCAAGCAGCCTGCGGAATTCAGCCCCGATTCAGCCTCTCTCGGACTGCCTGAGGCCCGCCGCGATCACCAAAGCAGCACCTGGTTAACGCCGTGAACCCGGCTCTGCTTACTTCATCGGCCTGAGCTTCTCTGGCGGTGCCGGGGGCCGGATCGGTGACCCCACCGCCGCCCCCCGGCTCGGTGGGTGGGCAACCCCGTGCAGTCACCGAGGTCAGCCGTGGCCCCCTTGAGATTCTTAGTAAGTTTCAGACGAGCCGCTCTGCACCTTCGGTTTGCAGCGGTCTCTGTAATGATGTAACTGCCCTGCTTGGCTCCCTGGGTCCACCCCTGCGGTTTCTCTCCCCCACAGAGAGCTCCCCGCTCCCCTGCTCAAAGGCAGGCTTACCCCCTGCCCCACCTCGGGAGGAATCTGAAATCTACCTGGCCTTTAGAACAAACTTGTAAATGCACTATTCTAGTCTGCTTTCTTTGTGCACGTTGCAAAAGTACTGAAATGGAATGAACCCGGGTTAATCATTGACCGGGGCCAGCCACTAGGCTGTGGGTTCACATACTTATTTCTTTTGACCATCACCTCAGACCCACGAGGTAAGGGCTGCTATTCTGATTTTACACACGGGAGTCTTGAGGCTCAGGGCGTTTGGCGAGTGGCAGGGCCCAGGCACTGAATTCTTTAGTTGGTTTGGCTGCAAGGCTCGTTCTGATTTCCTTGCGTTTGCTCATCTGAGGCCTGGAAAACCGCCCTCGAGCTCATAGCTTTGCCTCCAAACACTCCATGACCTTTCCCACGGCTTTCACTCCTTCCTTCTTGCACGGGACCTTTCGCAGTTGTTTGGTTAACAATTCGGTCGCGTTACTCTCCCATATCAGGCTTTGAGCTGTAGAGCAACGTTCCCAGGACCGCGCGTGAAGTCAGGACCGAAGTAACATCATTGCCTCACTGATGGGGGTGGGGGTGGGGTGGGGGGCAGAAAGCAAACGCCGGGACCTGGGTCCAAGCCAACACTTGTGACATTTGTCGTACCCAGTGGCACGTCCAGCTGCGTCATAGAAGGTGGCAGCCACGTACTTGTCTTTCTTCACAAACCTCTGTCCAGACCCTGCTGTGTGCCAGGTACCGTACTAGGCCTTGCAAAGGCCATAATGAAAAAGGCATAGCTCCTGCTTTCCAGAAGGCCACAGACTGGCAGAAAGGTGCTGACTCTTAACCTCAACGTTTTGCTAGCCATGGTTCTGAAACTGAGGACTCAATCAGGACTCAGAGCAAATTAGGAAATGGATGTGATGTTATTTCTGAAGCTCATTGGAATTCCTGCTCGCCCGAACCTTGTTATCGATTAGTTGGTTGGGTGTCATCACCGGCATCCTTGGATTCATAGCTGACTCTGGCCAATTTTGCATGACCCTCTACCTTAGCAGATAGAAGTACCATTTTTCAAGATTGACATGAAAAAAAAAAAAAAAACCCCAAACAAGTTCCGCCCTGGGTCCCCACCCCCTACCTGGCCTCAGCGCTTTGTAAAATCACTGATTGTTTTAACACCCTCGAGAAGCCAGCAGGGCAAGAAGGCCAGAATTATGCCCAGCAAACACAGGAATGGAGCACAGCTCTCTGGGAGTGTTTCCATGGTAACAGTGATAACAGCTTATATTTATAGACCTTCTATCTCCAAGGAGCTCAAAGCACTTCAGACGCATTATCTTCTGCAGAAGAGAGAGAGAGAAGGACAGAGGGACGGAGAGAGGGAGGAAGGGAGAATGAGAGAAAGAAGGAGGAGGAGAAGGAAGGGAGAAAGGGAGGGAGAGAGGGAGGAAGGGAAGCAGGGAGGGAGGGAGAGCATGAGCAGGAGACGGCAGAGGAGGGACAGAAGGACCGGGCGTGCTATTATACGCATCTCACAGATGGCACAGAATGGGGGCCTCGGTGACCCAAGGTGGCATGGTAAGCCAGTGGCAAATGGTAGACTGGATGGACTGGAGGGGCTCCTGGAGCCCTCACTGCTGGCCTCGGGCAGATGTTAGGGCTGAGCTGCCGAGTCCTAGCATCTAGCTCTGCTCAGTGTCATCTGGGTGATCAGATAACTCCAGGGACGTCAAAGGCAGTTTGGCTCAACTATCGTTGACATGAAACACAAGGGACGATTCTTCTATGGAGATTTGAAGATAATGTTCAGGGCCCTCATAGCCACATAGTCACCAGACAATCCCAGACGGTATTCCCAGGAACGAGAGGCTTCGATGTTCTGATAACCTCAGACAAAAAGGACTGCACACACATATAGAGGGTCTATACCCATTGATGGAAGTGGTTCTTTAAAGCCATTTCACAGTGTCCCTAGGACTGTCGGAGGGAAAGCATCTCAAACCATCCGCCCTGAGACACACACCTGTTCCATTAGACGTGAAAGGTAGGGTAGATTTATTTGAAGGCTACAACCTAGGAACTTGACAATGAGTTCTGTGAATCCCCGATCTGCCATTTTTTTTCTCTTTTTGGTGTTGTTTACAGAACACTTTGTGTGGGTAAAGCCACAGCCTCTGTAGAGGCGTAAACCCTGAGGTGGGTCACAGTGATCTCGAACTCCTTCATCCGGGAGTCATTTCCGTCCTCATTCCTTTTTAGTCGGAGTTTACCAACCCTGGTCCCGGCGTCTCACCCTCCTAGACCTTCTGTCCCTCTGCCCCCCGCCCGCCAACCTCTTCACTCTCCATTTGGTCTTTAGAAAATAGGATCTATCTTCTCTTTTGCAAAGACCTGTGATCTGCAGAAGATTCAGCCAACACTTGGCAGCCCTGAGAGGTAAGGTCTATCCCCTGTGGGTCCTCAGGGTCCTTCCCGAACAATCATGCTGGTTCCTACATCGCTTCTTGTCCACCTTCACGGGCCTCAGGGATGCCCCCCCCCCCCCCGGGTTAAGGGGTTGTAGTTTGGTAACTCGAGTGGTTGAGCCTCAGGAAGGTTTAAAATGTTTGATTTACAGGGGTGTCTGGGTGGCCCTTCTGGCCCCTAGCTTTGTGCTATAGGCACTTGGTATTCGTAAATGAGTGACAGTTGTATGGCTTCACCCTCCTGCCCTCCCTCTGTCCTCACACCTTTTTCTTGGCTCCCTATTCGTCTTCCTTGAGGGTCCCGCGCGTCCTGGCCCCTCCGGCTGGTTGCCATGTAGCATTTTATCTTTCCCCGTCCCAGCCCTTAACCACACAGCAGGGCGTTTGCTTATGCTCACATGAGTTCCTAGACGTCTTCTGTCTAGTGTCTGTTGTATGTAGAAAACACTATTTTGAAGGTTTACGCTTTGGGTTAAAAATTAATATTCTACTTATTAAAGTTAAAATTAGAAAAATATAGTTTATTTTAGTTCAGCTTACAGAAGTAATTATTTTATGTCTTAGTCTAACAGAGCTTAGCAATCATTCCTAAAGGGCCTACGAATAAAGTGCGGTAATTACCTCTTAACATGCTGAGCCGTCATTCCAAATTTTATGTACACATTCATATACGCATGTACATATATACAGCACACACACGTATATATCCATATCTATTTGAATTATCAGACAGAGCTTTCCGGAGTACTTTCATACTTACATACATTTGAGCCCTTAAATTTATAAATGCAAGGTTGCAGAGTTGTCTTATATGTTCCAATAAATTTAGTAAGAATTCAACTTAAAATCGTAAAACTCCACATTCGTTACTCAATTGTATTTTAAAGTGGCATTATGAGGCTACCCTTCTAATTTGCCCAATTCTCTTAAAAATTACAAATACACAAGACAGTAAATATATACGATTTTCTCTTTAACATGGGCTATAAAATACTATGGTTTGGCTCTCTCGCGTCTTTCCAGGCTTCATTCTCAATCTTCCTGGTGTTAAGAAACACATACCTGGGGCACCTGGTGGGTCACCCGGGTCTGCCTCTGGATGTTGGCTCTGCACTTGACAGTGTGGAGCCTGCTTGGGATTCTCTCTCTCCCTCTCTCTCTGCCCCTCCCATAAATATTTAAAAAAAGAAGAAGAAGGAGAAAGAAACACATATTCTATCTAAAGGAAGACATTTGCCACACAGCTTACGAGCAGAGTTTTGGGCAGGACGTTGGTTTGCTCACCGTTGAAGGGACTTTTTGAACGGGTAGGAGTCGGAGACTTTCACACTAAAAAGGTGGCTCTCCCAGGTCCCCCGGCACTTTGTCTAATTCTTTGTGCCCTCCAGGAGGTCTGAAGCCCCTGTTCTTGTTGACTGGGTTTTGCCTTTCCTTGGAGCCTTAAAATTGGGAAATATATTCACAACACTAGATAGCTAAATACGGAAGAACTTAATACGAAAAATAAATAGATTTGATCTCAATGGGGTTCTCAGTTCCTTCACAGTCTCTGCGTCGTACCACCCTTAAGGTTATTCATTTGATATCCTGTTGAACTTCGTTTGCCTTGTCCCAACTCTCGAGGTCATTCGCCACCCCCCACCCTGCTCGTTGCATCCTCCATTAGGCGGTGAGCTCTCTCAGGGTAGGACAAGCCGTGAGCCCAGAAGTCAGCACATTGGTCGGCACAGAGCAGACAAAAGTTGTCATCTGACCCTCCAGCTACAGGCCGGCAGGGAGACACCTGTAGCCGAACCCAGGGGTGTTTATGGCCCATTGCACGGAGACAGACGGTGCGCTGTGGGCAAGGAGGTGTTAGAGAGGACTTAGGAGGGGCTTGGGCTGGCTCGTGTTGGGGTGATTTGGGGTGGGGCCTCGGGAAGCCGACTTTGCTGTGAATCGGATGCTGCCAGAGAGCAGAGATCACCGTGATGGGGAGGTTGGCCGGAGGAAGGCGAGAGGCGCGATCAGGACAGAAACGGCAGTCATTCCTGCTAGTCAGGAAGGCGATGTTGGCTCGTTTGGGGGTTTCGACAATGCCCGCGTTCTTGTCTGTTCAGACACATCACAGAGCCCTCTTGTCTGGAACTCGCTTCATCGCCGTCACGGGGTGGCCTGTTCCGCTCTCGGGTGAAATTGTTTCTGTTCCACAGAAACACCAAGACCTGGCCACGAGTGCCGGGCCAGCTGGCAGTGGCAGCAAGGGGTAGCCGTGGTAGGAGGCTGGCTCCCGTGTGGACTCCAGGACAACCCTAGGTGGCCGAAGGGCCAGATCGCATCCTCCTGCTCTGCCCTCGCTGGGCCTCGGGGCATAGCTTAACTGGGGGGCCTCGGTTCCTGGTTCCTTTTCCTCCTCCTCTCACCATCTCTGTCGGTAACTGGTACCTTTCAGTGTAGCAACACTGTCCTTGGAGTCTGGAGAGCAAATCAGAGGTGCTCAGGGGCTCAAGGCCGGCTGGCCAGCGGGTGTTCCCTCCCCTCGCGGGCGCTCGCCCATCCTCCTCCAGTCCAGACCTTCCACCCTGGCTGTTGGAGTCAGTCAAGCTGGCACGGACCAGGCTCTCAGCCCCCTGCGGCTTACTTGCCAAAAATATTTCTGCAACTGGAATGCAATTTGGAAAATGTCTTAACAAACAGAGTATCTTGGAGAATATTTTAACTTCCCTGATCAAGGTATGATGCACTACTCTTCCGGATAATATAGTTCTCCCAGTGCTTAGAGATGGAGATCCTGGTTCACCCCGGTCCCTGACATCACCCCGGTCCCTTCAGTTGGACACCTTTCAAACGGAATTTGACGGGATCCCAAACATAACACGCTTAGAGTGCAGAGAGATGCTTAAGAGCCTGGCTCAGAGAACTTTGACTAGGGGGGAAAGAAAAGTCCAGAGACGAGTCTGTCCCACTATCCTACTCTCACTAGCCATGCAGAATCACTTTGATAAAGGCAACTTTTGGAGAACTACTCAAACATTTAGAAGATAAGAGTATACATATTTATATGCATATAAATATATATGTAAGGCTCACATACCCACACGTATACAACATATATAATATATAACATATATATCATATATAACACATATATCGTATAGATCATGTATATATGATACACACATATCATACGATATATATACATCTTCTTCCTCATTTGACTGATGCTGTGATTGTGTTAGCAATAACGATGACCTTCCTTTGCAAATGCTTATTAAACCGACAGAATGAAGAAGGCCATGATTACTCCTTGGTTTTTAAATTAAATTGCAGGGTATCTTTAATCAATCAACCCTACCAATGAACCAACAAGTGCCTTTCCTGAGAGCAACTGTCAAATGAACAAGTAAATGGCTGGAAGTGAACAATAGGCAAAATGTAGTGGTTTATTTATTGTTGATGGACACTGACCTCTTTATAGACTTCAGTTTTAGCTTTTATGAATATGTCAAGGGCAAAGTACAGAATCCAGGTATGCAATAAGATCCTTGTGTAATGGGGCATTCACTACTCTGAGAGCGGAGAGACCTGAATTCTAGTATCAACTTAGTTGTTAAATGTTGACCTTAAGCAAACAAAAATGCCTGGATCTCGGATTTTGTAAAATCAGAGGAATTACACTAACAGGTTTAGTAGGTTGCTTACATCTTAAATATTCCAGATTTTACAGGGATACATGCATTTAGTCAATTATTTAATACAGGAAGCTCACAAGAAATAATAGCTCTTATCATTAGTGCATGCTGCCACCAGGTGAGGGTAATGTTTTGCCCATAAGATCGTGTGCTCCAAATTGTAGGCTTTTGCCATACCTGTGTTGTATCTGGGCATGCCGTATCTATATCCTATCTGAAACATATGTAATACTCTCACCTTTTGCCTCCTTTAAAACAAATATTTGTTTAAACATTAAGCTTAGCCATTATCACGTACTTGCTGGCCCGCGTCTCGGTCTGCTCATGATCTGATTTTATCTATCGCCTATAAATGCTTCTTGGCCTGGAAGCTTGGGCTGGGCTCCTGGTAGGAATAATATAGTACATATCTGGGCCACTAAGATCCTGAAAAAAAACAAAAAAACAAAAACCTTGTCCAACCAGAAAAAAAGTCATTTCCCTATTTCTCCTCAGGACGGGGGGAAAACAAAAATGGCTGGATCTCAGTTTTTGTAAAATTAGGGGAATTACACTAACAGGTTTAGTAGGTTGCTTACATCTTAAATATTCCAGATTTTACAGGGATAAATGCATTTAGTCAATTATTTAATACAGGAAGCTCACAAGAAATAATAACTCTTATCATTAGTGCATGCTGCTACCAGGTGAGGGTAATGTTTTGCCCATAAGATTGCCCATAAGATTTATGCTTTGCATAAAGATCCTAGATATTAACAGTTTAATTATATGCCTACTGAAAATGTAAACATTATAGCAGGCATTTTTGATAAATAAATTTTAGGTCGTTTTCTTGGTGAGCATCTTTTACTTTAAAAACCTGTGTAGGAAGTGAACTATTTTAACAATAGCCTATCTGAAAAGACTTGCTTATTTTTATTATTGGGTACTGTATGGTAAATAAAACAAAAACACAAATTCACAGGGGTTTTCAAACTCTTTTATACTAAGAGTTTCAGGAAAGAAGGCCCTTCTCATGAGCTTGGTTTCGGTGCCCAAAGCTTAATCCCGTGACCTTCAGTAGCAAGATCATACCCACAACATGTGGCAGCTGGAGACAAAGAAGGAAGGACATTAGGAAACATTCGGAGGACAGAATGTCTGGCATTAAAACCTCCCATTAGCACCAGAGCCTGCCTTCGGCACACAGATCTATTCTGTTGATTTTGGCAGTGCGTCTACCTTGTCATGCCAATAAAGTTAACTGAGGTTGAAAATTGATTGATAACACAACGCAGTTCTGTCTGTCTCTCCTTTCCCTTGGTCTGCGATTTGGCTTAGCTGAATGTGGCAGAACCCCCTCTTTCCGTCCCCGTGTTCTTCCTCCTCTCTGGGTCAGGACCTGGGTAGCCCCTTCCTGTGGGAGAGGCAGGCTGCCTCAGGAAATCGTCTTTCCTGGCCTCCTCCTACATCTACAGGCACTTGATGTCTGTTTAAGGAAAATTTAGCTGCTATGTACTCTGCGAAGTGTATTCAATGGTGTTCTGTCTACAGACGTATGTGTGCCTAGTTAATCCATTTAGGCAGAAAAAAAAAATAACATGACTCTAGCTAAAATAGTCTCAGCAACATGAGAAATGCTTTAGCACCTGTTCCACAGCTCATGGGGCATCCTTCTGACCTTGCAGAAGCTTGGATGCATCCTTCTGACCTTGCAGAAGCTTCTGGACCTTGCCGAAGAGGTGTGCCCCCAGGAACTGTGGATGGAAAAGAGACTGGAGGGGCGAGGGTGCCTGCGAGGTCTCAATCTGAAAGGACAGGAAGGGGAAGGAAGGAGCTACTTGGAAACTACAGGCTGTTAGATCTGCAGAGCTCTCTGGTGCTTTCTAGTAGAACCTCCTCATATTGTAGGCAAAGAGGCACAGTCCCCAAAGGGTAGTCGTCTGCCCAAAGACACGTGGCTGATTCAGTGACGAAGCCAACTTGGAATCCCGGGTTTCCTGACTCCTAGTCTGGTAGTGTTTTCCTTACACCACACTGTCTGTTTTACTTGTGAGAGCTACTGGCGCTTCTGGGAGACAACGGACTCTAATCGCAACCTCACCGCTGATGTTGGACATGACTTTGGGTGAGTCACTCTCTCGGAGCCTGTTTCACTCTTTCTTTTAGCTGGGACAGCGCCGGGCCAAGGTGACGCACAGCTATAGCTCAAGCATTCTGGAGATAGGTGCACTCTAGATGTTTTTATTCTGTGTGTTTCAAGGAATGTTCTGAGCAGTCGATTGTACCCACACATGTCTGCTTTCTTTGTTTTTCTCTACCTGGAGATTGCTTGGTCTCCTGATCAGAGCGTGTTAGAAGCAGACTAAATCTGACTGCTTCTGTATACGAGTTTCGCTTATTCCAGAGATCAACCAAATTCTGCTAGCACGTGAATCCTTCCCTTTGAGGCTGCCCCCAGAATGGCTGAGAAAGTGATTGCACCCCATAAATCGAGACAGTGAAAACACAACACACAGCTAGGGCTCTCTTAGAATGACCGCCCTTCACAATTTGACCGGGACATTACAAGAGAGTAATGACTTGGGTGTTTTTGGCTTTGAGCGAATCTAAAAGTTGAAATGGTGCGAACTTCTAAAACGGACACACGAGGCAATAGCTACTCACGTTATTAAACGATTCTTTGTGCTTCTTGCAGACTTTTCTTCCATTAGCATAATGGAGAACGCAGCTCAATTTGTACACATCTATTGCGCAAAGTAGCTGACCCCAGATATGCAGAACGCGTTCAGAACCTCGTCTTTGCCACACACGCGCTACAGTCCTAACAATCTCTGTCTTCTCCCGTTATTGACTCATATTAAAGACGTTGAAAACTGAAAAAATAACGTACGTCTTCTCTACAAGGTACGTAGAACTATTAGGACAGAATAGAAGGTCACCTGCGGTAAGTTTCTAGGAATTGCTTGGTCGGAGGCCATTCTTACTTTAAGGCTGTTGATGTACATCTTCAAACTGCCCTATAGAAAAGTGGTACCCCTCCCCCCCGCCATCTGTGAGTTATTTTTTCCCCTGCACTCCCACAGCCATGCCCATTATATTTTAAGATACTATTTTTTAGAACAGTTTTAGGTTCACAGCAAAATTAAGAGGAAGGTACAAAGATTTTCCCACACCCAGTCTGCCCCCACACCTGCACACCCCCTTGCCCCGCAGAGTGCTACGCTTGTTACAACTAGTGAAACCGTATTGGTACAACCTAACCACTCAAAGTCCATCGTTTACATCAGGGTTCACTTTGGGTATTGGACGTACTATGGGTTTGGACAGATAGATGGTGGCATGCATCCGTCATTTTGGCATCGTACAGAGTACTGTGACTGCCCTAAAAGTCCTCTGCATCGTGACTGTTGGTCCCTGCTGTCACCTCTTTTCCCCAGCCGAATCTTGCCAATCATGGGTCTCTTCACTGTGTCCAGAGTTTCTCCTTTTCCAGAAGGTCGTATAGCTGAAGTCACACCATATGAAGCCTTTTCAGATTGGCTTCTTTCAACTCGGCAATAATAGGCATTTAAGGTTTTTCTATGCCTTTCCATAGCTTAGTCGTTCGTTTCTTTTCAGCACCGAATAATATTCCATTGTCTGGATGTCGCACGGTTTATTTATCCATTCACCGACCGAAGGGAAGGGCATCTTGGTTTGTACCCAATTCTTGGCAATTATGAATGAAGCTGCCGTAAACTCTACGTGCAGGTTTTTGCGTGGATATAAGTTTTCAATTCCTTTGGGTAAATGAGGTAAAAGTGTGTTTAGCTTTGTAAGCAATTGTCAAACTGCCTTCGATAGTAGCTGTGCTATTTTGTATTCCCACCGGCAATGAATGAGAGTGTCTGTTTTTTCACATCTTTGCCAGCATTTGGTATTGTCGGTGTTCTTGATTTCGGCCATTCTGATAGGGATGGGGTGGTATGGCGTTGTCATTTTAATTTGAATTTCCATGATGAGAGACGACGTGGAGTTTATTTTCACACACCCTAATTGCCATCTGTATATCTTTTTTGGTGAGGTGCCTGCTAAGACTTGGCCCATTGTCCTATTTGGGTCGTTTGGGGGGTTTCTTCTTGTTGTTGAGTTTTAAACGTTCTCTGCATATTTTACATACTAGCTCTTTGTCATATGTGCCTTTCGCAAATATTTTCTCTCAGCCTGTTGCTTGTCTTCTTGTTCCCTTGACAGTGTCTTTTGCAGAGTGGACATTCTTATTAATTTTAATGAAGTTCGGCTCATCAACTGTTACTTTCATGGATCGCGCCTTTGGTGTTGTCTAAAAAGTCATCCCCATATCTGGCATCATCCAGATCTTCTGCGTGACCTTCCAGGACTTTTGGACTTTTGTGTTTTACATTTAGGTCTCTGATCCATTTTTTAAGATGCTTGTGTCATTTTGAGAGAAAGAGAGAGAGAGAGGCAGAGAGAGAGGGAGACAGAGCATACAACGTGGGCTCCACACTGACAGCAGAGAGCTCGATGAGGGGTTCTAACTCATGAACCATAAGATGTTGAACCAGCTGAGCTACCCAGGTGCCCCTCTGATCCATTTTGAGTTAATTTTGGTGAAGGGTGTAAGGTCTGTGTCTAGATTCTTTTCTATTTTTTTTTTTTTTTTTTGCATATGGATGTCCAGTTTTAGCACCATTTGTCAAAAAGACTATCTTTGCTCCGTTATATGGTCTTTGCTCCTTTGTCAAAGGTCAGTTGACTATTCTTATGTGTGCCTATTTCTATCCTGTTCAATTAATTTTCTATTTTCTGTTCTTTTGTTAATACCACACTGTCTTGATTATTGTAGTACCATTGTAGGTCTTGAAGTCAGTTACCTCAATCCTCTGACTTCCTTCTCCTTCAACACTGTGTTGGCTATTATGGGTCTTTTGATATACATTTTAGAATCAGTTTGTCAATGTCCACAAAATAACTTGCTGGGCTTTTGATTTGGATTGCACCGAATCTACAGATGAAGTTGAGGAGGATTGACATTTTGACAAGATTGAGTCTGCCTATCCATGTCCATGGACTGTCTTTCCAATTATTGCATTCTTTGATTTCTTTCATCAGTTTTGTGGTTTTCCTCATAGCGATCTCGTACATACTTTTGGAATCATTTTTAATATTTACATACAAAAGATAATCACTTTCTTTAGACACATGCACAGGTCTCTAATAGCCAACAGGGGCAGAGGAAATGAGGTCCCGCCCTGTCCCCCACAGTCCCCATCCTGTGGTTGAAGCCACTGCCCGGCCCTCCCTCCTTCCCAACATGGCAACTCACAGAGGTTGCTTTACTCTTTGGTCGTAATGCGTTATGTATTCCGCGGTGGGTGCGTGTCCCTTCCCAACATCTCCATGCTTAAAACCAAAAATGGTTAGGGGTACATCCTTCCCAGTGGCATCAGTTCCTAAGCTATAGTGGGATAGCTGAGGAGATCCGGTCACGAGTTCTTTTGTGAAAGGGGTGCGAGGGCCAGAGCTGGGGTAGCTGTGGGCATTGCTGCACTCTGGTATCAGAGTGAGGACAGAAGAGATGGGACAGCACGGAGGGCATAGTGGCAAGCGGGGGGGGGGGTCTTGGTGAGACCCTGGGGACAATTCTCCCCACCAGGTTTAGATAGATCGATGTACCAAAGTTAAAAAAAAAAAAAGAATCCAAATAATCTCCACTCCAAACACTGTTGACGTTTCAAACTTGTCCCACCGAGATAAGTCATAGAGAAGTAACCATCTAGATCTTTCCAGGAAGTTAAGGTAGAGTCCCTGTACATGCGGTGTTAGATTTATACCTAAGAATTTCATTTGGGGAAGTGGTAATGAAATTGGTATCGTGGTTTGTTTTTTTTTTCCCGTTTGGAACTCCAATATTTATTGAATGAATAAATTCAATAAATAAATAAATAAGTAAATAATAAATTCACCTTTCATCTGAAGCCTTTTCTGTTACAATAACTTTATTTTATTTTTTTATTATTATGTTTGCATCATGACAAGTGCACTCCTTAATCCCCATCACCTATCTCACCCCCCTCGCCCCCCCCCCACCTCCCCTCTAGTAACCATCAGTTTGTTCTCTGTAGTGAGGAGTCTGTCTCTTGGTTTGCCTCTCTCTCCTTTTCCTTTGTTCATTTGTTTTGTTCCTTAGATTCTGCAAATAAGATCATACGGTGTTTGTCTTTCTCTGGCTCATTTTGTGTAGCGTTATGCTCTCATCGGTTTAGCAAATGGCAAGATATTATTCTTTTTTATGGCTTTGCCCATTCATCTTCTTCGCCCACTCATCTTCTTTGTCTGTTCATCTACCAATGGACACTAGGGCTGCTTCCATCGTGTCCCAAGAGGGTGATTCCTGGATCGTAGGGTAGTTCTATTTTCGTTCTTCGAGGACGCTCCCTACTCTTCTCCACAGTGGCTGCACCGGTTTGCGTTCCCACCAACAGTGCTTTCTTTTTCTCCACGTCCTCGCCAACACTTGTTATGTCTTGTTTTGATTTTTAGCTCGGCTCACAGGCGTGAGGTGGTCTCTCGTTGTGGTTTTGATTTGCATTTCCCTGATGAGGAGGGATGTGTGCCTGTTGGCCCTCTGGAGGTCTTCTTTGGAGAGGTATCTCTGTTCGTGCCTTCGGGCCATTTTTAAATTTGATTATTTTGTTTTTTGGGTGTTGAGTTTCGTAAATTCTTTATGTGTCTTGGATGCTAGCCCTTTATCGGACATGCCATTTGCAAATACCTTCTCTCACTCCATAGGCTGCCTTTCACTTGTGCCGACTGCTTCCTTCGCCGTGCAGAGGGTTTTTGTTTTGATGCAGTCCCGATAGTCCATTTTGTATTTTGTTTCCCTTGCCTCAGGAGACATATCTAGAAAAATGTTGCTATGGTCGATTTCTCAGAGAAATGATTGCCTGTTCTCACTTCGAAGATTTTTATGGCTTCAGGTCTCACATTTAGGTCTTTAATCTGAGTTTATTTTTGCGTATGGTCCAATTTCACTGTTTTGCACGTTCTTGTCTGGTTTTCCCAACACCGTTTGTTGAAGAGACTGTCTTTTTTCCCATCGGATGCGCATTCCTCCTTGGTCAAAAATTAATTGGAGATGTGATTATGGGTTTATTTCGGGGCTTTCTAGTCTGTTCTGTTGATCTGTGCGTCCATTTCTGCACCAGCATCCTGCTGTTTAAATTACTACCACTTTGGACTACAATTTGAAATCTGGAACTGTAATACCTGTTCTGTTTTTCTTTGTCGAGATTGGTTGACTTTTGGAGGTCTTCTGTGGCTCCGTACACATTTTAGGATTGTCCGTTTTGGTTCTGTGGAAAGTGCTATTGGTACTTTTAGGGGCGTTGCATCAAACCTGTAGATTGCTTTGGGAAGTATAGACATTTTAATAATATTTGTTCTTCTAACCCACGAGCATGGAATGTCTTTCTAGGTCTTTTTTTTTTTTTTTAACGTTTATTTATTTTTGAGACAGAGAGAGACAGAGCATGAACGGGGGAGGGTCAGAGAGAGGGAGACACGGAATCTGAAACAGGCTCCAGGCTCTGAGCTGTCAGCACAGAGCCCGACGCGGGGCTCGAACTCACGGATCGCGAGATCGTGACCTGAGCCAAAGTCGGACGCTTAACCGACCGAGCCACCCAGGCGCCCCTCTAGGTCTTTGAATTGTCTTGAATTTCTTTCATCAGTGTTTTCCAGTTTTCCCGCAGTACAGATCTCTCGCCTCTTCGGTTGTTTATTCCTAGGTACATGATTGATCTTAGTACAATTGCCAATGGGATCGTTGGTTTTCTTAATCTGTCTTTCTCCTGCCTTATTGCTAGTGCATAGGAATATGCAAAAAGACTTCTGTGCATTGATTTTGTACCCAGTGAGTTCACTGAGTTCAGTTATCAGTGCTCTTCATTTCTCGGTTGCGTCTTTAGGGTTTTCTATACGTAATATAATGTCACCTGCAAATCGTGAGAGTTTTACTTTCTCCTTACCGGTTTGGATGCCTTGATTTCCTTGTTTTGTCTACTTGCTGTGGCTAGGACTTCCAGTACTATGTTGAATGAAAGTGGTGAGAGGGGACATCCCGGTCTCATTCCTGAACTCAGGGGAAACGGTATTGTGGTCTTCATTTCGATTTTCACGTTGTCATCACTGGCATATGATAATTAAAAAATTTTTAATGCTTATTTTTGAGAGAGAGAGAGAGAGAGAGAGACAGAGTGCAAGCAGGGGAGGGGCAGAGAGAGAGGGAGACACAGAATCCGAAGCAGGCTCCGGGCTCCGAGCTATCAGCACGGAGCCGGGCGCGGGGCTCGAACTCACGGACGGCGAGATCGTGACCTGAGCTGAAGTCGGAGACTCCGCCGACTGAGCCGCCCAGGCTCTAACCTTGCTATAACCGCTTATTGGTTTCAGGAGTTTTGGTTATTGTTGCTGTCGCTGTCCTTGATCCATTTGGATTTTCTGTATCGATGACCAGGTCATCTGCAAAAACATAGGTGGGCGAAAATAACCAGGGGTGGGTAGGATTCACATCAGTGAAACAGCAAAGGATGGGCGCAGGTGGGGGGTTTGGAGTGAGAGGCAAGCGTGTACTTGTCCACGGGACCCCGCAGCAGGGACAGAGTTGAAGGTGCAGATTGTGGAGAATGGTGAGCACCAGCTTAGAGAAAAGGCGTGGGACCATGTTGCAAAGCAGGACAGACGCCAGGCGCTGGGGCCGGAGCTTTTTACATAGACAGTTAGGGACTCCTGGCGATTCTTGAGAGGAGAGCAATAAAACGAAAACCTCCGGGTTGGGATTAATTCGGGGATTTGTTTCAGGCTGTCTGGGAAATAAGAGGGACTGACGTCAAGGAGGCTGATTCTGTGATAACCCCTCAGAATTGCTTTCTGGAAAACGGAGGGAATTTTCTCACCTTCCAAAGATTGCGATGAAATTGTTAAAAAAAAATTTTTTTTTAACGTTTATTTATTTTTGAGACAGAGAGAGAGACAGAGCATGAACGGGGGAGGGGCAGAGAGAGAGGGAGACACAGAATCCGAAGCAGGCTCCAGGCTCCGAGCCATCAGCCCAGAGCCCGTCGCGGGGCCTGAACTCATGGGCCGCGGGATCGTGACCTGAGCCGAAGTCGGACACTTAACCGACTGAGCCACCCAGGCGCCCCTAAAACTTATTTTTTTTAATGTTTGTTTATTTTTGAGAGGAGGGAGGGGCAAGGAGAGAGGGAGAGAGAGAATCCCAAGCAGGCTCCGCGCCGACATGAGATCGAGACCTGAGCCGAGATCGAGAACCCGACGCTTAACCAACTGAGTCACCCAGGCACCCCAAGTTGTTGTTTCCTAATTGAACGTATACTGTGCAAACGTCTGAGGAAACACAGCTAAGCGTAGGTGTGGAGCCATTGTAACCTAGCATTTCTGCAGGGGGTTTTACACTTTTACAAAGAACCTCCATGTCCATTGTCTCAGGGGACTCCAGAGCGGAACCTTAGGGATGAGAAAACTGACAAATAGTGTTGCCCAAGGTCGCAAAGCTAGCAACAGGTGAAGCCGGCACATTATTTTAAGAGGACAGTTCTATTTATCAAAATTGAACTGAGAACATTTCTGGAATTATAATCTAATAGGAAACATGGTTTGATTTTTAAATATCAAACGCAGAGAATCTCTGATGAATACAACTTTTGCAGGAAGTGAGTTTCCCTTGCCTTTTTTTTTTTTTTCCTGATAATGACTAAAATACCACCACCAGAGGCACCATTTTTTTTTTTTCCCTGAACATATTGCAAATCCCACCACTTACATTAATGGCTATTAATCTTTCTAGCTCATCAGCAAAAACCCCACCGTTGATGTAATACGAACATGTTCTTGAGGGCTTACTGTGTGTGAGGCACTGTGGTGAAACATTTCCTGTATCATCTCATTTATTTCCTTCCAAGACCCTCTAAGGGAGGCATTGCTCTGATTCTGCTCTCATTTTCCAAAATGGGAAAATTGAGGCTTCGTGAGAGGGTAAGAACTTGAACAAGTTCGCCCAGCCGAGAGGTGGGGCAGCCAGGAATCAAGGCCAGCTTTGTCCTACTGGAGCGTCTTAGCCATTCAGGAATAAGCTCAAGACATTTCTCTGGTTTCATATCCTGGGAAGCTCCTGGACACTCTGGCAGGAGCCAGGGAGTATCCTGTTGTTCCTTGTCACTTGAGTGACAAACCCCTGAGCAGCTCAGCCAGCAACCGATCCTCAGGGGAGAGCTGACATTTCGCTCAGCCTGTTCTGTCTGGTTTTTGTCCCCTTCTCTTTGCCAATAGGAATTAATTAGTGCCGGTAAGGGGTCATCGGATTGTGAAAGGGATTCCAATAAAGCAGCTATAGGAAAATACCCTTGGTAGGTAGCAATAGTCTGTGTTTGCTGCACAGGATGTATACGCCTTCAAACACGGTGCAATCTGTATACAGGTGAGTCACATGTCTAGCCCAAGCGAGTTCATGTGTCAGGGGAAGAAAACAAAGCAGAGATGGGATTCGCAAAGTCTCCCCAAGGCCGTAGATTGAGGCCGACCACAAAGTCGTCGCTGTCAGCCTTACAGCTGTAACAAGGGGGGACCTGCACGGAGCAGGGGCTCGTCCCTGGGGAGAGTCTAGAACGGAAACCTCTCCCAAACTCTGCCAAGCAAGGCAGTGGGAAAAGCGGTTGAATGCACAGCACACTCTGGATTCTGGAATCAGAATTATCGGCCAAAGGTTAAATAATCAAAGAACTCTACACTTCAAATTCCTCAGGGGCGAGAGGGGCATGATACAGGTGCCTTCTGTGCAGGGTTATCGTGAGGATAGTGAGATAGCTCTGGTGAGATGCTGAGCAAAGCGGCCCGCGCCTTCCCAGGTAACGGCAAATATACGTGCAACGCTCCAGCGAGAAACAAACTCCTTTGGCATAAGCTGTTGGTTTCAAAAAAGAGAGAGGCATCCTGTTGTTATGGGGAAAACATATTAACTGAGCACCTATGCTGTGGTGCTCACAGCACCAGGTTTGGATTAGAGGTTTGGATTAGATTGAATCGTGTATTATCATTCCCAGTTCGTAAGTGAAAATGTGAAAATTCAACTAATTGGCTCAAGGTCAGGTGGGAAAACCACAATTTTAACTCAGGTCTGTCTGACTTTCAAGTTTCCGCCTTATGGTATCATGTCTCAGGCACACATGTTTCAGGCACGAGATACAGAGTTAAGATGTTTCCGGGAGTTCACGCCTTAGCACGACTGAATTCTGCCGCCCCCCTGCTTACAGGACTCCAAGTCCACAAAAGTGGGGCATTCAAATGTCGACAGGTGTCAGACAGGGGTCTCTCACCGCATGTGAGAAAGTTAGCGGGGTCCACTGGATATTGACTCACGGAGAATGCTGAGCCCCGGTGATAGGCAGACAATAGGGAGTAGTGGGGACTGGGGTGAGCTGGCAAGCTGCATCACCGCTCCACCGTGGCCCATTTCGGTCACACGTACAAGTGGTTTTTGCAAAAATCTTGCCATTTTTTTGAGAGAAGACAAACATTTAGACTTGCATCTGGAACTACATTAAATTTTTTTCATTACGCTTTTTCGTGTGAAAGAATTGTAGATTCTCACGCAGGTGTAAGGAATAATATAGAGGGCTCCCTGGTGGTCCGTTACCCAGTTTCCCCCAAAGGTAACATCTTGCAATATTATAACGAGGGTTGGCATTGATATAGGCGAGGTACAGAATATTTCCATCCTCGGAAGAATCCCTCATGTACAAGAGAAGAAAACTACAAACACCGAGGACTCATCACAAATATAAACGCAAAAATCTGTTCTGTGGAATCTCTTTCAGGAAACAGAAGAGGAGGGAACATTTCCCAGTGTATTTTATGAAGCTAGTGTTACTCGGATATTAAAACTAGACAAAACGGTACGAAAAAAGATTTCTCTTACTTAAAAAAAAAAATTAGTAATTACAGTTCCTTAAGAGTTGATAGAGTTGTTAGACCCCCCCGATATTCTATAGATATAAACTATGCTGATAACACTATTCAGCTGCAAACAAGTCTACCTTCCGTCAGAAGGAAAGGACAACTTCAAGGCTGTGAGCTTGAAGCTCTGTGGGCTGTGAGCTCACAGAATGGATCCTTGAGCCACAGAGGGGTCTTAGAACCTAAAATCTGCCCAGCTGGATTGCAAAATGGGTCGGGATTAGTAACTCCCGTCTTCCTTTTTTCGTTTTGAGTGGGAATGTCGATAATTTGGTTAACTGATGCCTGTCCTATCACTGCGTTTTGGGAGAAGCTGACTTGGTTTCTAGGTCCGTAGATGGAGAGGAATTTTGCTCCAGGCTGGATGGAATTGAGAGTCTTCCCATAATTGTGCAAATGACTGCGATGACGACATTTGGAAATTTGAGTTGATGAGCATTTGGACTTTGCGTTTGTGCCGTAATGGATTGAGACTTTTGAGGACCTCGGGGTGGGGTGAATACACTTTGCCTGTGGGCGGGGCATGAATCTTTGGGAGCCAGAGGGCAGACTGGAGCAGGCAGAACAGTGGCTCTTCTGAGAAGTTCATGCCCTCATCCCCAGATCGTGTGAATAGATGACCTTTGCCATGGCAAAAGGGACTTTACAGACGTGATTGACCATCTTGAGACGGGGAGGTTATCCTGGATTCCCTCGGTGCACCCAAGAAAACCACAAGGGTCCTTGGAAGTGAAAGAGAGGGACAAGGGAGTGACTGTCGATGTGACGCCATGTAGAAGGACTGGCACAGACTGCTGGCTTTGAAGACGGGGGAGGGGTCATGAGCCAAGGAATGAGGGCACAGCCTCAGGAAGGTGGACATAGACTCCTCACTGGTGTCCCCATGAAGTCACACAGTCTTGACGCACCTTGAGTTTAGCCCGATGAGACCCACTTTGGACTTCTGACCTGCAGAACTGTAAGATATTAAATTTGTTTTTTAAAAAATTTTTTTTAATGTTTATTTATTTTTGAGAGACACAGAGACAGAATGCGAGTGGGTTAGGGGCAGAGAGAGAGAGGGAGACACAGAGGCAGAAGCAGGCTCCAGGCTCCGAGCTGTCAGCACAGAGCCCGACGCGGGGCTCGAACTCACGAGCTGTGAGATCATGACCTGAGCCGAAGTCGGACGCTCAACCGACTGAGCCACCCAGGTGCCCCAAATTTGTTTTGTTTTAAGATAACTAAGTTTGCGATAATTTGTCACGGCAGCAGTAAGAAACTAAGGCAAGTCCATACGCTGAGTTTTAATTTTGATTGCTGTATTTTTCAGTTCTATAACGTCCATTTTGCTCTTTTTTGTATCTTCTGTTTCTTTGCTGAGGCTATCTTTTTTAAACTGTGGGTTGTTTTTTTTTTTTAAGTTAAAAATGTTTTTTATTTGAGAAAGAGAAACAGAATCTCAAGCAGGTTCCACACTCAGCACGGAGCCCAACGTGGGGCTTGATCCCACGATGCTGGGGTCATGACCTGAGCCCAAGTCAAGAGTCAGAGGCTCAACCGACTGAGCCACCACCCAGGCACCGTGAGGGTTTCAAATTTTTTTTTTTTTTTAATAAGTTTCAAGCACGTTCACAATTGCTTGTGGAGGAATTTTTATCTTGGGCAGTTTTGAAATCTTTGTCGAGTAAGATTACTCATTACTGCCTGATAGGCCCCCCCATGAAGGGGGGGGGTGAGGGCTGTCTACTAGTCATAGCGGATGAAATCCTGGCTCTCTTCTTGGCCGTCTCTGACACCACCCCAGTTGGGCGGTTGGGGTTAGAGCCTCACAAGAGTGGAAATCAAGGCTTCTCACTAATGGGTGGGGGTGGGGCCACAGATCTTTTTCTGTGGTGTCTGGCTGGAGTAGAGCAGTTATTGTGTAAACACTTTGGGTCTTCTTGGGCTGCCCTTCTGTCCTTCTGTCATTCAGGCTTCACAAAGCAGGCTTTTCTTGGAGCTTTTGTTATTTGTGCCTGTTATTGGCACGAGCATTTCTGGATTGCAGGTTTCCTTTTTTTTTTTCAAAAAAAATTTTTAATGTTTTTTATTTATTTTTGAGGGAGAGAGAGAGAGACAGAGCATGAGTGGGGGAGGAGCAGAGAGAGAGGGAGACGCAGAATCCGAAGCAGGCTCCAGGCTCTGAGCTGTCAGCACAGAGCCCGACGCGGGGCTCGAACTCATGAACCGTGAGATCATGACCTGAGCTGAGCTGAAGTCAGAAGCTGATCCGACTGAGCTGAAGTCAGATGCTTAACTGACTGAGTCACCCAGGCGCCCCAGGATTGCAGGTTTCTTTAGTTCTAAGCCTGGGATATGTGAGCCAAGAAGAAAATTCTTGGAACTCACTATCGTGTTGTTTCTCAGGTCCTGAGACTCCTATCCAACGTGGCTTCCCTTTTTAATAAAAAAGGGAAATATTTCCATTTTAATAAAAAAGGAAAATATTCTAGAGTCTTCTGTTTGTTTTATGTATAGTGTTCAAGGTTTTAGTTGTACTTAGTGGGAGGCGTGGAACAAGGTAAGTCTGCTCCAGCTTTCTGGAAGTGAAAATCTGTCCTCATTTTTTTAATGTTGGTAACCAGTTAAAAGTAACAGTAACAAATTTCGGGAAGGGATGTCAAAGAAAAACCTTCCCTTTGGTCCAGGGCTCTCTGGTTGTGATTTCTAAATCTTTGTTAACAGAAGGAAACTGAAGGACTAGAAATGTTTACTTGTGTATGGATGCCTGTGGTGGCGAGGTGTGATCGGCAAAGGGAGGGATGATAGAAAGATAATTTTGAAGGCTGGAGACCCTGGGGGGAGGGAAGGCCTAGAGGTCAGGAACCTCTAAAACACAGACCCTAGCAGGTGTCTAGAGGGAGAGCTCTTGGCTCCTAAGACCTCTCAGTACTTGAAAGTCCCTGTGTTCAAGTTTTCTGCAGCTACTGCCTTGGAATTTTCTCTTTAGTTACCAACTTAAAAAGAAGAATTTTTTTCTGGTTGTAAAATTAATACAGTTTCATGTTGAGAAAATAGGAAAACTCAGACAAGGAGATAGAAGGAAATCCCCCCCCCCCCCCCCGCCTGCACACCTTTTCTTCAGAAACTGTGGTTAATATTTTGGTGTGTTTCCATCCAGCGTTTTAATCTGTCTATCCATCCATCTATATACATAAAATTGTGGCTATTCCCTCGTATACTTGTAACTGTTTTTCACGCCCTTCCCTTGTCACTGAATAATTTGGAAGCCACGCTTTTGATAACGCTACTGGGTTCCGTTATTTGAAACTTAGCAACATTGCTCCCGTTGTTGAACGGTTTATTGTTTATAATTTCTCACCCTTAGAAATAGTGCTGTGATGAGAACGCTTGGCCGTACATCCTCTTAAATCCTAGACGCGGCAAGGCTTGAGCAAAGGGTATTTAAGACTTTCGTATCCTCAGCTTGTTCTCCCCAAAGACTACCAATTTCTATTTCCACCTCCAGGAGTAGACAACGCTTGCCTCACTACAGTCTTGCAGGCACCGAGAATGATCATTTCAAAAATCTTTGCAAATTGGAAAGCAAAAAGGTCTCTGGTCATCTAATTTGCATTTATTTTGTTCCTGCTGGTGTTAAACATGTCTTTTTGGCCTTTAAAAATTTTTCTGATAACTGCTTTTCATTACTTGCCATTTTTTTTTCCATTGTAATTTTTCTTCTTAGTGGTTCGTCTGTCACATGTGTTACAAGGATATTTTTCTAGTGCACCATTGCCTTTTGATTTGTATGTGATGCTAATTGACAGAAAGCAGTTTACAATTTCAAGTCTGTTTGTTTGTTTGGGTTATTTATTTTTTTATATTTTAGAGAGAAGAGAGAACACAAGCAGGGGAGAGGCAGAGAGGGAGAGAGAGAATCTTTTTTTTTTTTTTTTTTTGGAAGAAGGAAATAAATTCAATTGTTTATGCATTAAATAACATTATTTCTACAATGCAAAGCCCAGGCCCAGATGTCTTAGATCAACTATAACATACATTTAATGAGGAATCAATACTCAGGACTCCTAAACATCTAGGAATGCTTTTCACTTAATTCTGTGCGTATATTATGCTGTGATAGCAAAGCCATACACAGGCGCCACAAGTAAGGAAAATTGCAGATCAGAATAACCCAGGAATATAGTCACAGAAATCTTTAATAAAATACTAGAAAATGGAAGGTCCTGGGGCGCCTGGGTGGCGCAGTCGGTTAAGCGTCCGACTTCAGCTCAGGTCACGATCTCGCGGTCCGTGAGTTCGAGCCCCGCGTTGGGCTCTGGGCTGATGGCTCGGAGCCTGGAGCCTGCTTCCGATTCCGTGTCTCCCTCTCTCTCTGCCCTTCCCCTGTTCATGCTCTGTCTCTCTCTGTCCCAAAAATAAATAAAAAACGTTGAAAAAAAAATAAAAAAAAAAAAAAAAAAGAAAATGGAAGGTCCTGAAGTCACATAAACTTGTCAACAGATACAGGTAACTACCCTTTAAAACCTCACACCCATTTACAATTTTTAAAAGTCTTCAACAAACTAGGAATAGAAAGGAACTAGTTCACCCCGATAAAGGGCATCTCTGAAAAACCTCCGGGTGACATCATACTTAACAGAACATCATAATAACCACGTATGTTTTCTGAGAGAGAGGGAATCTTAAGCCGGCTCCACGCTCAGCATGGAGCCTGATGTGGGGCTCAATCCCATGACCCTGGGATCGTGAACTGAGCTGAAATCAAGAGTCGGATGCTTAACCAGTTGAGCCACCCTGGCGCCCCATCGAGTCTGTTATTCTTTTATTTGGATTCCTATCAAGCTTTTGAGCTTAGAAAGTTCTTCTCTATTGGTTCCATTTATCTGCTGCTGTGTAACGAACCACCTCAAAATTTAATGGCTTAAAACAACAGTCGTCTCCCATTTTATAACTTTTGTAGGTCAGGAATTGGGCAGGCTCAGGCTGGTGGCTTTTCTGCTTTGCCTGATGTTGACAGAAGTCATGGAGTCTCTCTGCGTGGAGAGAAGCCAAGATGGCGTCACCCACATGTCGGGAGCCTTGCGGCATGGCCACAAGGCTGGGCTGAGTAGGGACAGTTCCCTGAATGTTTCCCTGTGGCCTGCCCAATGTGCCGCTTAGGTGTAGTCGGAATTCTTACATGGCAGCTCAGGGCTCTGAAAGTAGGTGTTCCAACAAACAAAGCAGAAGCACGAAAGCCTTTTATGACGTAGCCTTGGATGCCAACCGCTCTGAAGGTCAAAGCAGTTTCCACCTGCCCAGATTCAAGTAGGTTTCACGGGCTCTACCATATTATTCGTGGCCATATTTTGATGTTGCCAGTCTACCCCAGGGTAAGTTACAAGCACACCTGCCTTTCCTTCTAGCTGGTTCCTGCTACTGCTGCTCCTTCTTGCTCTTTCTTTTTATAAACACAGGATCCTTAATCCATCTAGAACATGCTTTTATACAGAATTTACAATGAGGTTCAAATTTGAGTATTTCTCCCTAATAGTAAATGATTTCACTATAACCCTTCCTGGAATAACCATCTCTTCCCCGAGGGCTAACTTTTATGGACACTAGGGCCTGGGTGAATATTCTGTTAGTGGAGGAAAAATAGCCTTGACTTTTCTAGCACTCTTCTCTCTGAGCTAAGAGCAGAACCTCCTAGTGAAGTTCAGCTTTTCAGTCTGAAAAGCACCGGCCGCACCACGGACCCTGGGCTGGCCGACAAGCATCGCTCTGGAAGGTCTCTCTTAGCTGGAAGGACGGTTGACCTAACGCAGAGGGGCTGCTACTTTTCAGTCTGTTTTTCACCGCGGGAGGCTCTGGGGCTGTGAGCCTTGGGCTGCTGCCCTGGGTGTGTCTGGGGTGCTTTTGTTGTTATAATTCCAAGTATAATAGTTCCTGGGGAAGATTGCTTCTGAGATGAAGTAACTTGATTGCTTCCAGTGGGGAAAAGCATTAGCTCACCTCTATTAATGAACTTGGCCCGGCTGGACAAAGGAGGAACTCCAGTACTATGGGGCCGGTTCCCCTTCCCCTCCCCCTTCTCCTCCCCCTCCATCCTTAGGTCTCGGCCAACGCTGGCTCCACCCGCCAAGCCTCCACCCTGGAGGGACCTCTGGCCTGGCCCCCAGCTTCCTCACTGACCTCTCTGCTTCCTCCTCCCCACCACATAGGAATGTGGGGCTGACCCTTGTGTTACAGCTCTCACAATTCTGTGTTCTTCGCCTGGGCTCTCCCTTTGGTTCGTAACAACCCGCATTGTGGCTGCGGTGGTTGTGGCCGCTCCTGTCCTGACTTTTCTGCTATGCTGCTAGCTTTGTGACCTTATCTTGTTTAACTGCACCCACCCAGTTTGGTGAGGTAGCCACTATTATTCCCATTCTGGAGAGAAGTGGATGGTGGAACAAGGATTTTAACCTCGGGAGTCTGCTTAGTGTTTAGACAATGTAGGAGACTCTCTGTCTTCCCTCATACTGATCTCGATTCCTAACCGTGGACTGGTATTTCCTTGAAAAAAAAGAAAAAAGCCACACGCAGCTGATACCAAGGGCCACAGGGGAAGGACACCTGCCTGAGGACATATAATCCTGTCTGGCAGGAACATTTGAAACTCAGCCCTCCTGAAGGTTTACTTGCCTCATTCCTCTGCTTCCTGCCAGCTCATTCTCTCAGACGAGGCACAGCAGAGATGACTACCCTTCAGTTAACTGGCCACCCACCCACCCCCCCCATCTCTGGGGAGTTTTCTGCATAACTTAATTCTCCAGCTCCGTGGCTCACGTCTTCTTTTTCAAATTCTTTCTTCCAGAGGCAATTTGCTTCTGTGGCCGGAGCCCCCAAATACACCAAGCCCTCCGTGGAGAGAAAGGGGCAGAGGCAGAGAAGGAAGAGGTTTCGTAACACAGATACTATAGGTTGCTCACTGCTGAGGATCTGAGCATTGGATGGCACTTGTCCCGGGTGGAAGGTCCAGCAGCTTGGGGAAGGGCTGCCGCCGAGACAGGCAGGACGCAATGGGGAGGACTTTCCAAGGAGGGTGGGGGGGAGGGGAGAACCCAGAGAAGGCTCCCACAGGCTGTGCCCTGTGCTCCCTTTTAGCCCTTCTGAAAATAACAAGATGGAAACCCGAGCTGTCAGCACCGGGGAACTGCCAGATTCCGGGCGGGGGGGGGGGGGGGGGGGGGGGTATGAACAGGAGAGGAATGGACCAACCCGAAGTTAACTGAAGGAATAGCGAGTGATCAGTGAATCGGCTACTTGACCATCACATTTTATACTTAATACACATCTTGGAGAGGAAAACTTAGGCCTGTCTTCAGGATCAAATAGTTTCTTGACCTATTTCTTTTGGTCAAAGTCCTTTTTTTTTTTTTTTTTTTCATAAGGATGAAAAGATTTCAAGCTTTTCCAAAAGCACCTTTATACAGCTCCCAGCAGGGTCTCCAATAAAGTTGTGAATTGTGCTTCCTGCTTATGAAAAGAGGGCTATATCCTCCAGAGAGGGGCATTGGTCAGTCTCGTAACAGAGAGTGAAATCGGGGCCACATATCACCATTTCGACTTTGATACTTCTCTGGAATCAGAATGTGTGTACCATCAGCCCAGGTGACTCAGCACTACAAGAAGGCTTTGTTTTCTTTGCGCTGGTGAGCCTACTTGAATATTTTGCATACACGCAGCTTTTGGTGGAGACTTTCTATTGCTTCAGCCCACACGGATAAATGACGGTTGGGCCATTCTGAGTTAATGCTTTTGAAAGGGCTTTATATCTTTAATCAGATTGTAGCTCTGGGTAAACAAAATCCTTGTCTTTGGATAGTTTGATTTTCCCAAGAATGAAATTAGTGTAATTTTATTCATTCTCTCCTTAGAGGTCGATGGGGCAATTTTGTCTGTTGTAGACACGGCTGGTTGCCTATCAGGGGGCTATTTCCCTCTGGCTACCTTGCTCTCAGAATCTTAATTTTGGCTGCCCTCCTCTGAGGGGTTGTATCCCGTACAGGAACTTGGACTCTCCCCCACCTCCGAGGGTGAGTCTTCATTGGTCTAGGCCAATTGCGGTGGCCTTGCCTCGCCCCGCCTCGGGATTGTTGAAGCACGGGTAGATTGTGCCAATTCTGGCCAGTGAGACGTAGGGGACGAGCCCCCCTTCTCTGGAAGGATGCAAAATGGGGGCCTTCTCTTTTTCTCTTTCTGAAGGTGGTTTCTGGCACGTGAGGCCTGACCTACAGCAGATCCGGGGACTGGGGGAGAAAGCTGCAGAATTGTTAAGCTAGATGCACGACGTTCCTATGTCAGTGAACGACCCCGCTCCGAAACTGTCCTACCTCCAAACTGGACATGACGCAAAGTAATAAACATCCTTATTGGGTGGGCCCCGGTGGTTGGATCCTCTATCCTTCACTGTCCAGAGCATCTTACATAGCCTTTGTTTGGAAAGGGGAAGTTGACGTTGGCCGGGTAAGTCAAAACCAAAAGATGGGAAGGGAAGCAGCCGTGTTTGACTGGTGGTCCTGGCAGACTCGCAATCCTCTGCTAATCCTCGCCAAAGAGTTGGCACCGGTGGGAAAACTATTTCCTGAGGTTGAGCTGGTTCAAAAAGAGAGTACATCCAAGGGGTCGCAGAGAAGGGTTTTCTCACATGTGACAGGAGGCAGAGGTATTTCCCGCACACCGGGAAGAGAGATGCCAGCCACGTGTTAACTGTGGTTATTTTGGCACAAACATGATTTCCAGGTGTGACCCTCATCTTGCCAAGTCAGAACCGAGGTGAGGATCTAGCCCCGGGGTGGAGAGTACCTGGTGGTGGGAACGGAGGGGGGCAGGAGCTCTGTATGCCGGGGCAGGGGCGTGCTGATAAGACTATATCCAACACTAGAAAGCAGTGGGAGCTTCCCAAGTTGGAATTTCAAACGTGAGTGAATTCACCACTTAACTGACATTTATCGAGCACAGGGGACCCATCAGGCGCCGTGCGAGGCGCCGGAGAAAGGAGGAAACTCGGTCTTCGTCCCCAAGGAGCATACAGTCTGGTATATAGTCCAGCCCGTAGGCAAGCACGTCTAGCGCCTTCTTGCCTGTCAGCCCCAGTCTTAGTGCTCTGCTAATTTGACGTCTCCTCCCTCTGCTAAATGATGGCATCGCTGGTGTGTAAATGCACGCATTCCAGATACTCCTACACACACCCGTACCATTTCCTTGTTATCAGGATTAAAAGATGCCGTAGTTTAAGCCGTGAACATTTGCCAAGCACCTAACCTGAGCCAGATGGTGCGGGGCATGCAAAAGCGAATGAGAGATCTTATCTTTTTTTTTTTTTAACGTTTATTTACTTTTGACACACAGAGAGAGACAGAGTGCGAGTGGAGAAGGACAGGGAGAGGGAGACGCACATCCTGAAGCAGGCTCCAGGCTCCGAGCCGTCGGCACGGAGCCCGACGCGGGGCTCGAACTCACAAACCGTGAGATCGCGCCCCGAGCCTGAAGTCGGACGCTTAACTGACCGAGCCACCCTGGTGCTCCGTGAATGAGATGTAATTGCAGAAACCACAGCTCGGTTGGTGGCAGGTGATTTGCCCCCTGGGAGTCAGAGCGAGCAACGGGGTGACAAGAAAGCAGAATTTGAACCGTGCAGACAGTACCTGCTAGGGGAGTTCAAGTCCTGGCCCCTGGGACACAGGAATAACGTGAGTTCAATTTCCTGCTTTTCCAGGAGCTAACTTTAAAACACCGGTACAGAAATATTGGTCACATCAACTATCCTCTCTGGAGCACTAATTATTATTAAGCATTGCTACGTGCTTCGCATATGATCGTTCACTCTGTGAGGCAGATACGAATATCCTCATTTTACAGATGAGGAGACGGAGCCAGCCAGAGGATAATTTTCCCAAGATCACAGGGTTAGTATGAGACATGAACGGAGGATGTAGCTACTTATCAGTCTTAACCTGCAATAAATCTGCCTACGGGAGAACTAGGCTCTCAGGCAGGGGAGATTCAGTCACAAGTAGACCGCTAGCCAACGACGCGACAAGTAGGTTAAATTGCCTGCACATTCCCCCCGGCACCACCGGGAACCACAGAGCCCCAGTGATGGTGCAGCAGATAGTCGTGCCTGGTACTGTGGAAAACGGAGCACTCGGGGAAAACCGTGCTGAGCCAGCTTTCTTCTATCCACACGCACCGAGCTGAGCTGAGGTCTGTTGAGGACGTGTGGTTCCGGGACACCTGGAACCCATGGATCCCATGGAAAGCTACAATGGAAGCGGGGGTAAATTGGGTGCTCAGCTTACACATCTCAGAAGATGCAAGCCATCTTTCGATACCCTTTCTAATGAGTCATCGTAAACTGTTTTGTTTGTTTGTTTGCTGGTTTGCGTTGAGCGCTTGTCAGCCGTTGTAGCAAATGATCAGACTCGGGGGTGGGAGGGTCACGGGACTCTCCGGTTTATAGCTGGCCAGGGTACAAGGGACAACGTGGGACCCGAGACCGGCATCTGTAGGGGGAGCAGTTCTGCGGGGATGAGGCCTTCGCCTGTGGGATCTGATGGTGTCTCTAGGGAAATAGTGTCAGAATCGGGTTCAGTTGTAGGACACCCAGCTGCTGTTGGAGAATTGCTTGGTTGTGGGGAAAAGCCCCGATACATTTGGAGTACAGAAGTGTTCTGTGGGTAGAGAAGGAAACAGTTTTCCCACAGTTTCCCCACGTGACCTACGTTTGATAGAAGTTATGATCTGTCACCTACTAAGACCCGGGTAGGTCTAAAACGAGTAGTTTCTTTAGGTTGTAAGGACATATTTCTGCCCCAGAAACGGGGCTCTTGAGCTCACCCTGACTCCTGATCTGTAGTCTGTACATTTTTCTTCATTCGTGGTACATTTCATACCGTATTCTGCTGATTGGAATTAATTCCCTCCCTCCCCCGCCCCCAACCTAAGTTATCTGTACCCCTCGAGGTCTTAGAGTCCCCTGATTGGAAAAAAAAATGATTCTTGGCGTCCAGGAGGGATCTGAGGTTAAAAAAAAAAAAAAAAAGAAAAGAAAAGAAAAAAAAATAGGACGGAGAGCCAGAGAGCAAGGGATAAATTTCTCTTAAGGTATTCATTCATTCATTCAACAAGGGTTTATTGAGGTCCTCCCTGGAGTCAAGCTCGGTGCTGGCGTTAGAGACATAGTCAGAAACAAAATTAACGTGGCCTGTGTTCTCAGGGGTTTCCAGGCTACTGAGGGAGGCCAAGAAGGCAACCAAATACTCAATTACAAATCCAAGTAAGTGCTTCAAGGATAAAACGTAGATAATACAAAGGAGACAGAGGGTGAGGGGCGAGCTTCCTATATTTCTGCGTTCAAGGAAGGAGGTCACATTCAAAACAAGACCTGAGGGCTGTGGAATCAGTCCTGGAAAAACTTTCCAGGCAGGGAGACTTCTTCGAAGAGACCCGTGTGTTTAAGAAATTAAGATAAATCCTGTAGCTGGACTATGGGGGGGGGGGGGGGGGGGGGGGGGGGGGGGGGGAAGGAGAGAAACAGGAAGTAAGATTGGAGAAGTGATCAGGAGCGTAGGAAAGGTTTTGGATTTTATTCCAAGTGAGGTGAGAAGTCACGGGGGGGACAACGCATAGGGACAACTCCTCCTCCCCGTCTCAGAAACTCGGTGCCATCACTTCCAGGGTGAAGGGAGGACCGGGTCCTTGAAAAGGAAGAAGGGACGAGTATTTGGTTTTCTCTGAAACCTCGGAGCTTTTGAAAGAGTGGTGCCTGCTCTGAATTCTACTGTGTCCAGTGCGGGAGTTAGGATCTCAGGATTAGCACTATGAATATATTCAAATGGCCTTCAAAGGAGAACTTGAAGAATGTTTTCAAAGGAAGTTCTGATGGGAGTGATTGTGAAACCTTCAGATATGACTCATCTTCCATTGAACCGGCCTCTGGAGGCTCAGCCAGAGTGACTCAAAGTAAACATGTATTCACTGAGCTTCTACTCCATGCCCAGCACCACGAAGGATGCCATGGTGGCTGCAAAAGCGTGTGAAGTGCTCCCTGTCCTCAAGGACTTTAAACAGTAGGATATTGGGGATGGCAGAAAGAGCACGTTCGAACAATCAGCCACGATGTGGATACCCTCCCCGCTGGCCTTTGTCTGACATATTGCACTGCGTGCAAAGTGGCCAAGGGCTGAGGACACAGAAGAGTTTGTGAACCGTTAGCGAGGCTTGGCCAGGCAAACAGGTGAGCGAGAATATGGAGATTCTCCTCCCCGCGGGATTGTTCCAGGACCCCAGGAATAGAGCGGCCGACGGGGATGGCCTGTCTGTGCCCATCCTATGTTTCTATCGTTGGCATCACACTTGTGCAAATGCCGGGGACCCTGGCTGTCATGGTCCTTTCCCAAGCTTTCAGTTTCTTTGTAGGGGTGGAGGCCTTTCCCCAACGTCATACCAACCGCGGAAGAGGCAGAAGAACAAGTCCGCACAAAGCCCGTGTAGAGAAAACTTGGGTGCTTCTGAGGTTGTAGGCCGGCGCGTTAGAGTTCGGAGTCTGGGCCTGTCACCTTGAGAGAGACATTTGATCGTATTCTGTTCAAATGAGCAAGTTGGACCCAATGAACTCCGGCCAGTGATGTCTCACTCCAACTAGGTGATCCCACTTATCCCGGAAGCAAGAGGCCCCAGGCCCTCCTGGTGGAATGCCATTTTGTCCAATAAAATAGAGCCCGTCAGAAAGATCCCAGGCATCCTGTGTGAGGCCCCTAAGGCTTTGGCCTTGCCTTTAGTTAAAAAAAAAAAAAGAAAAAAACAAAACAAAACAAGCCAATGGTATGTTCCAGAATACCGCTGTCTCACAAATACTTTCCCAGTATCAGTGGGTAATAGTGGAATCTGGAGGCAGGACTGACAGACGGGAGAAGGCCCTGCCTTCCTCCCCTGTGATTTTAGGGCTTCATTCCACAGGCATGTGCTGGCATCTGTTTCGTGCCGGGGCATGGTCACAGACAACAGGCCTTAAATTCTCAGGAGTTAGCATAGCCGTGACACAAGACAGGTTGATTGCCTCAAACGCTCTCTTAATCAGCACTCTCAAACTGCTTCCTTCTTCCTGGGGGGGTCAGGTCTCGGGTCAAAGTGTTGACTTGTTGTGTTTCCGACCATTCCCATCGTGGCATGTTGACGACGCCACCCAGAAGAGGGTGCTTTTTGGCTTACGTTGGGGATCTCCCTTAATCGTGTGGCACACCTGCGGCTACCTGAAGGCTCTCTCCCTTAGGCTTCCCGCTCCAATGCGGTGTCGGCCAAAGGGCTCAGGTCTTACTTCCAGGTTCCCACACCACCCACAATGCCAACCCTTCTGGTGCTCACCATAGAGAAAACCAGACCAAAGAGAAATAACGTGTTAACGACAGTTGAGATCTTTCTGACGGGCTCTATTTTATTGGACAGAATGGCGTTCCACCAAGAGCAGCTAGGGTCCCATGCTTCTAAGACAAGTGGGGCCGTCTAATTCTTCCCCTTCCCCGTCAGGAAGGAGAAAACTCAGGAGCTGGTTGTCAACAAGGAAGTGAAGTCATGGTCCAAGGTGCCCAGGTATTGGGGTGTTAAGACCATTCCGTAATTCCTTTGAATTACTTACTTACCAATAAGTAATTCCTTAGAATATAGTAAGCAATTCCTTACTAGTCATGCGATCTTAAACAAGTTCACCTCTTTGAATCCAAGCTCCCTTATCACTAAAACAGATTTAGCGTCTATATATGGGACTGTTGAAGAGAATAAAAGGAAATAAGGTACACGGAAGATCTGGGAAAGGGACAAAGTACTACACGGATGTGACCTGGTCCTATTAGACGAGGTGCTAAGGTAGGTGACTGGTGTGATAGTCCCCTTCCTCAACCCAACTCTCATGGCTCCCTCTGTGTGGAATTAGGTGATCGACACATCTATAGATTCTCACTCTAACCACGCACTGCTGACGGCATAGAGCCTTGGGCTTGGAGCTTTTGAAGGGTCTCTTAAAATGGTTGAGATGCGGGACACGGGTAAACTCAAAACTGCAATATGGAAAAAAAAACATTCATATTTAAGTAAATTAAAACACAATGTTTCCTCCAGTTAGTCGACTGTAACACAATGCGACTGTTACCATGTTGTATGGTTGTTTTTGACGTGTGATAGGGGAGCATCTTAACGTGTCTGACAGGAAGAAGGGGAGAGCGTCCAAAAGGAAGTTCTCGGAGCCTGTGCGAACCAGGAACAGTCGAGCATCCTATCTATTTTTAACTGTATCGCTAACTGCTCTTTTCGCTTTTGCCTCCAGGGTCCCGCAACTTATCTGTAGAAGCTACAGAAGATGAGCTCGCTCCAGTTTTATTCAACTCCAAGGGGAGGTATGCTCACTTTCTGTGCGTTTTGAGGAAGGCCAGTGCTTCAGGAAACTCACTCCAGACCCCTCGTTCCCATCATCCCATCTTGTCCCATCTTATTTTTGTGGTCTGTGGTATCCATGGGACTCTGGTTATTTGTAGGTATTGATTGAATTGTGAGACGGCTCTTTGGTCAGGTGGGCCCGAGCTGGATCCCCGAGGTTTTGTGCAGACAGGTGGACGGCATCCCAGGAGGCTGCCATCTTGTTTTTGCCACTGGCTCTCTGACCTCGGTCAAGCGCCTCCTCTGCTCTTTTGTCATTTATCTGCGCAATGAGATGTGTCACATCCGGAGAGGGGACGAGTGACGAGACCCAGCTTTCCGGCACTGTGCTTCCGACGCCTCTCCTAAGTGACTCTGGGTACACACACATGACACAGGCCCTCAGGAGGTAGACACATCCATAACCTGCTTGGAGGGAAAGCTCAGGCTTCAGCTGACCTTGGCTTGTTCTTTTTCTTCCAAGCTGACAAAACATGCGGGGTTTGGAAAGCTGTCTGCTGGGCCTGCCTGATGAAGCGTTGCAGAAATTACGTGATTAGAAACAGAACGTAATGAAACTCAGGTCGGAAATGGACAACCAGTTGACATTTATTTTTCCCCGATTAATCATCTCCCTTTTCCCACGGGGCTATCCGTGCCAGGGCTGAGGGAAGGCGGGAGTGCTGAGTTACTGGCACTGCTGGGTGCCTCCCTGCCGACAGCCACGAGCCACATTCTGCCTTGCCGACAGAACGGACTGGATTCGGGTGTGGGTCGGCATGCTCTCAGGGGAGGACAGGTCCCTACCTAACCCCAGGCGGTGGGAGAATCTAGTCACAGTACTTCCGGTCCTTTTGCCTGTAATTCTGCGCCACAGTTCTGTCCAGTGTGATGTGAGGGGACATCTGCTAGGGTAGGGGAACCCGCCAGGTAAGTTTTTCTTGTTGTTAATGGGGATGCCTCCCCGTGTCCTTGCGGCAGTTGAGTATCCAATGTTTGCAACTGAGGTGGCCATCTGGACAGCACAAGAACAAATGCCTACGAGCTGGGGATGGTGGAGAGAGAACATGGGGAGCACCTGGGCCCATGATGACATTTTTAAGCTGCTCATTTACGTGATGTTGGAACTTCACCGCTTTGGAAACTCTTACCGCGCGCGAGAATACTTGGTCCCTGTCGCTCGGGGCCACGTCTGGCTGGGTTTGCTGTTATGAAGGCCCGCGAGCGGCTGAATGAAGCTGCCTCCTTGGCCCCAACGTATCCCTTCCTGGAGCAAAGGCAGCCACAGAGAATATGTCTCAGAGCAGAGCTTCTAAGAGGGGTGGAGTGGGAACAAGGATCCAAAGTGGACTCTGCACTGTCCGAGCCCTGGGCTCGAACTCGTGAGCCGTGAGATCGTGACCTGAGGCGAAGTCGGACGCTTAACCCGCCGAGCCACCCAGGCGCCCCTCACATCAGAGCTTTTGTCACCAGCCCCCAGAGTAGGGCCGAGGAGAGGAGAGGGAAAGTACCTCTCCTGTAAGATTATCTCCTAAAGCTGCCGGCCGGCCAGCTGCCATTTATTTGATTTCCTGCGTCTTTAGCTGTGGAATTCACGCGAAATTCTCATTCGCTTTCCTCCAGTATATTTTTCTTCCAGTACAGCTCCCATTTTACCGACTTACCGGTTACATTATCTAGCTCCCCCCACCCTGAGAATGTCCCACACGAGGTAATAATACAAGGTGCCCCGCATGATGCCAGCAGGTAGGACATCTACCTCCCGAGGGAGGTGTGTGGGCAGAACTTGCGACAGCTCACGGGCTTATTGTTGTTATCGTTGCAAACGTGGAGGAGGTCCGAGCAGGAGGAAGTACTCTGGGGAGATGTGGCAACTTTCTCTCCCTCTCTTCCTCAGCCTGGAAAACCCAGGCAGGTGGTGGGGACAGCAGCCGAGCCCAGACCACATTCCTGCCTCAGATAAGGTCTGTGGAGGTGAATTCCCAGGCTGCAGAGGTGACTCCTGAGTCATCGCAGCTGAGAGCCAAGCGACTTGCCCCAAGCCATTGCTCAACGCCGCCGGGGACAGTGTCTCACACCCAACGCGTGTCATCCACCCTGGCAGGCTGCAGTTTCAATTTGATGCACGAGGGCAAAAGGGTAGGTTCTTCTGCGTGCGCCGCCCCCCCCCCCCAACCCCGTGTGGTCAAGTCTGAACCCTCTTTTTGTGAAGGCCCCCAGAACCTCGGCTCAGGGAAGCCGGGGACTTGGCCCCTCTTGTCCCCTGCAGGATCCCCGGTGCCGAGAGCAGAGTCTGGCACGCGTGTTCGGAATGGCTGACTTTGAAGAGACTGAGTGAGGGATGCTTTGAAGGCCATACCGCAGTAGGAAGGAGAAAGTGCTCTGGGGGCCACCGAGCCGTAGAGAGTTCGGACGGCAGGAATGGGGAGCAGCACCCGGGGCAGGGTCCTGGAGCCCCAGCAACAGAGCCCAGCTCCAGGTAGAAGCTGCCGGAGGGGGCGCGGTGTGGACGGAGGGTGGCTGGCCCACGCGAGGTGCTGCTCCAGGACATGGGCTCTTGACCGTGCGAGGACTTCTCGGGCCTGGGCCTCTGGTCGCGGCCAGGCGAGGCTCTGGTGGCCCGGATGAGCTCCGTCTCCTTAGCCCGTCCCCCAGGGCTTGGCCGGGAGGACTGAATCTCCATCCCTCCTGGGTGGCCTCTTCCTGTTCAACTACCCCAGCACATTTTTCAGGATGCCTGTCCTCACAGGGAGTGGTTTCCACGTCGTGGAGGAAAAGTAGGGAAGCCCCTGAATTTCTCCTGGTGAGAGGCGTTTGGGGGGCACCGCTGAGGTAGCTGAGCTGGCCCAGGGCGGTGCGAGGTACTCTCGTTAGGGACCGTCCGTGGGCCCTCCGCGCCAGCCCCCTGCTCCCTGGCTGGCTGTGCGGGGCCTCTATAGCCTCTGCCCTCTCTCTCCATCAGCAACAGCCTGGCCTCCCTCCTCCTGGGTCCAAGAACCTCTTAAATTCTCGGGTTCTACTCCACCTGGTCCTTCAGATACCTTACTTCTCAAATTATAGCCACCAGGGGAGGCAACACTTAAGCTAAAGCCTCTCGGCTGCTGATCTCAGCTGACACTGTCTAGGCAGGGGGCACAGCGTGGGACACGCAGGCCCGGGGCTCAGTCGAACTGGGCCCCGCCCCTGCTGTGCCTTTACCGGCCGTGGGGCCCCAGACAATTCCGGCAACATCGGTGGGCCGTAGCGTTCTCCTCCTTATCGTAGAAGAGGCCAACGATGGAAACCCAGGGGGTCGTCCTGAGGACTCACAGAGATGATGTCGATAAATCACTTAACCCAGGGCTTGGTGTTAGCAAGCAATGAATGAATACGTGTCGACAATTTCTATTTCTGCATTTTCTTCTCATTCTTCCTCTTAATTCTTGCCGCGCCAGACAAGTGACTTTACCTCTTCACAGGACGGATGTCTTCGTGGGGTGAGGACGAGAAGGGTGGGGCAGAGACAGTCTTCGGTTTTATGTTTTTAAGTCATCAGGCCAAAAACCAGTGCCACTGCTCACGGACGAGCGGGCATCCCACGTGCTACGGGGCTTTTGAAGCATGTCGGCAAGTTCTCGACACTCCTTCCTGAAAAGGAAGGGTCTAATTCATTTCCCTTCATTCTGGGCTGGCATTGGTGGTGGTGTGCATCTCTTTAAGTTCATTTACTTATTTTTGAGAGAGAGAAACAGAGCACGCGAGCAGGGGAGGGGCGGAGAGAGAGAGGGAGAGGGAGAATCCCGAGCAGGCTCCGCGCTGTCGGCGTAGAGCCCCAGGCAGGGCCTCGGGATCACCAACGTGAAGATCGCGGCTCGAGCTGAACCAACCAAGAGTTGGAGGCTCAACCGACTGAGCCACCCGGGCGCCCAGTAGTGACGTGCTTCTCACAACTAGAAGGCGGTGGAAGTGATGCTGTGTGACCGTCGGGGCCAGGCTAGTCGAGCTGATACCTCTCTCTCCCTCTCAGGGCATGTGTCTTGGGACTCCTGATCCATCGTGGAGGAAAGCCGGTGACCCCGGAGGGGCCCGGCCCCGGCTGGTGCCTGGCGTGTGAGCGAGGAAGGAACCCAGCTCAGGCCAGCAGCTGACCGCGATCTCACGAGAGACTCTGGGTCAGCTCGCGCACTCTCAAATTCCTGACCCACACAACGCGTGAGCGCTAACGAACAACTGTTGCTGTCTTAAGCCACTGAGTTTGGGGCTGACTTATTATACCCTCACAGGTGACAGATACAAATGTCACCGAGTACTAGCCCTGTGGGATAGGCGCTTGTGACCTTAGTTTACAAATGAGGAAACGGAGGTGTCAGAACTTACGGAGCAGGTAAGACACCACGAGGAGATGCGGCGCTGGGACCCAAACGTGTCTCCGTGGGACTCCAGAGCCCGCGCTCCATCCTCCGCACTGGGGGCTGCCTCATCTGATCCCAGAAGAGGTTGAAAAAAATGGGTGAAAATACCTTCTTCTGGACCCGTGCTACAAGTCTGCCAACGCCCTAGGGTTAAGCACGCATGCTCACGCTGTATTTGGAAGATGACCACCGGCTGGACCCACGCGTGGCTGGTTGTAGGTCGCTGGCAGCATGAATGTTCTGGAAGGTTCTCAGTGCCGTGCGTCTCCTGCGGAGCAGTGCTGGGCTCGCAGGGAGCCGAGGGCAGGGTGCCAGTTGGAGGGATGTTTAGCCACCCCGAGGGCCCCGGTTGCCCTGGTGAGGCCTGTGGACAGCGGTGAAGCCCGAGCTCGGGGTCTGTGAGGAAGAGCCACGTGGCGGGTGGTGAGAAATGGTGGAGGCAGACAGAACAAACGAGGCCGAGCAGTGGGAGGACAGCTGAGCAGGCAGTGAGGGTGGCAGGCGGTGACAGAAGTTCTAGAGAGCGATGAGGAAAATATTCGTGGAGACGATCGATGAATGTTCCCTAGAGACGCACAGTAAGGGCTCCCTGCTGCTGAGGGCAAGTGACTGCTGTGGTAGGGGCCCTGCGGGCCACTTTAGAATCCCCGTCTTACCCTGGACACGGCTGCTGCACACAGGGTTCTGGAAGGCAGGGGCAGGACATTCAGGTCAACGTCTATCAAGCACCTTTTGTGGGCCAGGGACCAGCCAGTGATGGGACATCTGTAATACGAATAGGACATAAACCTATCATGTGCCCCACAGGGGCTTGAGGTCTGCAGGGGAACACTGTTTTAAGACCTACTGTGTGCCTGGTCCTCTATTTCCTGGTTACTCATGTTATCTTATTTAATCTTGGCACGAATTCGATCAAACAGGCCCCACAACCTTGGTGAGAAGCTGAGTTGAAACAACATGCTGAGTGCTTAGCTTTTAACTCATTCTGATTCTTTTTTTTTTTTAAATGTTTATTTGTTTTTGAGAGAGAGAGAGAGAGAGAGAGAGAGCCAGAGCATGAGCGGAGGAGGGGCAGACAGAGAAGGAGACACGGAATCCGAAGCGGGCTCCAGGCTCCGAGCGGTCAGCCCGGAGCCCGACGCGGGGCTCGAACCCACGAACCGAGAGATCGCGACCTGAGCTGAAGTTCGACGCTCAGCTGACTAAGTGACTCAGGCGCCCCAACCTAATTCTGATTCTGAGGCCCCTGGTCGGTCCACTACAGAGCCTGGCTCTGGGAAGAAAGAGGTCGGTGCTGCCTGGAAGGGACCTGGGGGTGGGGGTGGGGGGCAGGGAGACTTCTCAGAAGGGTTAGACCCGCGGACTGGGGATGCCGTTAGTATTTAAAGCCCGGCGCCCAGGCAGCAGGATGGCACGTGAGGGAGGGCGCGGGGCGAGGCCGCCGGGGAGGCCGCACAAGGAGGCCCGGGCCAGACTGGGAGGCGCTCTGTGCCTCTCACTACAGGATCCGGACTCACCCACAGCAGGAAGCACCCCGGTTTTCAAACGGGGAAGTGCCTGGATCGAATTCGCCTTACATTTAGGGCACTCGAGGTCGCCCTGGTGGCTCTGCGGAGCACCCTCAGGAGGGCCCGGACATTTGCACTTGGGTGTCACCCTGACCCCTGAGAGTTTCACAGTTCTCGGTCTCCCGCCAGGCCCCAACCTGGTGAACAGAACCCAGCATTCCTCTGCTCAAAACCCTGCCGTGGTTCATACAGAGCTCTCATTCCCTGAAAATGGCCCGCAGTTTGTCTCCCCCCCCCCCCCCCGCCTCACCCCTGTGTCCTCTCTGAGGTTTCACCCCTCACCCTTCCCTTCCGTCCTGCTGCCCCGCCCCGCTGGGCTGGCCTCCTGTCGCCCACCCCTCCAGGCACACTGCCCTGCAGGCCCTTCCCGTTCCCCCCACTCCCTGCAGCGAATCCCTCAGCGAGTCTGGGGGCGGGGGGGATTGTTCTCGAGCGCCCGGACCAGTACCTGACTTGTGGCTGTCTTGCTTGAGGCATCCTTAGCCATTTTTATCTGACTTGGTCACAAAGGGCAGTCACTGATTAAGTGGATAGCTGAACCGGGGTGGGGGGTGCAGCCTGGAGAGGAGAAACTGGTCCGGTGGGGTTCAGCTGTGCACCCTGGCCTCGGAGACACAGGAGTCCACGGCCACCCGCACAGCATCAGACAGGAGTGCCCCTGTCCCCAGCTTCGTCCGCACCCATTTCCTCTGCCTTAGTTTCTCACAGTGTATGCGGCTGCTCCCCGCCCCCCACCTGCCCCCTTCTGGCTCCTACAACTGCTCTCTCTCTGTCTTTCTCTCTCCTCTGAGCAAGGTCACGGCCATCACAATGCCAACTGTTTTCCGTTAAATTCCAATCTCATGCGCTAGCCATAAACGTTTGGGGTTTTTTGTCCCCCTCCTTGGTACTGCCACTGCGCAGGTCAAGGTCGCCAGCACCTTCTATCCTGCCCTATGCAGTGACCACTATTCTGTCCTTATTTTATTTGACCTTGTGGCGGCTTCCCACACAGTGGTCCCCCTTGATAAACTGGCTTCCTTTGCTTCCTGTAAATGCACTCACGGGTTTTTTCCCCTAAACGTCGGCTACTCCTCTTCACCGCCCTTTCAGGATCCCTCGGCCTCCCCCATTAGCGGCTCCCCTGGGACCGAACCTTTGACCCAACCCTCTCCCCGACTCTTCTCCACCAACGCTTCTTACCTACTTCGAGTTTGGGTCTCCAAATACGATCTCCATGCTTTTAACCCCCTGTCCACACCACCCATCTCCAGAGCAGTTTATCTAGCTTCCTTTTGACCTGGCTCCTTGGTTGTTTAATAAATATTCCAGACTTTTCATAGGCACCTCACCTTTGCCGCCGGGACCTGGTCTTTCCCCGTTTCCCCCCCCACATCAGGCATGGTCTCTACCGGGCCGAGGTGAAGGAGCCCCAGACTCAGGCACTATTCTTGCTTGTTCTCGTCATCTCTCCCCCAGTGTCCAGTGGGGCTGGCGCCACCTCTGAGCTGTGTCCCGGGTGTGTCCGCTTCTCCCATCGCCAGGGCGGAGGCCACCCTGACCCGGCTTTCGCCATCTCTGCTGGGTCGCTGCGATGAAGGTCGAAACTGGGATCCTGCTTCTTCTTTGGATCCGTCTGGAATCTAGCCTTTCCAGAGCGGCTGAAAGGTCTTCCCCAGATTCTAGTCCAGCCCCACCATAAAAAATCGCACGAAGAATAAAATACAGACTCATTGGCATGGCCTACAGGGCCCACGTGAGCTGTCCCCGCCTCTCCGTGACCTCACGTTCCTGCCCACGCCCCCCGGGACCCTGCTCCAGCCGTTCTGGCCTTGGTGCCCTTCCTCACACAGATCCAGGTTTGGTCCGGCAGGAAGGCTTTTCCTCTCGTGGTCCGGCTTCCAGATGGGCCGACCGTTGACTTGTTTTCAGCCTTCAGACGGCAGCCTCGTCGCCACCTCCCTTGGGGAAGCTTCCCTCACACTCTGACTAAAGCGGCCCACCTCCTACTTTATTTTGATAAATTTTGTGACCAACAACTGTGTTATCTCAATTCTGAGGCGCCTAGCTGAGCTCTTTTCACTTTTTTCTGACGCTTGCCTTATTTACTCTGCTCCTTATACTTTTCACTTTCAAGTTTATGCTCAGCTTAGCATCATCTGTGGGATTCCCGGGAGGTCTGCGTTGAATAACTGTCCCTCCAGATATGGTTTCTTTTAGCATCTGCTGCGAGCTTGAGTTTGCCATCCACGTGGGGCCATTTTGTGTTCACTTTCTCTTTTGGAGTTTCTGAGACGATACAGACAGTGTAAACATGAGTCCCAAATCCACATGAGGTTGGGGTTATGAATTCTCAGAGGAGACTTTTTTTCCCCCAAAGAACCCTAGATGATATATGCAAGTATTGTTTTATGCCTCCTCTGTTGGTAGGTAGATTCTTTTTTTCTTGTTCTTCTCCACTGAGCATAGAATTTCAATGTTCCTGGATTTATGCAGGAGTCTTGGATTCATCATCGCTCCACCCTGTGTGGCTCAAGAGATCGTTGTCTCCTGTTCCCACGTGGTTTTGCCTCGGACAAAGAGAACAAAAGTTGACCCCGGAACAGCCTTATCTTCAGCCACTCTCTGGGGGAGTTTCCTTATTTACATGCAAGGTCAGCTATAGATTTGAGAGCCTTGATATATATGACCCAGCATTTTATGTGGCTTTGATGGGAAGGTTTACATGTTACCAGCCTACCATATTTTGAGATAGAAGTCCCTCATTTTTATTTAACTCTGTATTAGTTAATGCTTTCTATGTTGATGTCCCAATTATTGATAATAATCTTAACTCTTTAGAGAACTTTAAAGCTCAGAAATCCTTTTCATATCTATTCTCCTAGTAGGAATCCCTGGCTTCCTTGTATAGTCAAGGAAGCCATGCTCCAAGTGAAGTGACTTGGCTAATAATGACCACTATTTTTTGAAACCTACTGTGTGTCAGGCACTATAAATAGATTATGGCAAAGGCTTACGGCAGACCCATGAAATGGGCATTATTTTCTGCGTCTTGTGGTTGAGAAAACTCGGCGTCCGAATGCTATCGTAATTGGTCTGAGGTCCCATGGCTTGTGACATAGTGGCCTGCCAGAGTCCATTCTCTTCCCAGTGCTGTCTCTGTTCGTTCTCCAAGCTACTTTCCTAGATGTGGGTTTTTATGCATTTTAGTGAAGGCATTTATGCGTCTTAGTGCAATTTTGTACTTAGAAAGTTCTTTACTAATAAATACGTTTATCAGTAACTTGGTTAGTTGTAAGGGTGCCCTGTTTCTTCAATCTCAGTTACATCTGGGAGGAAAAGCTCTTTTGGAGCCTTAAATGACTCACGCGACACCAGATGCTGCCATTCACTGTTTTTACCTGCTCCAGGTAGGGGACCCTGGCCTAGGGATTACAGACGGCCCCTGACGTATGATGGTTCGACTTACAGCTTTTCAACTTTACGCTCGTGTGAACGCAATATGTATTCAGTAGAGGCTGTATTTCGAGTTTTGCATTTGGATCTTTCCCAGGGCTAGCAATACGTCAACAATACTCTCTCCTGATGCTGGGCAGTGGCGACGGGCTGTGGCTCCCGGTCACCAGCAACGGACGCACAACTGTTCTATTCCCCTACGACTGTTCTGTTGTGCATGTTCGGTTCACTATTCAATGGCATGCAGCACTTTTTTATAAAACCGGCTTTGTGTTAGATGATTTTGCCCAACCGTAGGCTAACGTTAAGTATCCCGAGTACGCATAAGGTGGGCTAGGCTAAGCTATGATGTCTAGGTGGATGAAATGCATTTTTGACTCAGGATATTTTAAATTTACGACGGTTTTATCAGGAGGTAACCCTCTCATAAGTCAAGGAGGATCTGTATTAGCTAGCATCTCAAGCTGTGCCTTTTTATTTTGTTTTTTTTCAGCCATGATCTTTCAAATGATGTTTCACATGGGACCCCGATACAGATGAGATAATTGGAGAAGCAGTGGGACTTTCTGAGGACATGTAGGCCAATCACTGAGTTCACTTCTTGAAAAATTAGTCACCTTGTAAAATTAAAAATATATATATATATATGTGTATACACACACACACACACACACACATATATAAACAAGTAGAAATGAATAAAAATCATTGGCTTTGACAAATATGTTCAACTATCTGTTAAAATAGCTCTTGATTCTTAGTCCTTTCCACCATTTATGTCCATATAATGATGTGAGCCCAGGTCGTTGAAAAACCATGTCTCTAAGAAAGAAATAAGATATTATCTATAACAAGAGAATTGTCTGAAACAAGACTTGTCTGATGGGAACCCGATCTCCTGTCCTAGCTCTCTTCAATTCAGTCCAACAGTCCTAATGTGTCAGTCACAATGAAACAATTTGGTGTTCATTAGCCAGATTCAGAGGTAAGGAACTTGAGACTTCAAAATAAATCTCTCCTCCCAGTAGGCCAGTCTGTAGTCTCCTGGGGATGTATCCCTTTTTCTCTGCCGATCTGGATGTTTCCATGTACAGGCTCTGGGAGGCCCTGCCTCAGGCCACTCCAAAGCCAGGGGTTTGAACTCTAAAACCAGGTGTCTCTTCACTACACAACATTGTTCCCTGGTCCATGGGTTTTCAACTCTAACAGACTTTCTTCTTTTCTTCAGCCTGGCCAAAATAATTCCATTTCGTATTTGAGAACCAAATCACCTCTCATGTTCTCTCAGAAGTGACCCTTGGCTGCTTCTGTCCATACGGACATTTCTGTTCTTTGAACTTAGAGCTGATACACAATTATAATGACACTGAAGACACATTATCTTGGATACCTTCTCTATCTGTCTGTTGCATTCTTTTCAAAGCTCTACAGTATCTCTGGCTGAAACGAACAACGCAGGAAACAACACATGTTGGCGAGGATGCAGAGAAAGGGGAGCCCTCTTACACTGTTGGTGGGAATGCAACCTGGTGCGGCCACTCTGGAGAACAGCATGGAGGTTCCTCAAAAAGTTAAAAATAGAACTACCCCATGACCCAGCAATTGCACTAGTAGGTATTTACCCAAAGGATACAAAAACACAGATTTGAAAGGGCACCTGCACCCCGAAGTTTATAGCAGCAGCATCAACAGTAGCCAAACTATGGAGAGAGCCCAAATGTCCATCAACTGATAAATGTATACACACACACACACACACACACACACACACACAGGAATATTACTCAGCCATCAAAAAGAATGAAATCTTGCTACTGGCCATGACGTGGATGGAGCTAGAGGGTATTGTGCCAAGCAAACTGAGTCAGAGAAAGACAAATACCATAGGATTTCCCTCGTACGTGGAACTGAAGAAACAAAACAGATATACATAGGGGAAGGAAGAAAAGAGAGAGGGAAACAAACCATAAGAGACAACAGAGAACAAACTGAATGTTGACGGAGGGAGGAGGGTGGGGATGGGCTAAATGGATGATGGATGTTAAGGAGGGAACTTGCTACGATGAGCGCTGGGTATTACGTGTAGGTGATGAATCACTAAATTCTACAGTGAAACCGATTTTGCCATGTATGCTAACGGGCTAGAATTCAAATAAGACATTGAAATTAAAAAATAAGTAAAAGTGACGTGATACCTCTTTATTCGTAGACCAGGCTTTGCCTAGTTCCATACGGAGAGACTTTTCTTTTGGTGACACTTCGGCGTTACAATGTGGTCATGACTATCATGGTACTTTTATCTTGGCATAGTGTTTGTTCCAATGGTTATGTGTGTGGGAAATCCCTCCCGTTGAAGCTCTTGGGGCGAAGGGCGTAGACATCACCTGGTTTTTGACAGAAGCTGTGCCGGAGAGAATGTTTCTGCACACCCTCACCAGCGCTGGGTGCCATAAATATTTGGACGGAATTTAGTGGCTTTCCGTGTGTTAGGTGAGCACATAGGAAGTGAGGCGCTCGAAAAAACCTAAGTGCTCCCTTTCTTTTTACTCTAGAGAAAGGACGCTCTAGGTGTTGGGATGCTAAACAAGTTTGATCTCTCTGAATCCCAGCTTTCTTATCTGAAAGAGGGGTGAGGAGTACGTTAAGAATATTTCCAGAGCTGTTGTCAGGATTAAGCAATGCAATGGAAATAAAGAATTGCAGGCATGTGCTCCTTGTGTTCCCGATGACGCCAGGGAGTAGGGCACGAGGCGAGGAAAATTAGCACCATCATCCCACCCAACAGCGGCTGAATGTTGGCCACACCCGGCTACCGCTGCAAGTTCTTGACTTATTGGCCTATTTAACATTCGCCATCACACTGCTATTACCATCCCCATTTCATACCAGCTAGTGAGGAGTGAATCCCGGATGGAAACCTAGGCAGTCTGGCCCAGAACTTGAGATCGTAAATCTCCCGCCTTTTGGAAATCAGACGCTGTCCAGCAGGCAGCCCGCCCTTTGTTTTTCTCGGCCTGACGTGCAGCCCCCACAGGACCTTCTTGCTAAGGCCGGGCCGGCTTCTGGGACCAGGCTTTACCACCCCTCCGTGGGCGTGAATCACATGAATAAGTGCCACCTGCTGTGGTTCCATAAAAACGCTGTAATTAAAGAGGACAGCCAGGGGAAAACAATAAACATACTAATTTCAGCCAGGTAAAAAACCAAAATCACAATTTACTTTATGCATCCAAAGACTGATTCGATCTGTGCTGCATACTAGAAAAGTCCCACACCTAGTTAAGCCCTACATAGATCCCCACGGCCATAATTTTACACTACGTCTGTAGCAGGTGCCTTTAATCCGCCACGGGGGTGGGGGGCGGAGAATAAGCCGGAGTAAGAATCGTGTACGTCAATTTTTAAATAGAGAACACTCCCCCATGCCCAAAGTGTACAGGTCATTTTATTGCAGTGGAAACACCTAACCTGTCCCGAGGCAGGGGTGGTGGTAGGGGATGGCGATCTTCTTGTGACATTACAAAAGGACAGTGAGGTTGGGAGTGTCAGAAAGCACGTGTGAACTTTTGTTGTGCTGTTAGGACAGATGGAGGCAGGTCTGAGGGGTGCAGCCTCAGGCTTTCAAAAGAGGTCCCGCCTTGTGAACCGACAAAGTATACACAATCACACACAGGGAAAATGCCTGGAAGGTTATACAGCACAATATTAACTCCACGCGGCGGGATTAGAGGACATTCTCATGTTTTAAAAGTGTGCTCCTAGGGGCGCCTGGGTGGCTCAGTCGGTTTAGTGTCCGACTCCGGCTCGGGTCACGATCTCACAGTTCGTGGGTTTGAGCCTCACCTCGGGTTTTGCGCTGACAGCGTGGAGCCTGCTTTGGGTTCTCTGTCTCCCTCTCTCTGTCCCTTCTCTGCTCGTACTCTGTCTCTCTCTCGGAAATAAACATTAAAAAGAAATTTTAAAAAGTGTCTTTCTGGAGGTGCCTGGGTGGCCCAGTGGGTTTAGGGTCTGACTCTTGATTTCTGCTCGGGTCATGATCCCAGGGTTGTGGGACTGAGAACTGCGTGGGGCTCACACTGAGCATCGAGCCTGCTCAAGACTCTCTCTCTCTCTCTCTCTCTCCTGCTACCCCTCTCCTCCATTCGTGCAGGCTCTCTCTCTCAAATAAAATTTAATTCAATGCTGGGCACCTGGGTGGCTCAGTTGGTTAAGCGCCTGACTCTAGATGTCGGCTCAGGTCCTGACCTCATGGTTCGTGAGTTCGAGCTCCAAATATGGCTCTGCACCAATGGTGAGGCACCTGCTTGGGATTCTCTCTCTCTGTGTCTCTCTCTCTCTCTCTCTCTCTCTCTCTCTCTCTCTCTCTCAAAATAAACTTAAAAAATGTCTTTCTGAATTGCCTGAAAAAAAACTTTTTTGAGAGAGAGAGCAAGATGGGCAGGCTCCTTGCCCCACGCTGAGCTAGGCAGGGGCTCGATCTGACCGCTCTCACCGCCGTGAGATGATGACCTGAGCCGAAATCAGGAGTCGGAGGCTTAACTGACTGAGCCGCCCAGGCGCTCCTGAATTGCCTGAAAATTTTCAATGAGGATCTATTTCTTTTAAACTCAGGAAAATGAAAAAGCCATCCTCTAAGAAGGAAACCCACTACTCAGCATGACCTTGAGATGACTTCCAACCCATCCCGCAGCATGGCATCCTGGGAAAGGAAGGCATTAGAGCCGGAGAGCTGGGTGTTACGGTTCTGCCACGGGGGCGGGTTATTCCACCAGTCTGAGTTTTGGTTTCTGTAGAGTGTAGACAATAATACTACCCTTTTTGCTTTAAGTGTTGGGGATAATACACAGAGGGTGTTTACCCAAGTCCTTGTCATTCACTGTTTCAACAACACCCATGGCCCGCACACCTTTTCACGCCATGCACTCCTCTGGGCACTGGCAATGCACAGAGGCTGCAAGTTTTTTTTTTTTTTTAGAGTGTGTGCTTTCCAACTCTTTATTTTAGTTTAGGACATCCTCCATATCTGATCTTTCAATGTATTCATTATCGTGGATGCAAAGCTACGCATCGGGGCTAAGGCACATCCGCTCTGGCCCCACCATCAGGTGTTGGTAGCCATCGCCTGTGGCTATTTTGGCTTTGCCATCATTTAGGGCTGAAGGTGTGTTTCCTGGGCTTTGCCCTTCTTTGCAAAACAAAAAGAATGAGCTAAAAAAGCTAGAGTATGGAATACCACTTTAATATTACAGGCATTCAGCTTTATTGAAAAGACACCTTTGTTGTCCAGATACCAGGATCCTGACTTAGAGACATTTATGAAAATGTCCACAGTTGTTGAAGACCTCGTCTCTGTTAAGTTATATATGCAGCGAACACCAGAGAAGATAAAAACATGTTTTTAAGGGAGTCGAAGTGATACAGAAGGGTTGGAAGCGATGCCATCAATGTCTATAGTTCTGGGGGGAAATTTAAGTCGTTAAAGCTAGCTACTAGCGTGGACAATGATCGAACACTTTTTATGGGTCCTGTTCCAAGTGTATGAATGAGTTGAACCCTCGCATCGAGGGGATATCATTCCCTCCCCCCATCTTAAAGATGAGAAAACTAGGCACAGAGGGATTACATAGCCAGGTTACAGGTAGTAAATGGTAGGGTTGGGATTTGAACCCAGGAATCTGCATATCCCTGTCCTAGATTGTACCTTGCACATTGGTTCCCATGCAGTCTTGCTATAGACTTAGGAACAAATGGATCGATTCACAACTTTTTGAAATCCAATCTGCTTGGTAGGAGAGAAACTCCTGGCTAGACACTACCTACGAACTCCGGTTGTTGGGACGCCAAAATTGGGGGCTGCTTGGCCAGAATCACCCATGGGACGCCTACTACTCTATTCCTTAGTATCTGCTGATAGTCAGAGAATCTTAGGAAGAAAACAGAAGCATTAAATCTCGGTGGGGAATTCATTTTCTCTACCTTAAAATTTTATTGGAACACTAGCTGATGGTCAAGTTAAATGAAATGTCAACAAACTCAAAAGAGCAAAGACCCTTGAAGGTACCTGGTAGGGGCTAGATGTTACTGAACTGGCTGGCAGTCTGGGGCCTGAAAGATGTCGAAGGAAAAATGAGACGCACATTCGGTTACCGCAAGTAATCTCTTTCTCATTGGTGGGACAGAGGGCAGGGTCGTGTGCTGCCTGCCTGAACCGCCAGGTTCTTTGCTTTTCCACTACAGGAAACCATAAGGGACTTTTCCCGATACTGACAGTTCCAGAGTCTATTAAGTCAGATTAAAACAAACAGCAAAAGAGCTAACGTATCTGTCACCAGCTCGTCAAAGGCTTTATGACACGGCAAAGCCACCGCTAGCTTTTGTGTCCCATCGGGTCTGCATGACTTCTGCACGACGGCATTTAGAGTCGGTGCTCAACTCGGGATTAGAAGATCTGATTGGCCGAGTTGTAGTTAAACTAGTAAATTAGTGACGGAAGGCATTTGCCCCAGATGGTTGTATTTCTTTAGCTCGTGCTCCAGGATTTATCTCTACCTTATATTTTGGGAATAACCTAAGTAATTCAGAACAACTATTATATAAACAATGAGTGTACCAGCCCATTCTCTTCTGTCATTCTTGTACCTCACTTGTCTTCCCGAGAGAGAAGCAGAAAGAGAACTACCGTCTCCCCGGTGTATGTGTCTCTGTGTTGGCCACACAGAAATCCCATGATCTCCTACCAGCCGGAGATTTCTCTACCAGTCCGCCTTTCTAGGTGCTCTATTAGACGGCCAGGAGCACTCTCCTCCTCGGGCTGTAGTTTTCCCTGGCGGGGAGTCTTGTGAATGTCCCAGGCAACCCTCTGCTCTCCACGATTTGCGTCTGACAAGACCCCGGGGTTACAGAAGCTCAGAACATACGAGACTCGGTGTCCTAGGACAGTCAGTATCTCTTCCACAACAAGGCGTTATTTTAAGCCGACCAGAAAACTGAACAGATTTCTAAAACTGCTGTTGAACGCGTTACACGTGAAATCACACATATGCCATTAGTTGCAAAAGCACTTGAAGGTGGTCGTGTCTAAAAGAAACAAGAGAAAAGCCCACGCCGGAGCCCTGAGTACGGGAAGCCAGTGTGGGGGTGTATTTGGTGCCACAGACCAGATTTGTTCCACGACCTCCTGGTCCCCACTCCTCCACACTCCTAAGTCACACTGAGACTTTGCTGCGGGCTTGAGGTTGGGTCCAAAGGACCTGAGCTGGCCAGCGGCCCAGAGGCGCCAGATGGCTGGCATCTGCAGGACATGGTGACACCCGGGGTTAACGAGGGGAAGGAGCGGTGGTTCTGCTCCAGTGACTCCGGTGACTCCCTAAACTGTTGGTTGAGGGCAGTTATTCATAGCAGCGCTAATCCCCCTTCTTGCTCTCCCCCTGGCCAAACATCAAAGGAGTTAAAGGAAAACGCCAGAGAACATCAATGTCAACCTGAAGCCCACCACCCGAGCACACCTGATCTTGTTTTGAAAATTTTTCAGGGGCGCCTGGGTGGCTTGGTCGGTTAAGCATCCGATAAGCATCCGACTTCGGCTCAGGTCATGATCTCACGGTCCGTGAGTTCGAGCCCCGCGTCGGGCTCTGTGCTGACGGCTCAGAGCCTGGAGCCTGTTTCAGATTCTGTGTCTCCCTCTCTCTGACCCTCCCCCGTTCATGCTCTGTCTCTCTCTTTCTCAAAAATAAATAAACGTTAAAAAAAATTAAAAAAAAAAAAAGAAAAGAAAATTTTTCATTTTTTTTCTAGCTTCTCTTCCCGAATCTGCCTTTTAATCTCTGCGACAGGTCACACCCACCGCCCAATACAAAAAGGGACAGAATCCTTTATTTGGGTTTTTCCATGGAGTCAAGGTGAAGGAGATTTTTTTTTTCATCTGAGCGGGAAAGTTCTGGAAAGCGGGCGAAGGGTGTCCGAAATTTTGGCTTTCTGGCTTCGGCTTACCGGACACTTTAATGAACACTTTTGTGGTGCGACCTTGAGAAAGTTCCCTTGTCTCAGCGCACCTCGCCTAAAGTGGGTTGTAAGAAGCTTCGCTTTGGCCTGCAGAAAGGAAGGCCCCAGAACGTACGTGCGAGTGTTAGTGCGAATAGTTAACACGGTACGTGCCACTCACTCTTTACAGCTGGTAATATTTTCCTCTTATTTAAAAAAAAAAATCCAAACTTGCAGCAAAGTGGAAAGAATAGCGGAACGAAGACGCATTTCCTCTTTACCTAGATTTGTCAATGGCTACCATTTCGCCACATTTGCTCTATGCCTTTTCTTCCACACGTGTGCGTGTTCACATAAAAATTTTTTTGGCAAGCCATTTGAAAGTCATTTCCACGGAGAATTCAATCGTTATTATCTCTAATGTCTTAATACGTGTCTTCTAAGCCAAAGACATTATCCTAGACAGCAGTATAAATGTCACGCTCAGGAAATCTAACATCGAGTCATGATATTATCTAATATATAGACCAAGTTCAAATGTCCCCATGTGTTCCAACAATATTTTTTTTCAATTTTTTTTTCTAACGTTTATTTATTTTTGAGACAGAGAGAGACAGAGCATGAACGGGGGAGGGTCAGAGAGAGGGAGACACAGAATCCGAAACAGGCTCCAGGCTCTGAGCTGTCAGCACAGAGCCCGACGCGGGGCTCGAACTCACGGACCGCGAGATCGTGACCTGAGCCGAAGTTGGAAGCTTAGCCGACTGAGCCACCCAGGCGCCCCCCAACAATATTTTGAAATGTTTTAATCATTGTTTCAATCCAGGATAGAATCCAGAATTATTCAATATATTAGCCGTCCTATTCTTTTTAATCTAGACCGTCCCTGAGCCTTTAAAAAAAATTTTTGTATTGTTTTGACATCTTTGAAGAATTCAAGCCAGCTGTTTTGTAAAGTGCCCCTCCATTTGTTTATTTTTTTTCATTTTTTTAATGTTCTATTTCATTTCCGAGAGAGAGAGAGATGGGGACAAAGGATCTGAAGCGGGCTCCGTGCTGACAGCAGTGAGCCCAATGCAGGGCTTGAACTCACGAACCGTGAGATCGTGACCTGAGCCGAAGTTGGATGCTTAACCAACTGAGCCACCCGGGGGGCCCCAAATGTCCCTCGGTTTGGATTAATCTAATTATCGCCTCATGCCTGGCTTCAGATTAAACCTCCTTCTGGAGAGAATGTTGCATATGTCATATTCTTCTTAGCGCATCAGTCACATCAGGAGGCACAAGATGGCAGAGTCCCATTATCGATGCCGGCCATTTTGATTAGTTCAGTTGACGTCCCCCAGATTCTTCCATTCGGAGGTCCTTTCTTCCCCCATGTTTAATGCATCAGCAATCCACTGTCGGCGGCTCCTTGTATGCTCATCTTTGTGATTACAGCCAACATTTCATGAGCTATCTCTTCCCTAATGAGTCTATTTTCTTCATCCGGCCACTCCGGCATTTGCAATTCTTGGGTGTCTAAGTCCACCCTCACCAGTGGCGTGACTTCTGTGTGCTTGGTCATCTTCCTTAGTTCATTACTTGAGCTTCATGATGGAAGGGTCCCGTGGCCTAACTCGGGGAAGCTTTCCTCCAGGGCGGGTTTGACCCTGCCGCTGCTGGTACAGGTACCCTTCCAGCCTCCCTGTGGCTTTTGACTTTGAGCGGACAGGTGGGCTCAGCTCTCCCACCTCACCGCTCTTCCAAGATTTATCACACTCATGGCGGAGAGGCTCTTAGAATCTTGCCTCTCTCTCTGTTTACTGTTGATGGTTCCAAAAATCTTCATCTTGCCCTAACCTCTGAGAGGTTTGTGGCCACGGCTTTTTGCTTAATGGAGTGCCGTACGGATCAATACCCCAAAAGTTCACAAAGTTTTTAAAAGAATGGTATTGGCTTGGACGAAATGAGAAGAAAACAGTACGAAATGAAAGGAGATCTGTGAGCCTCTCAAGTCATGCAGACGGGGAGCTGGCCGAGGAAAGCACTCAGCTGCAAACTCAGGCCAGACTCAGGCAAAGGGAAGAGACCTCAGAGGGTAGAGAACAAAGGGCCAGCGAACAAAGCGGCAGAGCTGAGCCCTAGTCAAGAACTGGCAGCCCGATTTCAGTATCACTTACAGACCCGTGGCACTGTGTCTCTCGTTCGCTTGTGGGTCCACAGCTGTGAGGCCCCACCAGAGTGGGGGGCTGGTTGCTGGCATGTAGACCGGAGGAGTGGGGCTCAGCCGCTGTCCCTGAATCACTCTGCACACCTGAACCTGACTTTACTGCTTTGACTGGGTGTCATGGTGGGATGGGGCTTGTTGGTCTCAAGGGAGGGGTTGAGTTTATTTTGCAGGTGGGAAGGCTGTGAAGTATTGTGGCCTGAGGGTGAGCCGTGGTGGCTGTATTTTCGAAAGATGGCCACGACGACGTTTCTGCTTTCCTACAATGCAGTCTCGATACCTCTCCCTTGGAGGGGCAGGGTCTCTGTTCCCTTTCCTTGAGTTCGGGCTGACGCCTGACCCACAGCAAAAGTGAGGCTAGATCATAAGTGCTGATACAGCATCCTGTCTGGTTCTCTTGGGATGCTCACTCTTAAAGCCCAGGCGCCTTGCACTGAAGTCCAAGCAGCCACATAGCGAGGCCAGGTGTCGGTGTTCCAGCTGAGAGCCCTGCCGACAGCCAGCGTCGCCCACCGGACACGTGAGTCGAGAGCCTCTGCAGGCTTCCCACCTCCCAATGTCAAGCAACCCTGAACTTCATGTCTTCCCATCAAAGCCCAGACATTGTAGCACGGCGGCAAGCTGACCCTTTCTGAACTCCTCCCCCACAGAACACGTGCACATAATGTTTTTGTCTCATTTTGTCTTCAGTTTGGGGTAGTTTGTGCCGCAGCAACAGTCCCCAGAACACTGGAGGGAGTTTGCGCCTCCCCGTGGGAGATGTCAACATTGTTTCTTACCCCCTCTCGTTCCCATTGCCTCCAACTAGAAGCCGTTTTCCAAGGTCGATGTGGGACACCATTCATTTTGAGAAAACTAGGAGCAAGAAACTAGGTGTTCAAGAGAGGGAGCGGGTGCCTGGTATCCCCTGAAGAAACAAAGTGCTTGGAAATATAACACCACGGGAAAACTCCGTCTCATTCCAAACCAGACTGAACGAGTTCATATTGAACATTGTGTTAAGCATCAGGGCGAGCATACATGACACAGGAGACACTGCACGTGACAAGAACAGCTCAATTAAAAAATTTTTTTCAACGTTTATTATTGAGAGACAGAGAGAGAGCGTGAACAGGGGAGGGGCAGAGAGAGAGGGAGACACAGAATCTGAAGCAGGCTCCAGGCTCTGAGCCGTCAGCACAGACCCCAACACGGGGCTCGAACCCACAAACCGCGAGATCATGACCTGAGCTGAAGTCGGACACTTAACCGACTGAGCCACCCAGGTGCCCCTGGACAAGAACAGTTCAGCATTGCTTCCTGTGTCCAACTGCCAGCTTTTCTTTCTGTGTTCCGCTTCAAATTCTTAAGAAGGAATATGATTTTTTTTCTTTGTCCCTCGCTGGGTAGTTTTCATATAAAGCCAGCTGTTGACCCACTGGTCAGCCCATCGGTTGTCTGGCTTTGGGTCAGGCACCTGCCCCACTCTGCAAGCCTGTGGCACAGACCTGCTGCTTTGGGCTGAACTGTGTCCCACCCCGAATGCATATGCTAAAGCCCTAACCCTCCCCCCACCCCCAATCCCTCAGAATGTGCTTTTACTTGGTGATAAGGCCTTTAAAGAAATGCCTAAATAAAATTGAGGCTGTTGGGGTGGGCTTAGCCCAATATGACTGGTGTCCTTATAAGAGGAAATGTGCACACGCAGAGGGACACCGGGGATGCGGCACAGAGGAAGGTTCCAGTGAGGACACAGCCAGCAGGCGGCCACTGCAAGCCAAGAAAAGAGTCCTTAGAAGAAACCAAACCCGCTGACGCCTTGATCCTGACTTCTATGCTTTATAAATTCCTTACAACGCAAGTAATCTCCCTTGCAAAGAATTAGAAATACTCAGATGGAAAGACGTGAATAAAACATCACACACATAATTTACCACAGTGGCATCAACTTTAAAGCAGGTCATAGAGCACAAAATTGGTTCTCAAAATCTGTCTTGAAACAGACAACTATTGCTGCACACTTAAGGCTAGACGAGCGAGGAATTTGGGGCAAGCTTTTGGTCTCTGAATACAGAATCCAGCTAGCTAGACCTGGCGGGGCACCACTTCTCAGGAAACCAGAAGGATTCTTCCAGATGAAAGAGTCCTTAGAGATCGTCTGACCTGACCTTCCACACCACAGATGAGAATCCTGTATTCAGGAAGCATCTGCCAGCCTCCCAGACTTCTGCAGGTGGCTGGAGGGCAGAACCAGCCCGTCACTGGGGTCCAGATTTGCTTTCATGGTGCATCAGCTGGGCTCCAAAGTTGAGCATCTACAGTGTCAGATCCTGAGGGTGACCACCTCCGAGTTTGGTGTGCCACAGGGTGTTCTAGGGACAGCGTTCCTCAGTGCCTTCATCAGAAGCCTCCGGACTGCTTGCCAAAGATCAGCAAATTTCCAGGACCCGTTCAGACCTAAGAAATCAGAAGCCTGGAATGGGGGCCAGGAATCTGTATTTTATTTTATTTATTTTTTAATTTATTTTTCAGAGAGAGAGAGAGAGAGAGAGACAGAGTGCAAGTGGGGGAGGGGCAGAGAGAGACAGAGACAGAATCCGAAGCAGGCTCCAGGCTCTGAGCTGCCAGCACAGAGCCCAGCGTGGGGCTCGAACTCACAAGCGGTGCGATCATGACCTGAGCCGAAGTCGGACGCTTAACCGACTGAGCCACCCAGGCGCCCTGGGAATCTGTATGTCAGCAAGCAGCCCAGTTGATTTTTATTCGCACTGAAATTTGCTGAGCACCAGGCCAGGACAAGTGCAGATTTCTGCAGTGGCCTCTTCCTGGAGATCATCTTTCCTTTTGGTCCTCAACCCCGTCCTCTGAGTCCCGCTGCTGTCCTGGCCTCCCCCTCGGCGTTCCTTCCTGCCCCATGCATGGGCCGAAGCACTTTTCCTCTTCCTCCCCTTCACCTGCTGCCCTTCTGGGTTCTTACCTCTGTCTCTTTCTTTCCCCTGTGTTGTATTTCCCCCATCTCTTGCGTCTGACCCGCTCTGCTCCCTGCCAAAGTGGGGCTGGGGCATGGACCCGGGCCAGAGGCCGGCTGGCCAGGGAGGGAAGGTCCCGATCTTAGCACAGTTCTGGTCAGGACGCACCCGGGGAGACCAAAACTGGGATGACACATACGTCTGCAAGGGACAGGTGAGGGAGGAGGCCAGGGGGCAGATTTACGACCCGGGAAATTCCGCGAGGAAGCAGGTCAAGGAGCCCAAGGTGGCCCGCAGGGTGCGGTAGGGCAGGGTGGGGAGCCTCGGCACACCTGCCCCCCTGCCTTCCAGGCAACCTGTGCGTGGGCGAGCTAAGAGCAACTGAGAATCAGGTGCCCGCTTCTGCACGGACACTTCGCCCGCCGCGTTCCCGAGTGTTTACCTGCCGGGGGGTGGGTGGGTGGGGGGGATTTGTGTCCTCAGCTGTCAGACCCGAGGCTGTTTGAGGAGTCAGCGCCCACATCTTCTGGATGGAGAACCTTAAGCATACAGGAGTGGAGGCTTTCCTGAGACCCCCCTCACGCCCAGGCGCGCGAAAGGCAGGTGCCCCCTCAGCGTCTCACGTGCCGTGACCCGGGCGAAACCGAGAAATCAGTCGACGTGGGTCTTTGTCCAGTGCAATCTAAGAAGCTAGTATACGAGCAAGTGTCCGTGCGGTCTGGCCCAGAGTAAGCGCTCATGCAGGGGGGCTGTTACTTATTATGGAACTAGTCTCTTATCTGCCCCGTGTCTGCATTTATTTCCCATCTGGGAAATCCGGATCCCTGGGCCTGGCATTGGGGGACCTCTCCCAAGGAGGTCTTTGTGTCACAACACCTGGAAGGACCGCAGGCAATCCCTCCCTCCCCTGGAGAGCGCACACACTACCCCCTTATTAGGTGTGAGCTGTGCTCGCTCTTCAGGGGCCCAGGAAATGCCATTGCTGACATTGGGCTCCGTTTGGCTGTGCCCTTCACCTGTCGCTGGAAGGGCCGCTACGTCTCACAGACTCCACGAGGCAGGACACACGTCGGCAGGAGGAGAAGCAGAAGCGTCCTCACCCGGGATCCCACCTTTCCAGAATGTAGCTCCCCAACCAGTGCTGTCTGGGTCGGTCAGCAGCGCCTGAGACAGGAACTCCGGGGGGTGGGGGCTCTCTCTTGTTGGTCTGGAGGTGCCAGAAATTGGCTCCGCCTCCTTCCTTCCTTCCTTTGGCTTCCCATCAGGTGTCCGTCTCAGAAGGCCGTGTTCCAAAAGGCCAGCCCAGCCCAGGTGGTCAGGGCTGCCCGGACCATCCCTGCCCCACCTTCCGGGGCAATGGTGCCGGGCCTTTCTTCCAGAAGCTGTGCCTGAATTTATTTATTTTTTTATCATTTTTTTGTGTTTTTTAACACTTATTTATTTTTGAGACAGAGAAAGACAGAGCATGAATGGGGCAGGGTCAGAGAGAGAGAGGGAGACACAGAATCCGAAACAGGCTCCAGGCTCCGAGCTGTCAGCACAGAGCCCAACACAGGGCTTGAACTCAGGAACCGCGAGATCATGACCTGAGCTGAAGTCAGACGCTTAACCAACTGAGCCACCCAGGCGCCCCAAGCTGTGTCTGAATTTAAATGCCTGTTGCTGGATCCTCTGCCCCCAAGAGTCACAGACGAGCCCTACATGGGCCAGTCTGGCCTTAGCACCCTTTGGCTGGCCCGCCCTCCTCCACCTGCACCCTGCACTGCTCACCACCCCCAGACTCCCCCTGCACCTCGCCCTGGCCTGCCTTTTCTCTTTCTTCTCTGCTGGAGGCATCCCTGCTGCTTCCAACGTTTCGTTAACGGCTCAAAATCTTAGGAACGCGCCCCGCCTGCCCCTGCTAATCACCCTCCGCAGCCCTGCAGAAAGAACCTGCCCCTCCTTGCCTCTGCTTCCCTGTGCACTCGGCCCTGTTGTGACACTTCTCCCCGGGTGCCATCATTAAATGGTTACACCTGCGCCTCTCCAGGGCTCCAATGTCGACTCCACGGGTCTTTTAATGGTGTCCCCGAGGCCAGCCGTGGGGCTTCAGTATAGTGGTCTCTCGGGGACAGCTGTATTTTATCCTGGCAGGATGGTGCGTCACCGCGATGCCACCCCCCTCACGAACCCCAAAGATGAGTAGCTGGAAAAGGATCTTTGGGGGAATTAATCTTCACTATCACGTGCAAGGCTGAAGCCTCTGCTGCCCACTGGACTCTGAGATGACAGAGACTCTCCTAAGAGAGAGGGGCCTTTAGTGACTAGGCTGCTTTCCTTTCTCTGTTTTTAAATTTATTTTTTATGTTTATTTACTTTTGAGACAGAGAGAAACAGAACACAAGTGGGGGAGGGGCAGAGAGCGAGGGAGACACGGAATCCGAAGCGGGCTCCAGGCTCCCAGCCATCAGCACAGAGCCCGACGCGGGGCTCGAACCCACCAACTGCGAGATGGTGACCTGTGCTGAAGTTGGACGTCCAACCGACTGAGCCACCCAGGCGCCCCTAGGTTGCTTTCTCATCTTAGCTGCATTGTGTTTGCAATCTTTCTTTCTGTTCTTTCTTCTTTCTCCCTCTTTCTTTCTTTCTTTCTTTCTTTCTTTTTCTTTCTTTCTTTCTTCTTTCTTTCTTTCTTTCTTTCTTTTCTTTCTTTCTTTCCTTCTTTCTTTCTTCTCCCTCTCTTCTTTCTTCCTTTCTTTCATGCATTCATTCTCCTGTGCCCCCCTCACCACTCCTCCTAAAGCTGGATTCTGCTGCTGACGTGGGTCAGAAGACCTCATTTTTTTCCTTCTCGATCCTAACACTTATCTAGCTATTTGTCTGTGTGTTTATCTTCCCCATCAGGATATAAACTTCTTGGGCACAGAGGTCCTGTCTTCCGTCTTTGCTCTGGTGCCCTGGTATTTATAGGATGAATTAATGGGTGAGCACGCGTGCATTTCACCATCTCCGTGTGTCTGGCTCTGGGTGAGGCACAGCAGGTGCAAAAGAAAGACAGCTTTTGTTTTCCGTGGGCTGGCTCACAAGTCGAGGAGACCGCTGCCACCAGTGTGCAGAGTGACAAGTCCCGACTTAGCGGAACACGGGGTCTCTGGGGAAGATGAAGGGCTCACCTGAGCTGGAAGGAGTTGGGGCTGGAATGGAGGTTCGACATTTGCGTCGAGTCCTGAAAGGCGGTGAAATTTACCAGGCAAAGGAGATGCGAGGAACATTCTAGGGCGGTAGAGCTCATGGACCAAAGCCCGATGGGGAGAGGAGGGCAGAATGGAAGTGCAGGGGCGGCCGGAGCCTGGTATGCGAGGGAAGCAAGCCCACGAGAGCACTGGCCTCATGGCAGAGTGGCTGTCCCCGTGGGTTGGTGGCTTTACTTCCTCCAGCTCCGGGCAAACCTGGGACTACAAGAGGCTGTAGGCCCAGCTGAAGAAAGGGAAGTGTTGCACCCCCCCTGTGACCCCCGTTCCTCCCCGACAGGGCCCCTTCTCTCCGCACCATTCCCGGGAGGGGCTGTGGGGACCCTGCGACGGGCGGCATGGGCAGCATAGGCCCGCTGGGGAAGCCAGCTCGCAGAAGGACTCAGGCAGCATCCGAGAACTCTGCTGAGTCAGCAGCAACTGCAGCGGGGGCAGGAGAAATGCAGAGGAGGAACACGCACTCGGGTTCCTGGAAAAGGCAGATGGCCAATCTCAGGATGCTTCTTTTCAAGATTCTGGGTAGTCCTGAGCTCGAGCCTTTGGGGGTGTCTTTGAGAAGCAAGGGGACGGGGTGGCAGCCAGCCTGTTGATCCCCCTTCCTCCCTTCCACTGAGACTGCCTGAGTGCCTGTCATGGGCAGGGACTGTTCCAGCCATTGGGGGTATGACGTGGAACAGAGCACAGTCGTGCTCTCACGGAGCCGACCTCCTAGGTGTGTGGGGGGGGCGGGGGGGTGGGGATAAAGAATATAGAAGAAAAAAACAGGCACATAACACATGTCAGGTAGTGATGAGAGCAATGAAGAAAAATGAGGCAGGACAAGAGAAAAAGGGTGATGGGTGGTGGGTGTGTGCCGTTTGAGAGAGGGGCAGACATGACCTCCCTGGACAGATGACATCTGAGCAGAAACCTGGCTGAAGCGAGGGAGAGAGTATCAGAAGGGAATCGGTAACTCTGTTAACAGAGGGCGTTACCTCCTAAGGAGGTGTCTCGTCCAGCAGGGAGAGCACAGCCCCAAATAATCTCCCATTCTATGAGTGAGTCTAAAATAATAATTCTATACTTAGTATAATGTTACATTATTGTGTATTACAGACTGTAATAAATTTATATAGTATAGGGGCGCCTGGGTGGCTCAGTTGGTTAAGCGGCCGACTTCGGCTCAGGTCACGATCTCGCGGTCCGTGAGTTCGAGCCCCGCGTCGGGCTCTGTGCTGATGGCTCAGAGCCTGGAGCCTGTTTCAGATTCTGTGTCTCCCTCTCTCTGACCCTCCCCTGTTCATGCTCTGTCTCTCCCTGTCTGAAAAAATAAATAAAACATTTAAAAAAATTAAAAAAAATTATACAGTATAAATAACATATTCATATGTATTGTTATATTATACATAATATATATTTTTGTATGATACAGTGGTGATAAGATTTAGAATATAATTAAGCATCTGTCTCCCTTTGCAATTCCCTACTGTCCCTGGACCTGCCCTCTCTCGGCAGCACGGTTGGGCAGGGATTTCACAAAATATGGACGGCAAAGAGTCAAGTCCCTGGCTTCTCTGTTTCCAAAGAGGCTCACTTCATTTGTGTAATTTGCCTGTAAAAGTAGGTATAATCCTGTCCGGTTTTGAGGTCAGAAATCTGGGACTTATAAATTCTTAACCCTGAAAGCAGGAACCGTGGTTTTAAAAAGCCAAGGTTTCGATTTGTAAGAGTCGAATCGCTTTTAATAATCTGCTCAAAAACGATAGGCTGCTCAGAGCAGAGATGTACGGCCTCGGGGCCCTGGCCGCCGGACCAGCTAAGGCCAAGGGAGAACAGGTGCTCTCAGTGGACCTGAAAGCAAGGCCAGTGTCCCTGGGAAAGGGCTCAAGGTGGCCTTGGCCTTCTCTCTGGGCTCAGGGGGTATTAGGGGTTGGGAATCGGAGAGGAGGGGCCGCTGTGCCCCTGGAGGGGGGGAGTTGAGGGGGAGAGAGGGCCACACGGGGTCACCAGTGGTAGATGGGCCTGATGTGGCACTGGGTGCCTGGATGACCCAGCAGGAGGAAGAGCCCACATGTCATCTGGCGAGGTCAGGAGGGGCTCCGCGTGAGCTGAGTGATGGCCTGTGTATCTGGAGAGGATAGAGGGAAACAGAAAGACCCCAGTGGAGCAAGGGATGGAAACCCAATGGAGTCTGAGATGTGCAGCAAATGCCCTAACGGACGAAGGTAGACGGACTGGCAGCTGTTACCTGGTGAGCCAGGTGGGGGAGGGGAATATGGCAATGACCAGGTACAATTGACGACTCTTTTATTTATTTATTTTTATTTTTTATTTAAAAAAAATTTTTTTTTTAACGTTTATTTATTTTTGAGACAGAGAGAGACACAGCATGAACGGGGGAGGGGCAGAGAGAGAGGGAGACACAGAATCGGAAGCAAGCTCCAGGCTCTGAGCCATCAGCCCAGAGCCCGACGCGGGGCTCGAACTCGCAGACCGCGAGATGGTGACCTGAGCTGAAGTCGGACGCTTAACCGACTGAGCCACCCAGGCGCCCCTTGACGACTCTTTTAAAATGGGTCCTCCTGGGGCGCCTGGATGACTCAGTCAGTTGAGCGTCCAACTCTTGATTTGGGCTCAGGTCATGATCTCGAGGCTCGTGAGGTCGACCCCCAACTTGGGCTCAGCGCTAAGTGTGGAAACTTCTTGGGATTCTCTCTCTCTCTCTCTCTCTCTCTCTGCCCCTCCCTGGCTGCACATGCTTTCTCTCTCTCTCTCCTTCAAAGTCAATAAATAACATTTAAAATAAATAAATAAAATGCCTTTTTTTTTTTCACCCCAAGGGACTGGGTTAAGCTTTCCGCCAACGGGCAGAATAGGTGCATGAACCAGAGAGAGTCAGAATTTCTTGCACATTTGAAGCATGTAGTTCGCAAACTAAGCATTTTGACCCACGATGCAAATGTTGATTAGGTAACCCACAGACACACAAAGAGTTCTTTGGGAGATTTTCCAGCTAAAAATCCATCATCGGTCTTTGGTCTCCTGACCCCCCCCCCCCCCCCGAAATGTGGCAGATCCTCCTCCGCTGGAAAAAAAAAAAAAATGCGAGAGTTTCCTTAGGCTTAAAAGCCTGTGGTTCACAGAGGGAAATCGGTCTCCTTTTTGTTTTTCTACAAATACTGCCGGTTATTATTTATAGCTCCTCTGGCCCCAACAGCTCGACTCAGTCCTGTGTCTTTGAAATCCCCCGGGGGCAGGTTCCCGTGTGACGTTAACGTTTGCATCCTCGCGGGGATTTCGAAGCCTGACGTTTTGGAACAGGGCACAGAGGAGTTTCCGAGTCGGCACTGAGCGTGCCTCAAAGGCCGGGTGGGGCGTCAAAACAGAAGAGACGATTGATGATCAGACAGGTTTGAGCTCCGGCCCTTGCAGGCTGTGTGGCCTCTGTAAAGTGACTTTACCTTTCTGAGCCTCGGGCTCATCGCCTCAAAAATGGGTACCGCACCCACTGTTACAGAGATATGATAACGATAAAGTGAGGTGATGTATTATTAGTCTGTAGGGCTGCAGACCGGGCGGCTTAAACATAGAAATCCACTTTCCTCACCGTTCTGGAGGCTGCGGGTCTGAGATCAAGGTGTCGGCGCAGTTAGTTTCTTGGGGGGGGCGGGCTTTCTCCTTCAATTACAGCCGATCGTCTCAGGAGGACACCAGTTTTATCCTGTTAAGAGTTCACCCATATGACCTTAAGGTATCTTAAGGCCATGGGTACCTTAAGTACCTCTCTAAAGGCCCTGTCTGTAAACATAGCCACCATCCCGAGGTCCTGGGGGTTCAGCTTCAACACATGAATCTGGGGACATGATCAGCCCATAACAGGGAGCGGGTATGAAAGGGTCTCAGCACACAGATGCTCGGTCAATGTCAGTTGCCCCCCCCCCCCCCCATTTCGTCAAGGCGCCGTGGGAGCCTCAAACTCTTTTTTTTTTATTTTTATTTTTTAACATTTATTTATTTTTGAGACACAGAGAGAGACAGAACATGAGCAGGGGAGGGTCAGAGGGAGAGGGAGACGCAGAACCCGAAACAGGCTCCAGGCTCCGAGCTGTCAGCCCAGAGCCCGATGGTGGGCTCGAACTCACGGACTGCGAGATCATGACCTGAACCGAAGTTGGACGCCCAACCGACTGAGCCACCCAGGCACCCCAAAGGAGCCTCAAACTCTTAATGACAACTGCTCTCCAGAGACGGTCCCCTCGGAGGCTGCCCCGGGGGCAAGTGGCAGGGAGGCCACATAATTAGAATGCAGGAGATCGCGTAGAGCCAGAAAACTCGATTCAGTTCATACTCTTTAGATGTTTGGATGTGGGCCACACTCATCATTTCTCAGGTTGGCTTCCTGACAGTCATAACGAGCTAACAGGGCAGGTATTAACATTATAATAAGGCCATGGCTCTGACAGGCTTGACTTCTGTCAGGTGCGTCCCAAATACTGCTTTAACTGGATACGGAGACTTTGGGCGAAGGCTTCAGCGCTGACACATGTGAGATACTCTGTCCTCCGGCCACCCTGGCTTCCAGGCTCCGCTGTGTGGAGTGCAAATACCCACACGTTATCCAAGACCCGGTGTTGCCGACCTCTTTCACGTTGTCCGGTGGGTGACTGGAAGCTTCCATAGGCTTTCTGGAAGGCAGGACCAGGTGTTGTGTCGGCTTCCCGTCACCCTGGCTGACAAATGGTTCGTGTTCTGTGTCTTCTACATGGATTCTGGCCTTCCCTGTTCCTAGCTGAACTGCCTACAGACGTAGCAGGACTCTCTCAAGCGTCCGTTGTTCCCAGAATCTTCTCCATCTCCACAGAGGTATTGTCTTGATGAGGGCTGCCTCCAGCTGCCTGAACCCATGGGAACTGGAGGTGGCCCATGACTGTGGGGAATCCAGTGTGTGGGCTTCGGCCAGAAACTGGGGACGAGGTGGCCGGAAGTCTCCGGGCGCTCGTGTGCCTTTCCGAGACAGCTTTTGCTTTCCATTTTTTGTTTGCTTTGTCCCTTGAGGCCTTACCCATCCACATTTTGCTCGTGTGAACGAAGCCCGGGATGTGAGTCAGGTGGCCATTTTGGGTCCGCAGGGGATTGCCCTCGCTCTGCTGAAGAGAGACCTGTATGGGAAAGAAATCACAAATCCACTTCTGCTTGGGAAGACTGGCACGGAGCATCAGTGGGCAAACACGTTGGAAGGATGTGACGGAACAGCCCCTTTCGTTGAGGTTTTTCTCTCCGGTCAGCAGAGATGCTTTCCGACCGATGTCCAGTCAAATCCAGAACTGCCTGGAATGCCCGCTGATGTCAAAAGGAGAAGATTTCACTGGCCTCTTTCCTTCAAAGGAGAATTCGGGTTGTTCTTGTTATCCTAAAGAGCACTTTGTCTTTATTTTTACAAAGCCTCGTTTGGTTACAGCGATTTCCCCCTCTGAGTGGTCAATATGGACTTTCCTGAGTAGACGGGTGATTATTTTAATTATGGCGTTTGTTGGCACTGGGGAAGCCATGTTGTTTTTTCCGCAGAAAGTTGGGAAAAAATTAAGGTGATGTTTACAGGCTCATATTGTGTTAGTGGGAAAACAAATTGTTGCCCAGCCTTGTTTCCCGATATGTAGTCTGTGTAGATTACTTCTGTAGATGGGTGGTCCTGCTTCCACTCTGGGAAGAGCTGCTCTTCTCCTGGAAAGGAAAGGACCTTTCATCCCTTCCTATAGTGATGATAGCCAGATCGTAATGGCAGCCACATGGGAGAGCGTATCATGGCTCCTTGCAAAGAATGAAAGATAATGTGAACAGCTACTTTGCTTTTGATATATTTATTACTCCCACTTACCCGGGAAGGTAAGTCCTATCTGTTTTCTAGTTATGCAGATGAGGAGGCAGGCTTAGCGAGGTTAGTAGGCTGCCTCAATCCTACAACGAGTATATGGCCGAACTGAGACTCAAACCCAGGTCTCACCTGATTCCAAAGCTTGTGCTCTAGATCACTACACTCTTCTGCATCTTAATGTAGGGGTTGTCTTATGAGAACATCGCCACAAGTAGTTGTCAAAGTATGGCCCTTGGGCCAGGCTTGTGAGCCTCACCTCAATACTTGTTAAAAGTGCAATTTCTCAGACTAACTCAAATTATTGAATCGGAAACTCTGAGGGATCGAGCCTGAGTGTTTCTGCCCCAAGGCATTCCAAACAGAGGATGATATCATCTCTGTGCTGGCACTTCCAGACGGAGCTCTCGTTGTCCCACAGGGCACTCGTTCTGTCTGTTCTGCTTGTTGAACTTGGCCAATTATTGGCAAGCTCTTCCTTATATTGGAGGACGATTTGCTTCTCTTCATTGTTCACCCCTTGGTTCTCGCCCTGCCCTTCGTCCTAGCGACAAGGAGAGCCGAATATAGCTGATGAAACTCACATGATCAAGAGCAGGAAATTGCTAAGGTATTAGAAAGAGCTTGTCTGGTGGAACGTGTCTAGGGATGCTTTATTCTTTGTCTCACAAATAAGATAGAAGGGGAACAGTTTTGAAAAGGGGGAAAAAGGAAAGACTGAGGAGTCAGGGTTCCAGGGTCTACTGTTTCTTTAGGGAAGAGTTCTTCTAGAAACTCCGGACCTAGGGGCGCCTGGGTGGCTTGGTCGGTTAAGCGTCCGACTTCGGCTCAGGTCATGGTCTCACAGTCTGTGAGTTCGAGCCCCGCGTCGGGCTCTGTGCTGACAGCTCAGAGCCTGGAGCCTGTTTCGGATTCTGTGTCTCCCTCTCTCTCTGCCCCTCCCCTGTTCATGCTCTGCCTCTCTCTGTCTCAAAAATAAATAAACGTTAAAAAAAAAAATTTTTAGAAACTCCGGACCTAGAAGATACTCCGTTTCCTCCAAAGTCACAGGTCCGGCATAAAATCCCTCCTGCTGAGCAAAGTGGATCACTGCGAGAAGCAAGTTTTCAGAGTCGGAGTGGCAGGAGAGCTCAGAAGACCAGCGATCGGGTGTGACAAGTGGGTTATTGAATCTGTATCCAGAGGCCTACGGGTGGGGTTCGTGTACTCCTTTCCCAAGCTGGCTACCCCAGAAAACAACTCTGCTACACCTATGTGCCATCTTGGGGAAAAAGGGCTGAGGGAAAAGGGATGTGATCCAGGGGTGGCGGGAAAGTCAACACAACAACGCGCTATCGAGTTGGCTTCTACTGAATACAGCTACTTGCTTGATTCCGCTGGACTGACCCTGCAGAGCTGGGTAACTGCAACTTAGGACAGTTATTCTTGAGGGGGAAAGAGAACTCACCCACTGGTGTCCAACTCCCATCTGTCAAAGTTCTGCCCACAGAGTCTTAACATCCTCAAACTCTGGGTCAGGCTTATGTGGGCTCCATGTTGGGTCCTACAGTGTCCCGTACCTCGCGGCCAGCAGCATGGAGGCAAGAGGCACTTGGCACAGGCTGGAGACGAGACACCATCAGGTTTCAGCTGCATGAATGATCAGAATCCAGGCAACGCTGGTGGTCACGGAGGCTCTCGCAAGAGTCAGGTCAAATGGCTGACAAACCCGGTTTGTTTCTTAAGCATTATCTGAAGGTACAAGAGACTAAGCAGAAGTGGGGAGGGAAGGCTAGATTATACAAATAAGGTCCTGCCAGGGACAGCAGCATTATATGACAAAACTTGCCATTTTTAAGGCCTGGAGAGTAAGAACAAAGTGAGGAAACTAAACACCAAAGAAAGCGGCAAGAACCATTGTTTCCGGAAGGCAGAGAACCGGAGAGGAGACCCCCAAATGCTATCAACCCACATCCCTCACGGACTCCTGAGCTGCATTTTGGCAGAAGAGGCTCGAAGCAGCCAGCCGAGGACAAAAACGATCTGAAAAGAGACGAGAGGTTCCATGAAGAAAACAGAGTTTGCAGTTCAAGCCAAGCCAAGGAAACGATCTGCTAAGCAAAGGAAATTTTCTCTTTGGACAAAAATAACAACAGTCAGGTTTTCCACAATATAACATGTGTAATGTCCGGCATAGAATTCACACGAATGAAACACAGTCCCAAGAGAAAAGAACTTGAAGCAGATCAGACCTGAAGGCCAGACAGATATTGGGACTAACAGACAATTTTAAAGTCACTATTAATGACTCTCCTCAATGAAGTAAAACATGTTTATTTTTTTAATTTTTTTTTTAGTGTTTATTTATTTCTGAGAGAGAGAGACAGAGCGTGAGTGGGAGAGGGGCAGAGAGAGAGGGAGACACAGAATCTGAAGCAGGCCCCGGGCTCCAAGCTGTCAGCACAGAGTCCGACGCGGGGCTCGAACCCACAAACGGCAAGATCGTGACCTGAGCCCAACTCGGACACTCAACCGACTGAGCCACCCAGGTGCCCCAAGCATGTTTTAAATAAAGAAAATTTGGGGAAATACCAAATTAGGATATCATTCTTCTCACAATATCCTTTTTGCCTTTTAATATTATAGTGATTAAATATTCAAAAATCACATGAAGTTCTTTTTAAATGGTCAGAAGTTTCACATTGTTCTTTTCGCTTTAAAATAACATTTTTGGGGCACCTGCGTGGCTCAGTTGGTTAACTCTTGGTCACGGCTCAGGTCATGATCTCACAGTTCATGAGTTCAAGCCCCACATCGGGCTCTGTGCTGACAGTGTGGAGCCTTCTTGGGATTGTCTCTCTCTCCCTTTCTCTCTGCCCCTCCCCTGCTCACTTTCTATCTCTCTCTTTCTTAAAACGAATAAATAAACTAAAAAAAAAACAAACAAACCATCTTTACTTTACTGACCCCCCCCCCACAATTTTATCTAGATGTAAACTAATTTTATAGGTTGAAGTATTTTGATAATTCTGTCATAATTCTATGGCTTAAAAGATATTTAAAAGTTTTGCTTTATGTATTAGTGTAAGATTTGGGGTGTTCATTTAATTTAAAATGAACTTTTATCATTCTTTATCATTCAGTTGGTTAAAACAACATAAATATGTCACAAATTTTGAAACATGTTCAACACAGTTAAAATTTTACTATAAATGCATATACAAATGCACGAAGTTATGCTTTTTCAATGTGTTTATGTCTTCTTGGATGCATGGTACTTAGTGTTAGCTAGTGCTCCTATTTTTTGTAAGTACCGAGAAACATCATTTGTATAAGTAAATAGAGCTAAAAAGGGGGTTATATCAGTAGTAGTGAGTAGTTACTACTCACCAAAACTGATTCTTAATGATCCATCAACTAGCACTTTCAATTCTGTAGAAAGAAAAGAATTGGAAACAACCTGATTTGTGGATTCTTTTCCCTACGTCATTAGAGACACTTCTGTGTCACACACACAAATTTAGGATTGTGACATTATCTGGTGTCTTGGGTTTCTTCTCCTCTCCTCTCCTCTCCTCTCCTCTCCTCTCCTCTCCTTTCTTTTCTTTTCTTTTCTTTTCTTTTCTTTTCTTTCTTTTCTTCTCTTTTCTGTTCTTTTCCTCACTCTGGAGTAATGTGTTGAAGTAAGTTTAGAATGGCAGGAGATGAGTTTTTCTTTCATTAAGTTAAACCAGCACGATTAGTGGTCAAGGGAAGCAGCACGAACAGCCATGGTCTCACCCATATCAATGAGGAAAGAGTTCAGACAGAAGCTGAGGATCTGGAAATTGATTCTGTTGAAACTACACCCTATATGCACTCCCTGGTACGTTTTACGTAAGTGAATGAATACTTCAGTTTGAAGACCGTAGCCTTAGAGAATCAAGGAGCCCAAACCACCCACTGGGCAAGGGACGTTGGAGAAAGTTTAGGTTTAAGAGTCAGGTTTTTTACCTGAAAAGGTAAGGTAAGATCCCAGACTTACACCAGCCAACAGATCACTATAAAACAGGGAAAACCTGGGCCTGTACAGATGAACACAGGATCCGCAGACTAACTGGTAACAGCAAGGTTTGGATTTCTCGAAGTGGAGAAATAAAGCGTCTCATGTTAGCGGCCTAAGGCAACGCAAAACTGCACAAAAATGCAAAGAAACAGAGAGAATAACGTCAGGTTGATCAAAGGAATAATACTCGCGGCCCCTGTAGTTAAGGGTAGAAAGACATTCTTATTAGATGCTGGATTTGAGTGAATGCATCGGAATCTGAGGAAGTCTGCGGGAGTAGCCTTCTTCTAGAGATATTCACAGTACCAGAAGAAAGTCATCTGTTTCAGGGACGTTCAGCTGAGGACTTCAGTAGAAAACGAAATAAGCCATTTAGAGCTGAAGTAATGGTGGCCTATGACTGACTTCACCAAGTGATCAATTCAAGAGTTACTTTTGACGATGCTGGTGCAGAAAGTTGGGTTCTGGCTTCTGCTCTCCTAGCCTTCCTACATCTTCGTCTGGCCATGCCATGTGACCCCTGAGCCGAAAGGAGACTCAGCCAGATGACCGCTAAATTTCCTTCTGGTTCTCCCATCCTATGCAAGAACCTAACGTTCTTAGCACGTTATGCTTAGCACCTAATGTTCAGAGCAACATTATTCATGAGAGCCAAAAAGGGGAAATAGATGGTATGTCCATCCGATGATGGAGCCATTCGATGGGATATTATTTGACCATAAAAAGGAAGCAAGTACTGGGGCGCCTGGGTGGCGCAGTCGGTTAAGCGTCCGACTTCAGCCAGGTCACGATCTCGCGGTCTGTGAGTTCGAGCCCCGCGTCAGGCTCTGGGCTGATGGCTCGGAGCCTGGAGCCTGTTTCCGATTCTGTGTCTCCCTCTCTCTCTGCCCCTCCCCCGTTCATGCTCTGTCTCTCTCTGTCCCAACAATAAATAAAAAAACAAAAAAAAAAAAAAAAAAAACGTTGAAAAAAAAAAAGGAAGCAAGTACTGACATAGGCCACATCACGGATGAGCCTTGAAAACATCACACTAAGTGAAGGAAGCCAGACAGAAAGGACCACATATCAGAGGATTCCATTCGTGTGAAACGTCCAGAAGAGGCCAATCTATAGTGACAGGAAACAGATCAGTGGCTGCCTCACCTGGGAGTTGGGAAGAAAGGGGGAGGTTGCTACTACAGGTTTTCTTTCTTTGTTTTTTGTTTATTTTTTTTTTAATTTTTTAACGTTTATTTATTTTGAGACAGAGAGAGACAGAGAGCATGAACGGGGGAGGGGCAGAGAGAGAGGGAGACACAGAATTGGAGGCAGGCTCCAGGCTCTGAGCCGGCAGCACAGAGCCCGACGTGGGGCTCGAACTCACAGACCGCGAGATCGTGACCTGAGCCAAAGTCGGACGCTCAACCGACTGAGCCACCCAGGCGCCCCACAGGTTTTCTTTTTGAGATGATGAAAATGTTCTAAAATTGATGGTGGTGTTTGCACACCTCTGTGAATATACTAAAGGCTATTGAATTGTACAGTTTAAATGGGTACGTTGCTTGGTACGTAAATTATCTCAATAAAGTTGTGATTTTTTTTTTAAAGTTATGAAAGGAATTTTTAAGTGGAGAAAAGACCTCGGATCCTTGCATACACATAGGATAGATAACTGAAAGGAGAAACAATCCAGGAGTCAGAGATGACACCTGGGGAGGAGGGAGATGGGAAGACGACTCTACGGGGAGATCAGGGCAGACAGCCAGTCGGGGACAGTGGGCATTTGGTGGTGAGTAAGGACGCCCGTGGGACGCCCTGAGCTGGAGAAAGAAGAGATTGAAAGCACTGAGTAGATGCTCAGACCTTCTCTGCCTCGAGCCTTGCCTTTGGCCAGACTTGGACATGTCTTTTTAAATGGGTGCCCTCGCCCCTCACCTCCCTTTCCCATGTCTGGGCCGCTAAAGGCACAATTTTTCTCTCAGTTCTTTTAAATTCTTGTGAAAATGTCTTCTTCATCCCTGCTTCTGCATCTTTTGACATAATCTCTCTCTCTTCTTTTTCTTTTGTGCTTACCAGGTACTTTCTCTTTCCCTGGCCTAGGCTACTTCTTGTTATTAAAAAGTCAGCCTTGACTTTTGTTTTTCATTTCTTCTTCCCTTGGGTCCTTTGCGACCTTATCTCGAAGGATTATTACATATAAATGTCAAGATTCACTAATACGCTTAAAATAAGGGAAACCAACGTACCAACTGTGCTACTAAGGTGAAACATTGTGTG
>NC_064813.1:11278922-11288816 GCF_023721935.1 Panthera uncia | reverse complement strand
TTTTTTTTTTTTTTTTTTTTTCTGTATTCTCATTTATTTTTTTATGGTAGCGGGGGGGGGCACAGATTTAGGTTGAGCCATGGTTTGTGCAAAGTATCCCTTAGCTTTTTACCCAACTAAAACTGAGGCTGGGTTTCAAATTCATTTGTCCACTCATTCAACAAGTGTTTATTGAACATCTACTATGTGCTCGGCCCCTCACTAGGCGCTGGCCATATAATTAATGAAAGGGAGAAAATGCTCCTGGGTCTCATGACACACGCACTCCAGCAATCCGGTGGGAGAGACAGACATTATGAAAATAGTCACACACATTTCCCAGGTAATTATATAGTTAAAGTTATGATGTCTTATAAAGGTAGACTATAGGATACTGTTCTAGGATTCTTCCTTTCTTGCCTTTCCTCCCGCACTTACTTGCTAAAGAAACCCAGGACAAAGATTGGAAGGGATTTTCAAATTATTGAATATTTGAAAAAATATAAACTTTAAATCCTTCAGGTAAGGACTTCAATTAACTCAAGGAGAGGTGGCCCTAGTTTAATGAGTAGATCACTCACTTGTGACAGGCAACGTTAACAAGAAAAATGAGTGGCTTTTAATTCAGGGATAACCTATGTGGGGAAAAGCACAGAGATTGTATGTATACAACTCAATGAATGTTTATGAGTGGAAGACACCTGTGTAACCAGAACCTAAATCAAGAAACAGAAGCTTCACGCATGCCCCTCTTTGATTCACCAACGTCATTTTATAAGAGGACTAGTATTTTTGTTTTTTGGGGGTTTTTTGGGGTTTTTTTTGTTTTTAAATTTTTTTTAACATTTATTTGTTTTTGAGACAGAGAGAGACAGAGCATGAACAGGGGAGGGGCAGAGAGAGAGGGAGACACAGAATCCGAAGCAGGCTCCAGGCTCTGAGCTGTCAGCACAGAGTCTGATGCGGGGCTCGAACTCACGGACCGTGAGATCATGACCTGAGCCAAAGTCGGACGCTTAACTGACCGAGCCACCCAGGCGCCCCGAGGACTAGTATTTTTGAACACTTGCTACGTGGCAGGCGCTATGGAAAGTCTTTGAAAGATCCCATATCATACGAGGAGCACTATTTCTTCTCTCTTGTGTAAGTTAGATTACTCCCTCGGAATCCAGTGGACACCCAGGGTGTTTCTAATTTGCTGTTCTGTGTGCCCTTCTTCCCCGAGGAGGAGACACTCTGTCTCTCCCCCACTCCCCTACACAGAATCCTCCTTCAGCATAACTAAGATTGACTTGCTCATTTCTCTGAGTCGCAAAGGCCACTCTAGGCTCAGCGTTTCTTGTACAACGGGAATCACTCAAGGTTCTGAAGAAATTCACATCTAGTATTTGGGGCGTCATCTCTCTGGATTCGGGGGGCTCGTGGCAGGGGATTGCAGTGGGGTTTTAAAGAGTCTGGCTGGGAGGGGGAAAGAATCCAAAGGGCCCTGAGAAAAATAGGGATGGAAAACATCGCCCACGGCACCAAGGGGGCTTGGCTTTCCTGCAACAACATGAAGAAATATTTCTATCAATTCTACTAGGTGCAATTCTACTGGGGCAAAATGTGTCAGTGAGCTGGCCCGCACTGGATCTGTGCTGAGAAGACTTGTCTATATCGAGGATGTGGCTGGGTGCCTCATATTATGGTGCAAGTGTGGCCGGGACGAGGAGTTGGGTCTTTGGAGACTAATGAAGTGCCATAGGCAGCACTCTGGCCTCATCCAAGAGATAACAAAAATCTCCTTATCATAAAAACAAATACATGAACAAACAATAAGCCATCTACCTCTAACTGGTCCAGACGGAGTTCCAAAGTCCCCCAAAAGTTCACGTCTTTATGCGAGGCATTGAAATCCCCAGAAACAATATGGCGGTCTCCTACTTGGTGAGATATCAGAATTTCTGGCCAGGGCTTCTCATAAAACCCTGCAGTTGAGCTTCTCTGAGGCCCTCAGTGTTGACTATGTAGTGATTTTCTGCCATGCTTTGTTCTCTCTGCCATCAAGAAAGGTGGAGTCCAATGGTCTCTCCCTCCTCAAGCCCCGATCCCGAAGCCCTGTTTCTTCCATCGTGGGGAGCCAAGTTCGTCCCTTCCTTTGCTGAGAATTCTGAGGTCCCCAAACAAGCCCTTCCTCATTTTCCTTCACTTTCCCTTCCTCCATCCTGAAGGACAGTCTTTGCGCCTGTCCTTTGGTGATTTTAACCTGTGCCAAAAGACAAAACCCCTTCCTGTGGCCCCAAACCATTCTCTGTGCTTCTTTTCTGGGACTGTGGTCCCTCCGCCTTTTCATCTCTTTTCATACTTTTGTCTTAAACTTCTATTATTACAGCTTTTAAACATATACAAAAGTGGGCAGAATAAAATACCCTTGTATGTGATAAAAACAAGGCCAAAGCAATTTGTCCCCACACCCAGATTCAACAATTGTAGCTTTCTGCCCCACTGTATCAGTGTTTTTATTTTTCTTCATCATTGTCTTGAAAATGTCTTTTTGCGGTTGGTTTGTTTAAGTTCGGATTCAAACAGGGCTTACGTATTATGTTTGATTTCTACGCCGCTTCATTTTTGTCTAATCAAGAACATTTTCCCAGCCCCCTTTTATTTCCTGTCGTGCTATTGACTTGTTGAGGAAAGCAGGTCCGTTCCATAAGATGTCCCAGAGTCTGAAATTTTCTGATTACTGCTTCTTGGTGCTGTCTAACGAGGTCCTCAGTCTCCCGTATTTTCTATAACCTGAGAATCATACCCAGAGACTTGATTAGCTTCCTTCTTCCCGAGCCACTTGCTTCTGAGTTATGACCTATGTCATGCCCAAATGGATCATGGCTATTCGTTATAAAACGCTTGCTTATGGGCTCTGTGTTCTGTTGGTGTCTTTCCGCCCCATGTGGAGTACCATGTAGAGTCACGTGCACCAATTTTCTCCACCCGTTCACATACATTTTCCCCCCAACTCCACTTCGTTCTCTGCCCCAACCGTGTACTGAAATAACTTTCAGAGATCACGAGATATTCTTTACCAACAAACCCCATGACTTCCCGTCAGCGTTCTAATGAATGCCAGCACCTCCACCAGCTACCAAGTCCCACGTTGCAGCCTTTTAACAATGTCAAGGTGCTGTCCCTCCACGATCGTTTTTACAAAGGGTTGTCCTTTCCCATTCTTGGTCTCACTGATCGCCTTTGTGTGACGACTCTTGCGTCTGTGTCTGTAGCTCCGACCGACCTCGCTGAGCTCCAAGTCTATGTCTCTGTGTTTCCGCACGAGCAATTTTATCTCTAAATGATTCACCAACACCTGGAACTCGATCTGTTTCGATCGTATTGTCTGATCTCACTATCAACTTCTTGGTGGAACCTTCTTTAATCTTTCCAGGAAGAATTAATCATGTGCCTTAATGTGTCATACCGTTGTGGTGTGAACTTCTACAGATGGGCTCTGACTGTTGTGGCTTGTGTATGTCTCTGCGTCTTCTACTCATTGCGAATTTCTTGAGGACGGGACTCACGTTTCCTCTACCGATGTGTTAATTAATTGGAGGTGTTATGTATTGGGTATCTACTAGAGGCAAGGCACTACACTTTGTAGCCTTTGGATCTGAAATAATAAAACCTCGGGACAAGGCAGGGGTGAAGGGACAACAGCAACAGTGAATGTTAGCTGGCACACCTATTAAACTTGTCTCCTTTCTAAAGCACTTTGCGGGTTGAACTCATTCGAGCATCACTGCCATATGAGGGAGTTACTATCATTAGGTGATCTTACAATAAGAAACTGAGGCACAGCGAAGTTAAGAGAGTCCCCAGAGTCCCAGAAAGAGACAGGTGGCTGTCAGACAAAGTCATTTCTGCCCGGCCATTCTGCGCAGCCTGGCATCGGTAGAGTTGAGGGAGAAGAAGTTATCTTTAGAAACAGACTGACGAGGACGCTGAAACTAGGAAATTAGAGCAGTTTGGGAGCAGAGTTTTCTTTAATTTTCTATAAATTGTAACGCGATATCAAGATGTTCAACCATCCTCAATTGCTATTTCCATAAAGTCCTCGGCTAAAATACCCTTCAGATACAGTTATAAATAGCTTTGTGGGCCTGTTGGGCTCCAATTGAGAATTACAGTTAAAGCCTTATTCAGAGTGGGCAAATCAAGAAGCAGATCCATTTAGAGCATGCTGGTTTTCAAGGAAGGATCCTTAGTCTCCGGGTATATTCTGTATGGCACTCGGGGCTTGGGCTTGGGAGGGGGCGTCAAAGAGATTCCCATAGGGATGGGGGGGGTTTGTCTTGTTTTGTTCAGTGTCTGGTCGCTTTTTCTCAAGCAGTGGGTGACACACACTGTGTGTTCGGTAAAGACTTGTTGAACGAGTAAGGGATGGACAGAGAAAGACAAGTAAAACATGGAAGACAATCTGGGCAATAGGTGCTCCCTAATTACACGTGAGGTTGGATGGTCCAGATGATTTTCTTAGAGGCCCCACTAAGGTGCGAAAGAGAGTAAAAAACAGCAACAAAAATCCCTAAGCAAGTTAACAAAGAGGTGGCGAAAGCCAGACCCGCCTGACCCCGTGGGTGTTGGCATGGAATACCCTGGGGAATATTTTCGGTTCCGCTTCCTGCTTAGAATCTCTTTTCAGACGCCCCTCCTCTCCTCCCTCCCCTCGTCCATTATAAGGCCGTTCGCATGGAAAAGCCAAAGGTTTGGACTCCCATCAAGTCTCCTCAGGGAGAATGGGTGATAGGAGGGGAACCCAGTCCTTAGAGAACCTGGAGCAAGATGGCTCTCGTCTCCGCCAACAGGTGTAAGGTTTCCCAGAAGTCCTGGGCTCTCTTTGGCAGGGACTCTTTTGGGAAGTCCTTTCCTTTATTACTTACAGGGTCCCATCTCTTCATGCCACTGCTGCATATTTTTGCTGCGTGGGTCGTTTTGCTGCTTGACCCAACTGGCCTGTAATGGCTGTGCGTTTGTCATGTTGGCGCTTTCCGTATACGGGGGAGGGCGTGCCTGCACACAGAAGGCCTGTCTCTCTGAAAGCCCTGCTCTGTGGTGTCATTTCAACTTTCCAGTCCTTGGCAAACTACTCAGGTAGAATTAATGACACTGCCTTCTTGGCTGTTGTTTTTTTTTTGTTTGTTTGTTTGTTTGTTTTGTTTTTTTGTTTTTTGTATACAATTCCATGTATCGTTGCATGAAAGAATCCGGAAATCTGATTCTTCTTGGTAGCTCCAGAACTTTGCACAGCATGTGAGCCAATGACCACGACAGCCCAGCAGACTGTGGAGGTTCAGTACACGTGCAACCAGGCTGAACTTCATTTTCCGTTTTCGTCTCCTCTCCCTGATATGGTGATCGCAAGGCATTAGAATTAGTGGGAACCTCAGGGGTCATCTGCCCAATTCTACCGCCCGATGTAGAAATCTCCTGCAGAAGAAATGAACATCTCCAGTGGTGAGAGGTTCCCTGTTTCCGAATACGGCATGACCCATTCGGGGTCGTTCAAATTGTGAGCGAGGTGCTTTGTTTTTGGTATCGAGCTGAAAATCGCCTTGCTGTACATTTTACCTGTTGAACCAGGTAAAATTTATCACTTTCTCCCCCCACCCCCCATCGAGAACTATCTAAAATAAGATCGTTCTCCCTCCCTTTGGCCATCCTCAAGTACGTGAAAACAACTTAAACATGCTTCACTTAATATTCTCTTTTCCCACACTGGATCACTCTGGGTTAAAGCAGACTTCGAGAGTCCATCAAAATACGTGGTTTTTAGGCCATTCTTCCCAGCTCTTCTACTTTATTTTTTAAATTAAGGTATTTGTTTTGAGGGGGGAGGGTGGGAAGAGGGAGAGACAGAATCCCCAGCAAGCTCCACGCTGCCAGCACAGAGCCAGAGGCGGGGCTCAAACCCACGAACCGTGATATCTGTGCCAGAAGCAAGAGTTGGATGTTTAACCGACTGAGCCACCCAGGCGCCCCTCTAGTCTTTCTCACTGAACTTCAAGTCTAGCCAATGTGACTTCTACAAGCTAGTACCCAGGACAGGTTCTAGAGTGCCAAGGAGGTCATAGTCAAAGGTATGATCCCTGGTCACGTTTCTAAGCCTTCTTTTTTTTTTTTTTTTTTAATTTTTTTTTCAACGTTTTTTATTTATTTTTGGGACAGAGAGAGACAGAGCATGAACGGGGGAGGGGCAGAGAGAGAGGGAGACACAGAATCGGAAGCAGGCTCCAGGCTCCGAGCCATCAGCCCAGAGCCCGACTCGGGGCTCGAACCCACGAACCGTGAGATCATGACCGGAGCCGAAGTCAAGAGACAGCTGCTTAACTGACTGAGCCGTCCAGGTGCCCCAAGGAGCGTTCAAGCTCTGGTTGGTGTCCCCAAGAGCTGCACAGGCCGGACAAGAACCGACCGGATGGAGAAATGCTTTCAGAGAGGCCGGCCTTCCTTCCCAACCTCCAGGTGGGGTGTACCCACACACCCCGGGGAGAGCCAGAGGGGGACATGCGCCCTCCTCCGAGCTCCCCCTTCCAAGATCCCGGGGCGGGGCGCTGCCCCGAATTTGCTTTCAGGAATATTCCGTAGCTGGCCAGATACTGCCCAGACTTCGAGGCCCTTCTCTGCTTGGGGGCACGCACCCTGAGAGCCCTTGGAAGACGAGCCCGGGGTGACAGGCACCAACGTGAACATCAGAAGTAAGAAGTGGATGAAAGGAAGCCGCCGAGGCTGAATGGAGGTCATTTGATGAACACAGAGCACAAAGGAGTCATGAGTTTCCATGGCTGGGGCTGGCCGGACGCCCAGACAACGGGCCGGGCCCGGACGACACTCGCAGAGGAAGGCCGGGCGGGGACTCTGACAGCCGCCGTGGTGGCAGATACTGGGACTGTTGTCGGTGTGTGGGACACTAGAAGGTCCGTGCGACCACAGCTTGCGTGGCATGTGAGCGAGATGTGTGGAGGGAGATGGGGGGGGGGGGGGGGTGGGGGAGACTCTGGCTCTGGTTCCTTCTCGGGCACCTGACAGATGGAGCGGGCATTACGGTTCCAGCAGGCTCCTCACGAGCGGGGCCCCTGCAAGCACGAAGGGCCACAGGCAGCCCTACCGGCCTCCACCGTCCGCCCTCCGACGTGAGCCCTGCAGCGGCAGGTGGATGAAGGACCCCAGCTGGCGGCAGACTCCTGGTAAGGGGCAAAGTCGGAGCAGGGCTGGGCCTGCCCGGACTCTTCCCGGCCCCCGATTCTGATCGGATCCTCCTGGGTCTCGCCCGCCCACGACACCGTAAGCAAACATTATGTGTTTGTGCAGCGTGTCCCCAAGCTAAGAAGCCCGACAGCCCCCGGATGGCCGCATCGCTCTGATTGCAGCTCAAATCAAGGAGTCCTCTGACGCGGATCATGACTTTGGCTCCGTCGCGATCTCAAGGTTTGTGGGTTCGAGCCCCATGTCGGGCTCTGTGCTGACAGCTCAGAGCCTGGAACCTGCTTCGGAGTCTGTGTCTCCCTCTCTCTCTGCCCCTCTCCCCTCATGCTCTGTCCTCTCTCTCTCAAAAATAAGTAAACATAAAACAATTTCTTTAAAAAGAATATTTTTTAAATGCTTACTTCTTTTTGAGAGAGAGAGACAGAGAGAGAGGCAAAGAGAGGGGAAGAGAATCCCAAACAGGCTCTGGACTGTCAACGCAGAGCCGGTCATGGGGATCGATCTCACAAACCGTGAGCTCAAGACCTGAGCCGAAATCAAGAGTTAGAGGCTTAACTGACAGAGCCACCCAGGTGCCCCCTTCCAGAATGTTTTTAAACGGATTCGATTTATGGCAAAGGGAAGCAACTGTGCTGAAATTCAGTTATAAAAAATATTTTGAAAACTTCGCGGTCTAGTAAAATACATTCTTCTTAATTAGCCCACTGAATACCATGATCTGGTGACAGATCTGATAACCGCTGTGATTTTGATGTAGTGATGAGCGTATCATATTTTGATATGTGAAATACGATGTAAAAATACCTGTGGTTTTTATTGGCAGCCAAGTGCAATATATACTGTTAATATGAATGTGGCTGTTTGCTTACATTTCGAGTGGAAAGAATCCTAATTTCAAGGGACAGATAAAAAAAAGTAAAGATACCATTTTCCTTTTCAAGTTCCGAGACACTGCTCCCCCACCCCTTTCCATATTCGTCCCCAGACTTGAAGGATTTCAAAGAAGGACTTGAAGAATCTTTTCTTTAGAGAACATCCCCCCCCCCATCATAACATGAGGTCAGGAAATTAAATGTTCTCCTTAAATATTAAAAATATAAAAGCCTCATACAAATTAACCGGAAAAGCCCAGGAGACAGATGGGCCAAGAACATGATGGGTATAGATAATGATAAAAACTTGACAAAAAATTCCACTTGAAAACAAAGTAACAGAAATTCGTTTTTTTGGCCCATTAAATTAGTCAGGATAAGACATGCACCCACATAAACACAATTCTGCCAAGGAGCACTGATAAGACTATTCTTACTGCTGCTTGAATTACAACTGGGACGGTTGTTTTGGAAAGCAAATCTTAAATTATTCACATTTTTGGAATCAGTCTATTAAATAAACTTGAATTATTGTCTTTTAATGGCTAAGCGTTAAGATTTTTCTCACGTGGGGCGCCTGGGTGGCTCAGTCGGTTAAGCGGCCGACTTCGGCTCAGGTCATGATCGCATGGTCCGTGAGTTCGAGCCCCGCGTCGGGCTCTGTGCTGCCAGCTCAGAGCCTGGAGCCTGTTTCAGATTCTGTGTCTCCCTCTCTCTGACCCTCCCCTGTTCATGCTCTGTCTCTCCCTGTCTCAAAAATAAATAAGAAAATGTTAAAAAAAAAAAAAAAAGATTTTTCTCACGTAACTAAGACTACCCAAGTTGTAAAGGACCCACTGGGTCATATATCCCACGAGCTTCCTTCATCATTGACAAACCAAGTATATTTCCAGTCTCAAAATCATAAACGTAATAAAACCCACTGCATCCCCTTGCGTGTTCCTGAACCGCCTGGGATCTTACTGCGTGTCCTTTGAATCGGAGAGTGTGTATTTGGGTGTGATGGCTGATTTTATGTGTCACCTTGACTGGGCGAAAGGGTGCCCAGATAGCAGGTGAGACATTATTTCTGGGTGCGTCCGTGCGGGTGTCTCTGGGAGAGATTAGCATTAGAATTAGTGATCAGTAGACTGAGTCAAGGAGGGTGTCTTCACCAATGCAGGTGGGCATCACCTGACACACCGAGGGCCTGAATAGAACAAAAAGGCAGAGGAAGGGTGAATTCGCTTTCTCTGCTGGAGCTGAGACGTCCGTGTTTTCTGGCCCTTGGACTTGGGGGCCCGTGGTCCTCAGGCTTCCAGACAGATGGGGATTTGCACCATCAACCCCCTGAGACTCAGGCCTTTGGTCTCAGGTCAAATTATACTACGGGCCTTCCTGGTTCTACAGCCTGCAGACAGCAGAATGTGGGACTTCCTGACCTCCAAAACCACATGAGACAATTCCTGTAATAAATCTATGTATATGTAATAAATACTATTATATAAATTAATTATATGTGTATAGTTATATGAATATCATATATGAATTCATATATGTATACACACAAATTTCATATGAGTTACATATATGTACATATAAAAACACACATGTGTAATATCTACTGTTATAAAATGTACTGTATATAATAGATTATATAGTGTAGTAATATAATATAATATATATAATATGTATTATTATATACGTATGTATATGTATATACATAATATTATATTATTATATATAATATGTATTATTATATATGTATGTATATGTATACATATAATATTATATTATTATATACAATATATATAATATTATATTATGTATA
>NC_064813.1:11278529-11278822 GCF_023721935.1 Panthera uncia | reverse complement strand
TTATTATATACAATATATATAATATTATATTATGTATAATATATATTATTATGTATGTCTGTATATGTATATACATAATATTATATTATTATATATGATATATTATTATATATGTCAGTATATGTATATACATAATATTATATTATTATATATAATATATATTATTATATATGTATATATATTATATTATTATATATAATATATATATTATATATGTATATATATTATATTATTGTATATAATATATATTATATTATATATGATATATTATTATATATGTCAGTATATGTATA